>NW_022589704.1:26125386-26701637 GCF_004348235.1 Phoca vitulina
TGAGTGCTGTGAATTGTGCAAGACTATTGAATCACAGATCTGTACCTATGAAACAAATAATGCAATATATGTTAAGAAAAAAAAAAAAAGAAGAAGAAGAAGAAGATAGCAGGAGGGCAAGAATGAAGGGGGGGAATCGGAGGGGGAGATGAACCATGAGAGACGATGGACTCTGAAAAACAAACTGAGGGTTCTAGAGGGGAGGGGGGGTGGGAGGATGGGTTAGCCTGGTGATGGGTATTAAAGAGGGCACGTTCTGCATGGAGCACTGGGTGTTATGCACAAACAATGAATCATGGAACACTACATCAAAAACTAATGATGTAATGTATGGTGATTAACATAACAATAAAAAATTTAAAAAAAAAGAAATCCGGCTGTCCTTTAGACTTTGAGTAATGCCAAAGTGTAAGGATAATTATCTCTGTGTAGGACTACAGGCATAGGAATAGTAATATTTAATTCCTCAATACTATTCCTAGCTAATATCTATGTTCCACCATATAATATACCATGTTTATCAGCCATATATTTAACTCCCCATAAACTCTGAACAATCTTTAATATTGTTAATTAGTTTTATCAATTTCTGTAATGTGCTTTCCAACCTGATTTCCTAGTTTGTTGGTTATTTAGAACATTTGTTCAGTTGTTCTAACACAAAACCTTTGATATTCATGGAGGGAATGCTTACCTGATGTCCTATGCCCATGAATGTTCTATAAGTACCCTTTTCAAAAACACAAAACTGCTGATATTTGAACATTAAAGTTGCTGTCCTGGGTGGTTCTAAGCACTCTTTGCTTTCAGAGAGCTGACACTTCCAACAATGATGCCCAGGCTAAAGAACACTGCCTGACAGAATCTCAAGTGTAAGACTTAAAATCCACCATAAGTATAGTTGCAGGTGCAAACATAAGAATTAACACCTGCTGCCCAACACTTCAGCCAAGTGTTGAAATGATGAAAGAAAACAAGTAATGAGATGACTATGTGCCTAGATTTTTAAAAATCTTCAATGTGTAAGTAAATGTTTTGCATGATGCATGCCTTAGTTGATATGCCAGGATTGCTATGAGGTGATGAGACTTTGAATTGTGTCTTTCCCAATGTGCTGCTTAAGTTTTAATTCTCACCATATTCACTGTAATCAATCAGGTCATCTCTGACTAGATACTGCAGGCAAAATTACAAAAAGTGGTAAAGGTACAGAATGCATTGACAGAAACTCATCCGATAAGAAATCTCAATAATTTACTGCACAGTTGGGGAGATTTAAGCTTTCAATTTAATGGGTAATGTGGAAATAGAGCATTCCCAATAAATACATCTATTTACTGATGGGTATTCAGTGGAGGCAAATATTCTGTATACATTTGCAATACCTGACTTGTTCTGGTCAAGGTACAGGATTGTCTGTATTAATCTACAAATTCTTTTTTCTCGGCTCCAATAAGGCTAATACAAACCCAGTCCCACTTTGAAGAATTCTTGGGAAAAATCAAATGAAGTAATGGCCCATGAAAGGCTTTGAAAATTATAAAGTTCTTTGTAATATAATAATAAATATGCATTGAGATTTAACTCTGTGCCCTATTATCTTATTTAATCCTCAAAACAGTATATTGAGGTTGTTTTTAGCCTCATTTTGCAAGAAAAGAAACTGAGCCTAATAAGGTTCAGTGCTATGTCCACGATCAAATAACTGGGTGATGGAGCTAGAATTTAACCTCTCAGCCAAATCCAGAGTCAACTGTGGTAATCATATCCTAAACCACCTCCTGTTTATAAAGAGTAAGTTCTGTTAAGAATGCATGAAGAAGGGGTGCTTGGGTGGCTCAGTCGGCTGAGTGGCTGACTCTTGATTTCAGGTCAGGTTATGATCTCGGGAGCCTGGGATCAAGCTCTGCGAAGGGCTCCCCGCCCAGCAGGGAGTCTGCTTGAGGACTCTCTCCCTCTCTCTCTGCTCCTCCTCTTGCTTGCATTCTTTCTCTCTCTCTCAAATAAATAAATAAATCTTAAAAAAAAAGAATGCATAAAGAAGGGGCACTTGGGTGGCCCAGTTGGTTAAGTGTCCGACTCTTGATTTCAACTCAGGTCATGATCTCAGGGTTGTGAGATCAAGCCCCATGTCAGGCTCCACGCTGGGAGTGAAGCCTGCTTGGGATTCTCTCTCTCTCCCACTCTTAAAAAAAAAAAAAAAAAAAACCCTAATGTGTAAAGAAGCCTTTTTTTATTCTTAAGGGTGTGAGATAGAGTGGACCTCATATCACCCTGCACAACCCTGTGTAGCCAGTGGAGGGAGTGACAGGCACACATCAAAGCAAGTTGACCTAGACTTTTGACCTTGGCAGTCCACTACTCTGTTCTCCGCAGCTCTCCCCTATCTCTGCACCTGTCACTGAAAGGTTGAGTGTTCTCTTTTACAGCTAGAAGGTGGAAAGACCTAGAAAGACTCTTAGTCACTTTGCTCTAGCTTCCTATAAAAAGTTGTAAATGGAACATGGGTATTTTTTTAAAAAGGTTGCTACGAGAGTAGATTAGTAGTTGCCAGGGATGGAGCTAGGGGTGGGGAAAATGAGTGAAGGTGGTCAGAGGGTACAAACTTCCAGTTATAAGATAAATAGGTTCTGGGGGCGCCTGGGTGGCTCAGTCGTTAAGCGTCTGCCTTCGGCCCAGGTCATGATCCCAGGGTCCTGGGATCGAGCCCCGCATCGGGCTCCCTGCTCCGCGGGAAGCCTGCTTCTCCCTCCCCCACTCCCCCTGCTTGTGTTCCCTCTCTCGCTGTGTCTTTCTCTGTCAAATAAATAAATAAAATCTTTAAAAAAAAAAAAAAAAAAGATAAATAGGTTCTGGAATCTAATATACAACATAATGACTATAGTTAACAATACCATATTGTATATTTTAAAGTTGCTAAGAGAGTAGATCTTAAAAGTTCTCACCACATACACACACACATACATACTTTTTTAATTTAAAAAAAATGTGACATGATGAATATATCAACTATCCTTATTGTGGTGATCATTTCACAATATCAAAATCATCACATATCAAATCACACTGTACACCTTAAATTTACACTGTTATGTCAATTATATCTCAATACAGCTGGAGAAAATAAACTATACCGAAGTATTTTTAAATGCTCTTAAATGTAATGAAACAGACAAATTTTTTAAAATAATTTTTGTTTTTTTAATTAAATATACACATACCAAAACTGACCTCCAAATTTTGCCATCAGGCTAATATTCTAACAAAGGTATGGGATCTCTATTTTGTTTACAGATAGATAGCATGATTGAAACTGGGAAGAAATATCAGCCATATATCCTTTAGAGTGATATGTAGAAATATAATACCACATGTATAATGATTAAATCTTAACCTTAACTAGCTTGAGGAAAAGAACTAGAAAAAGAACACATATCATGAATTTCTGATTAGAAGGAATGGGTGAAAATATTTATAAGTTGTCTCTAAGTTTTCTTTATGTAATTTTAAGAGTTTATCATTTTTGAGGCACCTGGGTGGCCCAGTCAAGCATCCAACTCTTGATCTCAGTTCAGGTCTTGAGCTCAAGGTCTTGAGCTCAAGTCCTACATTGGGCTCTACACTAGGTGTATAGCCTACTTTAAAAAAAAAAGAAAAGAAAAGAATTTGTCTTTTTTTTACCCTGGCCTTTCAATAATATGAATTAATTTTTAATACAACTATAATGTAACAAATTTCAATATCAGTCCATTTGCAGTGTGAATACAATAACCTCAGGAGCAAATAAAAAATTATTTGAGATTACCACTAGGTATCAATATCAAGTTTCCACTCTCAAACATCTATGATGTACAAGAAGAGAACAGGTGGAATGGAGTGGGAAAGTACTAAAGGACATTCTGTAACTCTCTAAAATTATATTTTGAATTATACGTAACTGCATAATGTCTTTGCAAAGTAAAATGCAGTTTGGAAAGGAATAGATATGTTCACCAATTAATAGTGAATAGCCCTTTTAATTGCAAAGATAATGAAATCTTTGCAAGACAAGGAGACCACAAAGTGACAGTGCCAAATTTAGACTCTTGACATTTTAATGTTGCAAATGAACCCCCGGCAAGTTGTCTTTAGAAGACGTTCCATAATTACCCAGCATTAAGCACCATCTGACTCATGGAAATTATGGAAAGGATTATATTTAGTCTGCTGATCCTACACTTTCTTCTGCTTCTCCTCATACTGAAATACTTTTTGTATGAAAATAAGATCTGCTATAGTTTGTTTCTACATCAACTTCTACAGTTTGTTTCTCACTCCAAATCAGAATTTGGAAGGCAAAAGTTGAAATATACAAGTAGTCATGGCTTTAATTATACTAGTTAAAAATTTAAACTATATGGATGATAAGTCCTTGCTCTTCTGGTCATAAATTGATAATAGTGAGTTGAAGCCAGAGGGAAAAAATATGCCCTAAAGATAAAACCACATCTTATTCAACTGTATATTCCTCCTTTCACTGTGGCAAGTGAAGTCTTTGCACCTAGTAAGTGCCCAATGGTACATTTTCTCTAGTTTTTAAAACATCTGCTTCACTTGAATTCAGTGTTATGAAATTATATTTTAACCTCTCTTTTTCTAGATTACTTCAAAATAATGTTACTTCTTGAGTTTTTAGCACCATGCCCTTTTCCATTAAAAAAGCAAGTTGAGGTTGTTTCTACTGTCAAAAGCATGGAAAACTCATAACATTGCAGAACCATAGTAACCCTAGAAATCACACAGTATAATATTCTATATTTGAGGAAGCCATGACCCAGATAAGAGAAGTTATTTAATCAAAAGACACACGCTTTATTATCACAGAACAAAATTCTGCATACCTCAATCCCTGTCTAGTTCTCTTTCCACCATATGAAAAGACCTGAAATCTCTAAAATGGTAATGCCAATATTGATATATCCCTCTGGTCACAAGAGGAACTTTCATTCCAGATAAGTAGGAAAAAGCGGATACTTTTAATTTCTTAAAACACATACACCAAGAATTTTTCTAAGCTCCTATTTTAAAAATAAAAAGAGGAAGGAAGGAACAAAAACACAACTTGGATTTCTAATAAATTACAAACAAACAAGTGTACAAAGTGGAGGAAGTACAACTCTTAAATCTTAAATCTATCAATTATTAACCATAAGAAAGCTAATGAAAAATCTGAAAAAGTATAGATTTAGGTCACATTTTAAAATTTTTATTAAAATTCGGGCACCTGGGTGGCTCAGTTGGTTAAGCGACTGCCTTCGGCTCAGGTCATGAACCTGGAGTCCCTGGATCGACTCCCGCATCGTGCTCCCTGCTCGGCAGGGAGCCTGCTTCTCCCTCTGGCCCTAACCCCTCTCATGTGCTCTCTCTCATTCTCCCTCTCTCAAATAAATAAATAAAATCTTTAAAAAAAAAAGCTATTTAAAAAAAATTTTTTTATTAAAATACACTTAGGCTTCTCATTAATTCTTATAGGTGTGAATTGTGTTATTTTAAATAATTCAGCGTTTGCTCTAACGTGACCAAATTCAGTTTTGACTAGTCCACACTTTCTGAGCACAGAATTACTCATTTCCCCTTCTGTTCAGATCAATGTATCCAGTACAGCCGTCTATTCTCTCTTATATTAGACAGGCTGGACTGGTATTGTATTCTTAATTTCTTGTTGTACTTAATTTCTACTTTTTATAACACATTATAGTCACCAGCCTAAGTATATCCTTTGTTGAGGTAAAAAAAAAAAGATGCAATGAAAAATATTTATCTCCTTTAAATGAAGTGAGTTATTCTGAGGCACAAAACTCTTTATTTCCAAAATGGTATTTCTGCTGGCCTTTTATGGTGAGTCCTGGTAACTCTGAGATTAGAGTGAAAATTAATCATCTAAATTTTCCTTAGGTTTTGCATACATCCTGGGTCTTTAGAGGCCTCTCTGTCTGGCATTAAATTAGAGAATGTGCAGCAATGTTTTCTTGCTTGAATATTGGCTCTGGTGAGATTAACTTCTTTAACTTAGCCTTACCAGTCATTAGTCTCATTCCGTCTTGCAGGGAAGATGAAGTTGTTTAAAGACTATAGTCTGTGTTCCTTCCTAGGGCATTTTCACCTGTATTCAACATCACAGGTCTCCCAGATCCTCCTTAATTATAGCTTTTCTTGTTATGCTAAAGCTTAACATACAGCAATTTCAGAGCCTTTTGATTAAATTCATTTTAATATTTTCCCTATAAATTAATTCCTTCTGTATACCAGAAGCTTTACCTTGTTTTTAATCAGTTAACCAAACATCATGATTACTAATAGAAAAACGCTTCTCGAAGTGAGAAGAGATCTGTAAACATTGCAATAAAAAATCCTTTTCAGTACCAGTAACAGTCAACTACTATTTACCTAAATCCAATATCAAAGAGCACATGAGTCCCAAAAATGTGGAATATAGTTATTAGACTAACAGTCTAATACAGATATCAGGCTAAGATAGAAAAGCCCTGTTAAAAAGCAAATCAAGGGTTGGCAAATGAGAATTCCTGATCATAAACTTTATATAAAATGTAAGGAAAGGCTCTGGAAATATAAAGGCACATATATCAATAATTCAAAATGAGCAATGAGCGTGCCTAGTATGTGCTTGGCAGTTCTAGATGCTGGGCGTGTAGCGCTGGGGGGAGATCATATGAACCATCTGCAGAATGGAAGCTCTTTGAAGGAGATGATGAAGTCTCTTCCCTCAGGGAATATAATATTCTAGAGGAGAAGCTCATGTTTGAAGGAGGAACTTACTATACATGTGTCCTAATGATTTTAATTTATTGCAAATCTGCTGAACTAATATAGGCAAACAAGGTATTTTATAGAGATATGGGGAATAAAATATAAGAATAAGGCAGAGGCCGCTCTCTAGATGGCAGGAAGAAATTGGGGTGGGCCCATGTCCAATTTGCATCATGGACAAAGGTAAATGGCTTTCAGTAATGGCCTGGGTTTTCCAGAAGTTTACAACCAGGAAGGTTAAACATCTTTCAGTTGGAAGAAAGGAGCTAAGTAAATAGAAAGAAAAGGTCCTTTCAAGAGAAGATTTTATCAGGACTTTGAATATTTAATTTCTAAGAAACAGAGATGAGAGGAGAGCATTCCAGATAGAAGAGACTTAAGTCTAATTTTTAAAACAAACCACATGATGACACAGCAAACTGAGTCCAAAATCAGCTGACATTTTGTATTTATATCATGCCTTGTTCAAAGAGCTGATTAC
Source organism: Phoca vitulina (assembly GCF_004348235.1). Taxonomy (NCBI): domain Eukaryota; kingdom Metazoa; phylum Chordata; class Mammalia; order Carnivora; family Phocidae; genus Phoca; species Phoca vitulina. The sequence continues at coordinate 26,132,675 of NW_022589704.1, forward strand.
TTCATCACTACAACACCAAGAAAGAGATGCAAGAGAAACTTTTCATCATTTGTGAATATACCAGAGATAAAGTAACATTTCCCATTTAGTCTATGAGCACAGCATTCACCTCTTTTAACTTTTAAACTATAGTTTATTCTCTAGGATGGACTACACTCTAGCCTTTTCTACTGTTGGCAGTAACTTGCTTACATGTTTACTTTGATTTTCAATAGGTACAAAAAATCTAAACTCTGATCTTCTCTGTGGTAAAGATATACAGAAAAAATAGAGTGAAATAGTTTGACAACTGCCTGTCACTTCTATTTTAATAATAGCAAACCTTTGGGCGCCTGGGTGGCTCAGATGGTTAAGCGTCTGCCTTCGGCTCAGGTCATGATCTCAGGGTCCTGGGATCGAGTCCCGCATCGGGCTCCCCGCTCCTTGGGAGCCTGCTTCTCCCTCTGCCCCTCTCTCTCTCTCTGTCTCTCATGAATAAATAAATAAAATCTTAAAATAATAATAATAATAATAATAATAGCAAACCTTTACATAATATCCAAGTGGTTAGGAATAGCTTATTTATAGCATAAATACAACTTTTAAAATGACTTTCCAGTTTACTCCACAGATTTTATACAAATTGATATTTTATATGAATTTGAGGACACATTTTTCTACTCAAAAAAAAAGAAAAGAAAAGAAAATGAGCATTCTGTAGGGCAATTTTGATGGCTTATTTGTTTATTTGTAGTTATTAATTCTACTAAAGATATATACTAGTTCTCAATATTAATCATAGGGCAATTCAAATTTAATGACACAATACATAAATATAATTACAAGACTAAAAAGAACACAAAGAAACATGGTCTGCTCTCATGGCTTTAATTTGGGCATCAAAAATCATGAGACTCCAGGGTTGATGGAGGGAGGTAGGCAAGGGATGGGCTAAATGGGTGATGGGCGTTAAGGAGGGTACTTGTGATGAGCACTGGGTGTTACATGTAAGTGATGACTCACTAAATTTTACACCTGAAACCAATTTTAGCATATGTGTTAACTAACTTGAATTTAAATAAAAACTTGAAGGAAAAAAATCATGAGATTCCAAATTACACAATTATCAAAGGTGACAAATTTCCACCTTTGTCCCTCTCTTCCATTCCCCCTAATAATTTAAAGCATTTAAATTTTTCTGTTAGCTTCCATTTCTCATAAACTCTCAAAATGTTTATTTATGAAAATATGTTTTCCTCGGTAGTAGTATTTTTTAAATTATGTTTTTAATCCTCATTTTGACCCTATGAGATTTTTTTCACTACTTGTAAACTTTGGACAAAAATGATATGAAAAAAAGTGATATGCATTTAAATATTGATTTCTTCCTAAATGGCTTGAGGGAAAGCTGTAAAGTATTCATCTGTCTAGCAGGGGGAAACTTCATGCTTGGCATGACCATTCCTTTAAAAACAATTGCTGAGACAGCACTCAAATCAAAATTTATCTCCAACATTCTTTACACCTATAACCTGCTTTAGGTATGTAGAACACCGATAAACATGTCTGAACTTTAGTGGACATGCTAGGACTTATCTTTCCTAGTACCACTTTTCACAGTACCATTCTGAGAAGGGAGTTGCCCCCAATTTTCAGGTAAAATGCCATGAAAACCCATTACCAGCCAATCCCATAGACATGTTTTAAATCCTAAAGTATAAATTGGCATTCAACAGCCCCTGCTTTGGGTCTTTCTGGAGACTGAGGATGGAGGAAAATACCCACCCCTGGTGTAAGAAAGCTAAAGGAGAATGGTGAAAATGGAGCTCCAAACCACCCCTGGCTTAGATACACTCTCTACATCTCAGAGCACAACTTGCAAAAGAGTGGTCTTTAATGAGAGGTTTCAAGAAGGGATCGCATCGTCACTTGGGTGAACCCTAAGAAACACGAAGAATGCGCATGGCCTTTTCCAGTCCTCTGAACTTTACCACAAGGGACAGAGCTCCAGAGGATGTTCCTTCTATAGTCATTGCCATTTGAAACCCCAAGCCAGTCCCATCCAAAAAATTCCATTAAATATCAAAACTTGCTGACTCGAAGTTTGCAAAGTCCATAATTCACCAGGAGAAGGGGTCAGCCTGAGTGTGAAGGAAATTCTAAGCTCCTCTGCACTTGAACAAGTAAGAAGCTTCTTAAAGGAAGAGGCTCCAAGAGACCGTCTCAGGGATAAATACCATAAAAGTACTGACAGACTTCGGTCTCATTATGGCTGTCCACTCCTAGGTTCTGGTTGCCTAAAAATAGCCCTCAGGGTACAGAGCCCTCCTTCCCTTTGCCCTAAGAAAGCTAAAGAACCCTCCAAAGGGAGTGGCCATGTGTCTCTGAAACCTGATGCTAGCTGTGAGGTCACAGCTTCCCCAGCAATAAAAGGCAGCCTCAGGGAAGGAGGCCCCACTCAGGGACTGGAGCGGCCCTCAACTCACTCTTCAGCTTTGCCACTGTTCCGCAGCCCAGAGGCTCTGCCATGGTGGGTCCTAGGAGAAAACGGTTTGTCCTTTATAGGAGGATATGAATCATGCATATGACCTTTTTGAGTAGAAAGGCAGACAAGGAACAGAATTGAGGGGAGAACATATTCGGTGTAAGTCTATAGAATCTGCTTTTGCTTTTGGTTGAGGTGGGGTAAGGATAGAAGAGATTAATTCGAGCTATTATGTTAACTGAAAAAAATACATCTTACTCCCCAAAGCAGTACTTTATGCTTCACTAACTTTTGCTATATCACATTTATTCTATCTAACCGGGGGGGGGGGGGGGGGGGGGGGGGGGGGAGCAGAAACTGCTAGTATAGCAAAATATTATACCTTTAAAAACAGTCTGATGAAGATAACTAAAATTAAGTAAATTACTTCTGACACATTGAGCAAAAAGCTACTAGTTAAATAGAAGAAAGAATTAAGGAGATCTTTTTAATGCAGTGTATCTGTATTTCTGAATGCAGGGTATCTGAATTAGACATATCTTAAATACATCACAGGCTACTATATTATTCCAGGAAGTTATTTGACTTAGCATTTGTTAAATCATTGATTCATTGATGAAGATACAGAGAGATGTTCCCTAACTATCTTTCGCAATAGCTTATTTTTCCTAGATTCGAAAGTATCCTAAGGCAACCTTCTTATTCTATGACACCTACATGTCTTCTTAAAAGTCTCAGAACAGCGAGCACTCATCCTTCTGTCAATGCATTTGAAAGAGTACTAGTTGTTTCTTTCTTTCTCCCTCTCTCCTGCCACTGCAGTCCTTCAGCGCTGACCAGATTGCTGGTAAGTGAATGGAGCTTCTCTACTCCACACGTAGGCAGAGCACTGCCTCGTTTCTGAAATATCCCTTATCTCTAAGGCATGTTTCTGCATGGCTCAACCTGTTAGTGTCCAAGCTAAGCCTGAACTCTGAAAAGTTGGCTTACTTTTGGAACTTACCTTGAAGATTACTCAGGGAATGAGCCTGGATACACTTAAAAATCAGGATATTTTTGTTTGGTTAAAATATTCTTTGTGGTTAATTTCTTTCTAACAGATCGAGTTCTCTAAGGAACAGCAGGATGGTAAGTTTAAAAGATACAGTTGTTAATATGTGCACACTCATAAAGGCGGCATGTGAGAAAACCGACTCCCTCGGGATGAGATTAGCTCTTCCCAATCATCCCCACTGGTGTTGCCACTCTAAATATAAATGCTCTCAATCACTCTAAGTATAAGTTTTCTCAACGTGAACCCCCTGCTTATAATCAGTAATCAAAGGTTTAAGCAAACAAAAGACAGATACCATAAAATAGGTCCTTGTATTCACTGATTTCTACATAAAACCATTTTGATACAGTAGCCAACACCATATATATTACCCCAAAAAAGGCTGGAGATTTTGAATGGCTAATCTATTCATCAAATCCCTAAAGAAAGATTGGCAGGTCTGAATTGTTCAATCTAGAAAATAATATTGATTGTGAAACTGCCCAATTACCAGACCTATATAATTTCAATGGGCATGAGTTGAGAGAAGCAGGTGAAGTGGATATAGAATAAAAGTAAATTCAGAGACAAAGAAGGAGGAGTAATTTATCATAAAACTGCAAGGAACATTAGACATCTCCTGGTCTGTCTTTAGAAATACAAGACAGTCTCTCAAAGAGCTGATAGGACTTGCTCAAGGACCCAAAGTATTAGTAACAGGATCAAAATCTGGTATTAGTTTAAACTAATTAAAAATTTCATAAAAACAGTTACTAACCAGAAGACTTCAAACTCTTCAGATTCAAGAGAATCTGAGCAGTTTCCCTAACACTTCCACTTTTTCTCCTTCGGGCCTTTGGATCCAAGAGATCCCATGCCCCACAAGACGTGTTTGTTCTCTAGAAGTATAGGGGAGAATGCTTTATGGAGCGAAAGTGGCCCAAGTTCAAAGAAACGGATACAGAAGTACATCTATAGAAGGGAGAGGGAGAAAAAATTTGTTGAATGATAGCATATAAATTAGGATATTGGTCATAAAAATTAGTATGTATATATGTTATGATATGTAATATAGAAATAATTATAATTATAGGTGTTTAATAAGTACCTATGCAAATACTCGGTTCTCTACCTAAAAAATTCCACATTTTCAGTCTGTTTCAATGTCTAAAATATTCATGTTTGGACATCAATTAAGAAAAAAAGAAGCATATTTGCTGTAGTAGAAACTCACATGTATCTACATCATGGCTGATGGTCTCATGACAAGAGGTTAGGTGATTTGATGGCTCAGAACTCAAGAGCATTTGAAATTATACTACAAAGGACTGGTTGTTTTTATTATTGAAAACAGTGGTAACTCTAATTTGTTTGACTCTTAATGCATTTTTGAGTAGTGATGCTGCTACATTATCAGCTACTGCAACCCAGTCCTCTTAAAAATCTCATTTACAGTGTCATTTTGACCAGACTCTGGTGGGACAAAGCAACAGAAGACTTAAAAACCCCTGCAGGGACAGAGGGACTTACTGTTGACCATTAAACCTATAACTACATACGTGAACTAGGTTTTAGGTATAGAGGTTCAGGAAATGTTGGTGTGGTGGACTGGTTTTCTCTTGCCAGGAAAAAAAAATGGAAGCATTTGAAATTTAAATGGAAACACAATGCTCTCAAAAATGAATGAAAACTTCCTTCGTTTCCTTCCTTGTTCATTGATTAAAGAGTTTTGGTCATGGCTGCCCTATTTGAAAGTATCACAGGTTGCAAGGAAAGAAGAAGAAAAAAAACCAAAATTATTCACATTCTAAAGGTCTACGTCCTTTGCTGTCCAGTAGAGTTGCCACTTGGCCACATGTGGCTATTTAAACTTAAATTTTAATTAATTAAAATAAATACATTTAAAAATCTATTTTCTCAGTTGCACTAGTCATATTTCAGCACTCAGGGGCCACAGGTGGTTTTTTGGGCAGCCCAAAAATAGAACATTTTGATTGTCATAAAAAGGTCTAGAACAGTGTTGGTCTAGCCCAGGGGCTGTCAATTTTTTTTTGTAAAGGGCCAAATTGTCAATATGTTAGGGTTTATTGGGAGTACAGTCTCTGTGAAAACAACTCAACTCCATCGCTGAGGTTTAAAAACAGTCATAAACAATACATAAATGTATTATTGGCTGTATTCCAATCCCGCTTTATTTTACAAAAAGAGGTGCCCAGCCTGTAGGCAGTAGTTTGCTAATCCATTATTCTAGACTCAAGAGAATAAATCTTAAAAATCTGAGATAGGAAGAGCAGTATCTTTCTGTCCTAGGTGTTTAAATCAACAAAGGGTTAATGCCAGAGAGATTCTATTACAGCCCATAAAATCCTATCTCTATATCAGCATCTGACCAGGGTAATAGTGAGCCCTCTGAGCAATCTGCATGAAAGCCTGGAGCCAATAACAAGAATAGTTCAGTTTCACATGTCCCTTAGAAAGACAAAAAATAATATTTGACTAATGACCCCACTGTGCCTACAGCATGCTTTTTAGTTTAGGGGAATGATCTGTTACAGTCAAATTGCACACAATCTGAAGGGGAAATTTTAGCAAACAATGGCGACACGATCTATAGTTGATTGTGTATATAATGTCTGGTGCAACCTTAGATCAGGGGATGGACGGATGATAAAATAGGGTACTTTGCTGAGTAATCTATCTAGATGGCATCTTTTGATCTGAGGTCACTAATGGCCCAAATACACTTCTTTCAGCTCTACCAGTTCCTTCACAAATGGTTTTTTGAGTGTTGCTAGGATTAACTCCAACAAGTTGCCATCAGTACTTTTGGGTTCCCCAGAAAATTTAATTATATTATGTTTAGAAGTTTCAGTTAAAATGTCATTTCTGGCCCCTTAATCCATAGTACTACCCTTTTCTGTTTTTTTGATATACACTTCTTAATTCTGAAAGGCCAGAATAGCTCCACCAACAGAGAATGACAAAATTTAGGGAAAGTTAGCAATAGAGTGATTGTGATAAAAATAGACAACACTTTAAAAATATGTACTTACATGTACACACATGTAAGTACAAATTGACCTAGAAAAATCTGAATAAAATTGGTGGAGTCTACCAATGTGAACATTCTGGTTGTGATAGTATACTATAACTTCGCAAAATGTTACTACTGGGCGAAACTAGACAGAGTATTTAAGAGATCTCTCTGTATTTTTTTTTTTTAATTACCTGTGAACTTACAATTATCTACACAAAATTTTAATTAAAAATGTATACTTAAATTCTAAAGCTAATACAGCAACATGTTGTCATATGTATCATCTGAAGAAGAGTAAAGTTTAAAAAGATTATCATAGTGATAGATCCAAACAAGTATTTCTCCTTCCAAACTGATTATACTAGGAGCCTATTAAAGTCATACACTGGTCAAATGACACTCTAGAACTTAAAGGTTTGTTTCACCTTTCTAATTTTTTTTCCTGAAAAATGAAGTTGCTCCTGAAGATAACTAGTCAAGGGGAGAGTCTAGGAAATTTGTGCTTCAAGAGGAGGTTTTTCTAAATAATTTGAGAAATCTGGATTAACCTCATGTAACACATCTCTGATTGAAAATTTGTTTTCTTGAAATTTTATTAACTATCTTAATTATGAGGAGTTCTTAAGATTTCTCAAGACCTCAGAATTTCTTAACCCAGTCCTGCTTCCCAGGCAGATGAAGGAAATATGAATAAATATGACAAGGAGCTTCAATTTCCATATCTGATTAATAATAATATATGATTCGAAGTTGGAAGTGCTGTTTTAAAGCAGTCCAAAAAAGAAATGTCAAAAAGGATTGCCAATGGCAGTTTGAGCTAGGAAAAGGGAGCGTCCAAGGATAACTTAAGTGGTCACAAAAGTTGAGAAACAGAGGAGAGTGTGAACTGGATTCTTGATGGTAGACTGGAGATTTGTAAGTGGTTACAAAATTTGAAAAACAGAGGAGAGAGTGAACCGGATCCTTGATGAAGTTAGGGGTAATTTATAGTTCTGAAGGAGAAAAAAAGCACCCTAATGCTTCTTGCTTCTTGCAGAATTCAAGGAGGCGTTCCTCCTGTTTGATAGAACGGGTGAATCTAAGATCACCTTAAGCCAGGTCGGTGATGTTCTTCGAGCTCTGGGCACAAATCCCACCAATGCGGAAGTCAAGAAGGTGCTGGGAAACCCCAGCAATGAAGGTAACCAAGCAGCTGGGAAGCAAGCTCGCACACGCACATGAGAGAGAGAGACAGAGAGAGAGACAGAGAGGGAGAGCACGCGCGCATGTATGTAAGAGAAAGAGAAATTTACTGAGAAATAAGATCCACAGAATAGAGTTTAATTTGCTCCTGATGGTAAGTGTGCCTCTTGGCTGTCTAGAATCTCAGTTTTTTCCTCATAAAATAAGTTAACCTTCCTTTGAGAATTTGTAAGCATGATAAAATTTCATGCTAATGAAATAATACCTAAAGCTAACATTGTCATCATCATCATCCTACCTAAGGTTCATAATTTAAAGGTTAATGAATGAAATAATATCCAAATCTGCACATTTTTCTCAAAACTTCAAAGGCAAAAACACATTTTGACAAAAATGTTAACTATGGCTAAAACACAATATACTTTGTAAGCAACTCAGTAGCAACTCACTGACAAAAGCTGTGGAAATAAAATCTCAATGCTCTCAGGAGGTTGAAAATACCTGCTGACTTTGCCCAGTGCTCAGTCTGTGACCATCTTAAAAGTAACTCAGCTCTCCTAATTAAGAATCGACAGAATGTCACTGTAATAAGAGTATTTTCTATTTCCAAAGAACTACAAGAAGACTTAAAAATCTAAGCCCAAACCTATAAACCCCTCAAGCAAATCCTGTGACAAAAGACTGAGATATGTAAGTGGCACCATCGTAGAAGTCATTTGCTCGATACAGTAATCCAGTTATTAGTATGGAACAAGAAAAAATTTTTCTGATCCCAATGGTTCACGGCAAAGGGTAATAGTCTATTGGAGAATACCACCCTGAACAAAAGACATGAGACAACACTGGAATTTTTTCAAGTAGATATTTGGGCTGTTTATCTTTGCCATGAGGGGAAAGAAAGAGGGGAAAGCAAAAAGCAAATAATCTCATTTTTCTCTTGATAACTGAAAAGACTATTCTCCTTTGTTACCAAAGTGGGAAGGAGTGGATTTGATTTCAAGCAAACCTACCTCTAAATCAGTCTCCTGGAATTTTTCTCAAACTTCATTTTCTTTAGAGGAAAATGTCCAGGTAAATCATGCAAAAGGTAGCTGAGAGCATGAGATAAAGTGAGAGAACAACAGCTAGATCTTATTCTATAGATGTCACTTTCTAACTTACCAAAACATCCATCTTCTTTAGAATTATTAGGTAAATATTCATTTATTCAGTGTTCAAGTTTGATCTTTTTAATATTATTCCATTTTTATTCTATGAGGAAAGACTAGTAAAAGGGAATTTTAATTTTAGGGTTACTTAACTTTATCCATTCACATCCATCTGGATAGTCTCTTTGATACTTTTGTTGTGAATGCAATTTACCTTACCATACTGAAGAAAACCTTACCATCCCCAGACCTCTAAACTGCAAAGAAGTCAGGAGATCACAAGGAATTTGACATACACACTCTCCTCATAGGCTTCTTTTTTAAAGTTATTTAAATTTAAGGAAACTGAAAGCTCTACAAAAGCTCAGGACAAAGGAGGCATATATTTTAAGTTAAGTTTTACTGTATTTATATGCTAATGGGTTTGTTGTATCAGTATATTTTTTGCATTGCTTCTCTGGTATTTATAGAAAATATTAAATTGACCATACTAATAAAAAGTAGCTAACACTTATTCAGCACTCAGTTTATCCCAGGTATTATAATATGTTTTGCAGGTATTATCTCATTGAGTGCTCACACTAACACTACGAGGAATCTCTATTTTACAGGTGAAAAAGTTGAGGTACAAAAGGATGAAGAAAGTTGCCCATGATCACATAGTTGTAAATGGTGGATTGGGGATAAAAGCTTAAGCACGAGGACTCCAGAGCTCATGTTATTATCTATTACCAATTTTTTGTCATCAGCAATTTACCAACTGAAATTTAAGCTATATGAAGATATTTTAGATCTTCTGGAATGAACTCTCAAGTTTAATTTGTGATTTAGAAATGACATTTTATGGTAGCTAATAACTCTCTCAACTGCAATTTCTTCCAGAGATGAATGCCAAGAAAATTGAGTTTGAACAATTTCTGCCCATGATGCAAGCTATTTCCAACAACAAGGACCAGGGCACTTATGAAGACTTTGTTGAGGGTCTGCGTGTCTTTGACAAGGAGGGCAATGGCACAGTCATGGGTGCTGAACTCCGCCATGTTTTAGCCACATTGGGTAAGGAAAATTTATTTCAATGGACTTAATAGGACAGAATATATAGGAAAGAGCATGATTAGGGGGATCAAGTTCTAACAGAACAGGTAGGGGGTAAAGCTAAAAGATGAAAAAGAACAGTCAAAAATTAATGACCATTTCCACTGGCCTCAGCATCAATGAGTTTGGGGGAAATGGTAACTTAAGTTACTAGTAATGAATAAGTAAAGTAAAACATCGTAGTTCTTACAGGATAGAGTTTTGATGGTCAGGGATAATATGTATTTAATTCATTCACTTAAAAACAATTCATTGACAATATACTAAGTACCAGAGGAATAGGATGGGCTTGATTTCTGTCCTCCAAGAGCTTAATCATAGTCTCCAGAAACCCAAAACTGATCACTTATGATGGAATTTAGAAAATATCCCCTGGCCTTCTTTCTGAGCAAAGAGTTTTTGTTTCATCAGGTGAAAAAATGAAAGAGGAGGAAGTGGAAGCCCTGATGGCGGGTCAGGAGGACTCCAACGGCTGCATCAACTATGAAGGTACCATCTCATGTGCTTGGTGCTCACAGCAACTCTTAACGGATGGCATTGTTGATGGACTCCTCGTGAGCTTAAAATGACTTTTTTGTCTTTGCTTCTCTCATTGAACATACTCACGTTTTTTTTTTTTATTATTATCAATCAATTATACAATAACTCTAAGAGTCTGACTGTATACCTAAGATTTTTATTCCAGTGGGCTTTGACATGCCTATGCATTGTGATACAGCTTACAATGTGTTTTCACGTGTATTTTTTTCTTTCTAGATCTTTATAAAATCTCTGTAAGATAGACAGGGTTTGTGTCAGAATGAAGTGTAATAGAATATGAAAGTTGGAGAGATCTCAAAATCCTTTACAGCAAGCAATTATGAAAATGAGGAAGCTGAGGGCCAAAGAGGTCTAGTTACTGCATGAAGATCACATCATAAATGGAAGGGCTGGTGCTAAAATTTCGTTCTTCTTCTTGTCTGGTGTTTTTGCTTAAATCAAAGTCATCTCATGGCTGACTATCTATGTCCTGCTACCAATTTACAGCAGCTTCACCTAGGGGGTCTGAAAAACAACACACCCCACAAAATAAAGATGCAAAATAAAATTACATGATATAATCTGTAAATTTTAAAATTTCCAGTAAAATTGAGAAACTTATCTATCCTCCCAAAAAGACTAACCTGGCCACTTTTCAACAAAGCTATGCTGATAGCTTTGATGTAAATGTAGACTTATGAAGTCTAATGACTGGGGAAAAAGTAAGAAAAGCAGAGAGAAGAGAGGGAAGGAAAGGAGGGAGGGGGAAAGAAGAAGAGAGGAGAGGACAGAAGAAAAGGAAAGCAGTCAGCCAAGCACATCGTCACTGACAATCTTGATTAAACTTTACTTTTTTCCCATAAACGTTTTACATTTGGTTATTGCCATAAAACCATTACATAAAAGAAGAATCATTTAATAAATATTGTTTGGACAAGTGAAGAGTCATCTAGAAAATAAAGTCATATCTGGATCTCATACCAGAATAAATTTCAAACGGTTCAAAAATTTAAATGTAAGAGCTGAAAGCATAAAAGCCATGGACAAATTATTTTATAACTTTGAGAGTGGGAAGGTGTTTCTAACGCTGATAAAAACCCAGAAGGCATTACAAGTTTTGATAAATGCAACCACATAATTTTTTTTTAACTCCATATGGCAGAAGCCACCAGAAGCAAAGTCAAAAGACAAATAGCAAACCATAAAAAAAGTAATCAGTATCAGCAAAAGCTCATTTTCCTAATTAAAACAAAAACTACTGCAAATTAATAAAAAGACTACAACCCAATAGAAAAATTAACAAGTACATAAACAATTCACAGAGAAAGAAATAAAAACTATCTATCAATATAATATGCTAAACTTCACTACTAATAAAAGAAATGCAGATTAACACTACATGGAGATACCATTTTTCAATAAGATGATTGCCAAAGATTAAAAGTTTGACAACACTTTGGGTTGAGGAGAGTGTGTGAAAACAGGTAATCTCATGCATTCCTGTTGGGAATGTCAATCATTAAAACCCCGATACAGTGAGGTAGTATTAATAATCCTAGCAAATCTACATCATGGGATGTGGTTTTTAGATATACTTGCACTCAAGTGAAATGAGTGATACGTGGTTATTCATTACCGTGTTGTTGGTAAATATTTGAACAACTTAATGTCCACCAATATAGGATGTATCAACGAGATTCTGGTATATCTACAGAATGAAATTCTCTACAGTGCCCCCAAAATAATGATACTCTTGTTTACGGTCATTCAGTGAGAAAAGCAAATGCAAAAGAGTGTGTAGAGTATGCCACCATTAGGGTGAAAGAGAGTTTTAGAAACAGATATTTGTATTTTCTTATACATGTATAATAGCTCCACCAACTTTTCTGTAAAGAGGAACTAGGTAGATGGGAGACAGTGGTGAGGAACAGTCTGTTTTTGTTATAAGCTCTTTCATACTCTAAAGAAAACTTTTAACCATGTGAATGTACCACTTCTCCCAAAAAAAATGAAATTTACAAAGTCAGGAGAAAAGCCATGAATCCAGGATGAAGAATTGTGGACTGCACTGAGCTTAAAACAATAAATGCTCCTATTATCGCTGAGAAAAATTAAGATTGAACTTACTTGCTAAATCTCTCTTTCATTAAACTTGATGGTCTTCTAACTTAAACTGTCTGTATTATGCCCACAGCTTTTGTCAAACATATCATGTCCAATTAAATGGAGCTCTCAAGGTAAATATTTTGCTTTTTATTACATAAGGCTTTCTTGATATTGTGTTTTTAGAAAATTCAACAGCTTCACTTTATGTGCTGTAAACATAATTAGTATTAGTTCTTAGTTAAGATTTATTTATATTAACCAGAAAATATCAACTCTTTTCAACCCATCTCAACTCCTGAAATGGGTTACTTGGGAATAGAGCATTTTTGGGGGGCGCCTGGGTGGCTCAGTTGTTAAGTGTCTGCCTTCAGCTCAGGTCATGATCCCAGGGTCCTGGGATCGAGCCCCTCATCGGGCTCCATACTCAGCAAAGAGCCTGCTGCTCCCCCTGCTTGTGCACTCTCTCTCTCTCTCTCTTGCTGTCTCTCAAAAAATAAATAAAATCTTTAAAAAAAAAAAAAAGGAAATAGAGCATTTTGTATAAGTGTAGAAGCAAAAATTTCTGAGATGTTTGCTGCCCTCTGTAAACCTTAGCTTTGATTGTACTGTAATTACGCAGTGGAGATTCAACAAGCCAGGGACTAGTTAATGAATTTAGCTGGAACATCACACTAATAAAAGTATGAGCCTAAGTTCTTTGACTAATTGATACAGTTTTTAACAATTACTGCTCTAGAAAACCAGGTTATCACAGTTCAAAGTTAAGCACTTGCAACTAGATTATTACAAGTAGGAAATGGCTTACTTTCGAAGTGCTGTTCATTCTGTGCTTTTTCTTCTTTTGTACTTCACGTTATTTCCTCCCCAGCTTTCTTTCTGAAAAGATGCAATCAACATTTAACTCAGTTTCCCTTTTCCTTTCCCAATCAAGGATTGTTTACGAAGACTGACTGGAAACTTCTTGCAATAACACCCATGACTTACTGTACAGACCTGCTTACCATCATTCAGACAACAAAACAACATGGACCGTTCTAGACTGAAGGACTCCCTGAATTTTTATATACTTCACGTTCCTCTCTGAATTGTATTCATACCACACAAATCAAGTGTCTCCTGCTCTAGACGAGAAGGATAAAATACTGACAACCTCAAATTCAAGTACCACTCTTCATTTTCCACCAGGGGTCAATGAACATCCTTAAAATACTAAATCAATAAATAATTTTGGTCAGTCTGGAATGTTCCAGTTGCGTTGTGTTTTTTATCTTCTTGCTTAGGGAAAGTAATTTTTAAATTTTCAATTATTTGTTACTGTACAGAATATGGATGAATTGTAAAATTTTAAAGAATAAGTCACTGCAGTCTACATAGCAATAACATACTGAATCATCATCATCATCATCATGTTACTGAAAAAGTGAGAGAACTGAGGAAATTCAGATAGGATCAGAGACACCTTCATATAACCTATCCAGGTAATTTAAGGTTAAAGCAGATTTTCTGTTTTGTGTAAATCATCATATATGTGGCTTGACCTATCATTTCTAGTGACAATCTGGCCTATTCATAAGAAAAAGGCCTAATAAGCTATCGCTCCTTCTCAGTGAATGTCCTCAAGGTTAAAATTTAAAGTGACCTTTCGGCGGTTTAAAAAAAAACAAAAAAACAAAAAAACCTCTGCAGATAAGATTGTTACTCAGGAACTCAAGATCCTGTGCGTTAATATTCTCTCTCCTGCTATGATCCCTGCTACTTTGCATGTCCACATCCCCGAATTTTGGTTCAATCTCTTAACACATGTCCTAAATGGTAATACCAATGGATAGAAAAGTTCAGAGTGTAAACTTACTTTGCCATCTCATAATGCTATCACGTATCACTTTTTCTTTAGAACAGAGGCAGAATTTGCAAGTTAATAGTCAACTATGCAGAAGAGAGAAAGTGATAAATAGTTCTCCCACTCTCTAAAAAGATATCCGTAATATATAGGATTATAAAATCTCTGAAAAGTACCTGCCTGCCTATCCATTTTTGGAAGCTGAAACTTCTTCCTGATGTTGAGCACTTCAGGTCAATGTGCTCCTTCCATCTTTAGCAAAGGTCACTCAGATTCCAGTAGCCAACAGCTTCAACTTTCACCTATGCTTTTGTAGCCAAGATGATGTCGAGACATCACAATCCCTCTTTTAAGGAAAATTCACCATGGCCTTAAGATCCTTAAGGCCATGTTTGCCTAAGATCAGGAATTTGAAATTTCACACGGCACTGTCCAATAGAACTTGCAGTAAAAACAGCAATGTATAAATATGTACATTGTCCTATTTGGTAACAACTAGCCACATGTAGCTGCTGAGCACTTGAAATTAAATTTTTAATTGATTTCAGTAGCTAAATGTGGCTCATGAATACCATATTGAACAGCATTAGGTTTCAGTATATATTTATATTTGGTTGTCACATCAGGCGATAAAAAAATGTTTTTTAAAAAATAATGAATGTCACTGTGTAGAGAAGTTGACTGGTATAAATAGTCCAATCATAAAAGGCTCATTTTTGTTTTGGAATACATAGCTAAATTTCCCATCATCTACACTTCTTTAACATTATTCAGTTAGAAAAATGTGATGCCTACAAGGTACTTTTTAGTCTCAAGGTTTAGCTTTAATGTTTTTCCCTCAAGACCTTATAAAACTGCTTTAACTCCCAGTGGAATAACATCTTGTACACTATCATGGGACTTAACCTTATTAAATTACCATGTGTGAAATGCCCATAACTCAAGTAGTAGCAGATGCAAAACAGAGTAGCGGGCGGAAGAGTGACAGTAATTTTTAACATCTACACCAGCTGGCAAAAACGACAGGTGCTTAATTCCTCAGTCTTTAAAAATAACTTTCGAAAGCCCACGCTGCATAAGCAAATATATTCAAGTTTGTTTTTTTAACTACCTTCAAGTTACCTTCCTGAAAAAATGTAATATACATTTTGGGCTTCAAAGTATATTTGAAACTTAACGCACAGGAACTTAATTTATTCTCCTCTATGAATAAAATAAACAATGATTATTAAGTCAGGGAAATAAAAATTGATGTTTTAGACTTCATGGTAATATTTCTCAAGAAACATTATATCAAAAAGAACACTTAGTATATCTTTTTCTAACTATATTTACGTGTCTCTTTCCATACTGGCAAATATAACTTAGAACTTAATAGAATGGAGAAAGAATATCTTCCTTAAAATTCTAAGTCCAGTGAAGACAATTAATCTATAGATTTATTTAGCAAACCACGCTATACCCTAAAAGAAAAGAGGAGATTAAACAGCAAGTATCTGGAGTCCAGACTAAAGAGTTATGCTCCTCTAAATTACCAAGATAACTGAAACTAAAGAAGAACAAAATGATAGAGTAATTCAGGCAATGATCTCAATTTTACAGTGTGATGAGTAAGCCCCGGGCACATAGAGATGGACTTGCTGAGAAGTGACAAAGCTCAGACTTTTCAGTGATAGATCTTGAGGTTGCCCAGAACTACTCAAAAAAATAGTAGAAATACTCCTCATCTTCTTGAACTTTTAAAAAACAACAGCACTAAATTCCTTTGTCAGTAATCACATAGGTGGCAAAGAGAAATTCCGGTAGCAGATAAGTTGGGCTTTTCTTTCTATCCTCAAAAAGACAAAGATTATCCTTTCCTACTGTCTTCCTCCAACCCGTGAAGGAGAAAATCAACTCCTCTCATAATATTCATCGTGTAGGGTGACAATAAGTATAACGCTATTAGAGCAGTAGTCAATAATCAATAATGCCTGGTGGTACAATAAAATAAAGTGAATTTAAAAGTGAAAAGCAAAACATATTTGGGGAAAATATTTTTAGACTTAAAAAATATATATTAAAGACTTCACCCATAACTTGTATAAAAATGTACTTAACAGTAATCCTTTGATGACAACTGATGAGGTTCATTTGAACTATACTTCAGCAGCAGAAATTCCAAAGAGCAAACATGGACTTACTCCTGCTTACTTTTCACCCTCATCAGTTAGATGTTCTTAGGAAGAATTCAAGCATGCCATAAAGGACAGGTGCTTTAGAGTCAAGGCTTAGGTGTGAACCCTACCATGACTACTTCTAAAGCAGCAATAGCTATGTGACCATGGGGCAATTACTTAACCTTAGCAAGTCTCAAGTTTGTCTTCCACAAAATGTCTTTTTTTAATTTTTTATTGAAATATAATTGACAGTATGGAGGTTCCTCAAAAAGTTGAAAATAGAGCCCCTACAACCCAGCAATTACACTACTGGGTATTTACCCCAAAGATACAAATGTAGTGATCCGAAGGGGTATGTGCACCTCAATGTTTATAGTAGCAATGTCTACAATAGCCAAACTATGGAAAGAGCCCAGATGTCCATCGACAGATGAATGGATAAAGAAGATGTGGTGTATATATATACAATGGAATATTATGCAGCCATCAAAAAAAAAAAAGAAATCTTGCCAGTTGCCAACGACGTGGATGGAACTAGAGGGTATTATGCTAAGTGAAATTAGTCAATCAGAGAAAGACAAGTATCATATGATCTCACTGATACGTGGAATTTGAGAAACAAGACAGTGGATCATAGGGGAAGGGAGGGAAAAATGAAACAAGACGAAACCAGAGAGGGAGACAAACCATAAGAGACTTAATCTCAGGAAACAAACTGAGGGTTGCTGGGGTGGTGGGGGATGGGAGGGATGGGGTGGCTGGGTGATGGACACTGGGGAGGGTATAAGGTGTGGTAAGCGCTGTGAATTGTGTAAGACTGATGAATCACAGACCTGTACCCCTGAAACAAATAATACATCATATGTTAATAAAAAAATTTTTTTAAAAGAAGTATAATTGACATAACATTGTATTAGTTTCAAGTGTACAACATGATTTGGTATTTGTATATATTGTTAAATAATTAGCACACTAAGTTTATTTAATATCCTTTACTTCACATAGTTACAAACTGTTTTTCTTAGGACGAGAACTTTCTTTTTTTTTTAAGACTTTATTTATTTATGAGAGAGTGAGCGAGAAAGCAGGAGCCAGGGCAGAGGCAGACGGAGAGGGAGAAGCAGACTCCAACCCCAGGACCGTGGGATCATGACCTGAGCCTAAGGCAAAGGCCCAACCGCCTGGGCCACCCAGGCGCCCCAAAATGTCTTTTAAAAGGATTTTGTGAATTAAAATAAATTAAGAATGTGATTTATTTGGCACGTGGCAAGCACGTGAATATTTTTCTTGGTTTCTTTAGTACTATCCCCTGGGTTTATATCAAGTATTGGGTTAAATCTTTAATAACTTCCTATTGCCTAGAGGATAAAATTCCAAGATTATCAAGACACACAAGACCTTTTAGGAACTTTATCAGTTTTGTCTCCTGGTATTTCTTCTTAATTACTCTTCCTCACAATCATGCTGAATGGTACAGTGCGTAAGAGCTCAGACTTAGGTTTCAATCCTTTCTGTCACATCCTAGATGGGTAACTTTGATTATATAGTACATAAAATAGAATACTTAGGAAGCCCTGCTGTGTGAATTAAATGAGGCAACATATACCGACTATGTAAGAGCTATTTATTGTAAAATATATATAAATGAAATGGTGGTTATTATTATAATTATCACCTCTTAAAACTGTTATGAAAGTTCCTATTTAGAAAAATTATTTTACGTCGTCTAAGACTTGGCTCACTTAACAGCTCTTCCATTGACCTTTCCTCATTTCATCCACCCGCAAATACCTACCAATGTGCAGCCTATAGCACCCGGTATCTATTAGGGTATGTATAATACAGCAAAATTATTTGTCTGCATTGCAACATACCCGTATCCCCAGAGTGTAAAACAGTGCCTGACACATGGTTGGCACTAAGTAAGTATTTTTAAAAGCACGAATAAATAGATGAATAAAACTACCTCTCATGTCTTCCATTCCCTTAACCTTGAAGGTAAAAAACATGTCCTATTGACATTTGTATCCTGAATGTTTAGTTGATTAATAAAACTCAATAGGTACTCAATTCATTAAAAGTTTAGTAAATGTATTAATGAATTAATGAACATAAGAATGTATTAATAAATGAAAATTCCTACAATTATAGATAAGATAACCCTGAAGTATATAACCACCTTCTAGAACCAGATAGCAAACGGGCGCAAACTCTTTTTGATTGGTAGTGTTTGTCTGGAACACTTTTTTTAACCAAGATTATGTAGCTGTGCCCAAGTTCAATAGGAAAGAATGCTGTGACTGATTAGCATTAAAAGAATTGCTGTGGGCGCCTGGGTGGCTCAATTGTTTAAACATCTGCCTTCGGCTCAGGTCCTGGGATGGAGTCCTGCATCCAGGCTCCCTGCTAAGCAGGGAATCTGCTTCTCCCTCTGCCCCTTCTACCGCCACCACCACCACCAACCCCCCCCCCCGGTCATGCTCTCTCTCTCTCAAAAATAAATAAATAAAATCTTAAAAAAAAAATTATTAAAAAAAAATAATAATTGTTGTGAAGTCTTCCATAAGATAGGTTGGGTAAGTAAAGGCATGCATGCCATGAATTTGCTGCTCCTGAGAGTCTAGGGAGTTTTCTTCATCAAATCAGTCCATTTCAATGTCAAATATTATAAGGTCAATACTGAACTGACCACATTTTAAAATTGTTCATTTGGGCCCTGTCCTATCTAGGCACATCAATGAACAAAACATAAAAAATACAGCAGTCCTCATGGATTTACATTCTGTTGGTGGGAAAATTAACCAAATATGTAAATAAATAATATAGGAAGTTAGAAGGCTATAATGCTATAGAGGAATCTAAAGCAGGGAAGAGGGAATGGGGAGCACAAAGGGAAGGGGAGGGCTGGGGACACAAAGACCAGGGAAGACCAGAGAAAGCTGAGAAAAAAAACTCAGAATAGGTTAACCCAATGATTTCATGTCTTTAATTCCAAAAAGGGTTTCTTCTCCATTGACAACTAATCCAAATTACTGCTGTATTTTCCCTTGCCAATATATGAGTGCAAAATTTCTGTCAAATTCCTTAAATTGTAACCCCTGAACATCACATGGCAAATAAAACCTACTAGTACTTAATCCAGTAAAATTAGTGCATCTCTGCAGTTGATTTTTGTCTCAATATTCCAAGTTCAAGTTCTATCAGTTTTAGCAAATAAAACACAATAAAACTTTATGCTACAAAATATACACACACACTCAAAAGGTTAAGAAAGAGGTGCTATTGATGGTTATGTAGACAGATATAATAATGAGATTTTTGTTTGTTTGCATGTTATCTTTATGTAGGCATTCCTAACTTTTCATAGCAGGGGTATATTGCTTTTGTGATTGGTAATTAAAAACAAAATAAATGTTTCTTTTAATTTTGAAATCACATAATGGTAGTAGAACTAATGTCAAAAGGAAGACACAGTAACAAAAACACCTTTAAAAGACAGTTTACTTGCAAAAAAGATTGCAAGGAAGTTTAGGTTTTAAAAGGAATGGGTATCCATCTAAAAATTCAATATTTAATGAAAATTTCCACATAACTACCAAATTACCCAGTTTTCATTTTTTAATGGTTTATGGTTTAAAAAAAAAAAACCGCCACCACAACAGCAATTTTCTCCCATGATTTCAAAAGACAGGGAGGAAGCCATTTCTGTTAGGAAGTACTTTGCAAGGAGGTTCAAGTTTTCATGTCTTTTGAGAACTATTGCTAAACAAGGGGTTACAGGTTTGTTGGTCTCTTTGCATAGCTTTTGCTCTCATAATGTGATGTGTGCACCATCTGGGATAAAAGTAAAGTGTCAGACTGCTCTCACGTAAAACCATTTGATTTGCTTTTTGCCTTGGCAGTTAGGAAGCTCAGAGCAAACTTAATATATTTTACAATTCTCCCCATATAATGATTTTTTTTTCTCTTCTTTACACCATTTGTACCTCAATTTTTACCTTTATTTTTAACTGCCCTATCGAAAGTGCTTTTATTTTAAGCCATATCAATCTGTTTGGAAAGACTGGTGGCATAAACTATAATAACCATATTGATAGGCTTCATGGTTTCATCTTTCCAGATATAAACTTTATTTACTATCCATGAAAATCAACTTCCTGGATCAAATAAAAAGATGATAAAATGGCTCATAAGGTTTCTGGACATCAAGCATTTTCTACCAAATAATATTTCAATGAGTAATGTATAACTAAATCAGAAACAGATTTAATTTCCCTTGAAATTCACATGGCTTTTAACATATATTATTTGCTGCGTTTGCTAAACCCAGATAAAAAGAGAATTAGCTGAAGTTTTCTAAACAACCAAAATTCTAATTTTTTCCTGTTCCAACTGAAAAAAAAAATCAAAATTCACAAGGGTCATAATAATAGAATAGAAATTATAAAGAACCCCCAAGAGAGTAATAATGACAATAAAATGGACTCTCTTACTGTGGGTGTCCTTACTTCAGAGACAAAATTGGCACTTGAAAGTCCCTTCATAATCTATATGTAACCAGGATTGAAATTAAAATCCCATGCCATCTTTCCTTGATTGTGGCACCATCATCTCCTCATGTGTGCTATTTCTCTTTTGAACTATGCTAAGCTTGAATACAAATTAAAAAAATCTGTACCTAGTACAAACTTGTTTCCAGACTCTTAGGTAGGCTTAGAAGTCAATCTTGTCTTTGTGACAAATGTCTGTACTTTATTAGAGAGGTTGTAGAAAACAAGAAACAATTACCCCCATTGACGATATCTTTCCAAAATGGCATCCTCTTGACTCTTAAAGGGAGAGAGATTAAGGATTCATATACATAGGTTTTCTCAATAGTTTTTTCTAATTTCATGACGCCGTAAAGCCTGTAACTGATTTTTTTTTTTCTCTTCCATGATCTATGGGACACATTTGCACCCCACTTCCAGCAACTGAGCCAGGACTCTGCAACAAGAGTTTCTGTGTATGAGTCTTTGAGGTTCAACTTTTATACAACTTACTGTTTTAAACGCTATTCAGTGACATTCTTTAACCACTTCTCATACGCTAAATTAATGGGGTGGGGGTTTTGGGGTTTTTTGTTTTGGTTTGTTTTGGTTTGGTTTGGTTTTAGGTTTTGGCCACTCGTCAAATGGCTGTTTCCACTTGTCTCTCTGGGTCATTTCCTACCAACTAACAAGTTTACCCTTGGCCAGCAACACTGTCTTGAGTTCGTGCAGTGGACTGCCTGCACCTTTGTCTTTCTAGAATTATTTGGATACTTTTTGCATTTTGTACATATTCTATAAAAATGAGTTCAAAACTGAAAACTCAAAGTGTTTATGATATTGATAAAAAGCACAGGCTCCATAAATTTAATACAAACCAACAAAGACGGAAATTAGTAAGTGCACCAAAGCAGCAAATCAGCCTCAATTCCATACTCATGTGTTGGCTGACTAGATATTTGATTATAAAGTAAAAGAACATGTTAAATACTGGAAACTAGTACAATGCAAACACTGTGACTAAAAGGCAAGGAACATTCCTTTTATAATGTAACTCTTTGGGTCCACGCTTGCAATATGTATAGCGTTTGTACACACTTTATAGTAACTTTATCTCTTTTGATTCACCTATTTTGCTTTTATTTTCCCTGTACCTAGTATTTTTTTTTCTTTGATAGCCTATTCGGTTTACTATACTTGCTTTGATAAGCTTCCTCATCCTTTCTGGAGTGAGGTAGAATTCACAATTATAAATTAAATATTTATTGAATAAATGATGGCTTGCTTACCGTTTTATACAGTACTAAGGAAAGTTATTTGCATTTGTTTTGCTCTTTGGGCAGGCTGTTGTGTTAAAAGGTTATGGGTTAAAAAGCCAGAAAGATTTAGATATGAAATTACAGGCAAGCTACTTAATCGTGCTGAATTTCTGTTTCCTTTTCTATAAAAACAGGAATAAAACTACCTTCCAAGGAATGGTGAGGATTCCGTGATCTTATCTGCATTTGGCATATACAGTAATTACTCTGTAAGTGTAAGCTACCGTTCTGATGACCATGTGCGGCTTATGGCTCTATGTTTTAAGTTTTGCTTTATAGGTAATACGCTTTATAGGTAATATAATATACCATATCATATAAATATGACTAGAGGGCAATATATATCACAGCAACCATCTCTAATTTCTCTGGTTAACTTTTCTTTAAATATTTGTGATGAATTCTCCCCAAAAGCTCTCTTTGGATTTGAATATAAAACATTTTAGGGCATGGGGACACCTGGGTGGCTCAGTCAGTTAAGCACCTGCCTTCAATTCAGGTAGTGATCCCAGGGTCCTGGGATCGAGTCCCACATCAGGCTCCTTGCTCAGTGGGGAGCCTGCTTCTCCCTCTGCCTGCCACTCCCCCTGCTTGTGCGCTCTCTCTCTCTCTGACAAATAAATAAATAAATCTTTAAAAACAAAACATTTTAGGGCATGAACTATTGTGGCTTTTACCTTACTCACCCACATTTAGGGAGTCACCAGGTTGTCTGTCGTCCTGAAGATACATGTTACTATACTGACAGGGATAAAACAATTTTGGAAAGAAAGATATAAGAATTGGCCTCTTAACAAATACCTATAAAGGCATTACAATGACCTATGTGAAAACAGAAAAACTGAAGTTGGTACCTAGAGACTCGGCGTGGTATACAGAGCCGAGCTGAGCTTGCAGGAAGAGCAGCGGGCAGCTCTCTGACAACGTCATTGCAATGACCCAAGCCTTTGAAGTGGAGGAGAGTGGAAGTGGCATTAGCACGTTTCAAAAAGTAGGATCAAAGCCCTCCTCCTCCAAGGAAAAAGTCCCAATTTACTTAATTACTGACACTCATTATCTCACCTTGCAAGCTCTAATTATGTAAAGCAAATGCATTGGTGGTTCTCTTTTAATACTGCTATTTTGTAACAGGACAACCATTAAATAATTTATAACTGGAGATGGTCTCTGTTAGGAAGACTCCTCTGATCCAGTGCACATTGCCTCAGACAGGGGACAGAGTCAACAAATGAAGGGATCATTTTTCACAACTTCCGATTTCCTTGTTCATTTAACTAGACCACTCATGTTTTGTGTAATGAGATGGAGAAAACTATATTTAGTAGGATTTTTCTTGGGAAGAGTGCTGTATATGCTTTTTGCTTTAATATACTGACTGAAAGTAACAGGAATGTTTTTATTGCATAAGAGGGGCTGGAAAATCTATCACAAGTGGAGGATTTGATCCAGGAGGGAAGCCCTTCAACAGAGAGACTCAAGAAGAGTAGTGAGGCTGAATGAAGCTGTCTCCCGCTTGCACCCCACCAAGGCCAGCCCTATCAAAGGCACGGTTATTTTTGGACTATAATTCCTTGTTATCCTACCTCTTTCCCAGAAGAAGACGATAACGGCTGTGTAGGGAGGCTGGCGCCTTTACACTGAGGCACGCCATCTCTCTGCAAAATTAATTACTAAACCAAATACCAAAAGAACTTTTCTAAGTGATTTTCTCACCTCCCAAAAAGTCATTTTCCTCTTCGTTGAATTTGACCAGTCAGTTAAATTCTAAAGCCTATTATTCGTGCATCACTTATGCAATGAGCCCCCCCATCACCTCCTTGTCAATTTGCACCTGTTCAGCTAGCTTGCTTTTATTAAAGTTATTTATGGGGTGTGGAGGATCATTCCTTCTTATATTAAGAATTAATTATAGGATCAGTTGGATATGGCTTGTACAAAAGTACCAAGCCTATCAGATTTTCGTTCCCAGAAAAGAAAAATATAATATTCCTGTAGGAATGAAACTGAGCCAGATATTTTTTCTAAAATTCTTTTAATGTTTGACCTCAAGCAAAATATTAAGGATGAGCTGCATTAAGGAGTGTATCTCTAATGTTTTATTCGTGTAACCTGAGTTACTCCAGGCTTCTCAGCAGATTGTGGGAACAGATGGGCAGGCAGTAATAGCAAAAACCAGATATCACTAATGTTTCCTCCCCCCTAGATCCCCACGTTGTTAAGGCGATACCTCTAAGCTCCTACCCAGGGTATTGCATCACTCTGCCCCTAGCAAGCGCTTCTGGAGGTCCCAGGACTTTTTCACAGATATGCATGCAAGTCCTTCCTGCTGAGCTTCACCACTGCCTTACCGAGCACCTAGTACAAAGCACCATGCAACTTAGCTTGGTGGCATCTACTAAATACTACCAAATCTGTTGTGTACTTGCTATTTTCCACAGGTACCTATTGGGCACCATTCTGTCTGTTGGACACCTACAATTTGCCACTGTGCATCTGCTGCATTTGGCCATGTCTGCTGGGCACCACTATCCCTTGCCCCCACTGAGTCACTGAAGTCTCTTTAATTGTCAATGCAACACAGTTTTCTATTTAGAAGTAGGAGACAATGCCACTCTCCCCTTATGTTAACTTCTATTTAAGGGTCCCTACACACTGCTGCTGATATGGTCAATATTCTATAGTGTAAATGAAATTAGTTCTTATTATAACCTCCCCAAATAGGGCCTGTATGGGGGACTGTATAAAAGAATACAATTTGTGCCAAATGAAGAGTCAAGTGGGGATTGTTAGAGCAGGCATTTCCGACCAAGCTATTGGTGAGGGACCATATCTCCTTGGAGGATGAGGAGCCTATTTCTTCCCACAAAGGCTGTATTATCTTGCTGAGTTGCTGAGCCTTGTCCTCCTGGGGCTACATCTGACCAAAGGCGGTACCTCTTCCTAGTTTGTGCAACAGTGCTACAGGGGCAGGCTGCAGCCTAGGGCACATGCGTCTATTTATAGTGGGGATGGGGCAAGGAACGAAACCAAGTGAGAGACACCACGCAGTTTCAGAATCACCCTTCCCTCCACCTTCTTAGAACCAAAAATCATGGCTTTTCTACTTAATCAAATGCATTGTGCACAACTCCATTTTTCTTCCATGACTGATCCCGGAAGGCCCCTGGGTCCTTGTGCAAAGGAGCTTCTGGAAAGGCCTCTCACCTAATTTACCAGATATGATCAGACATACATTAGTATCCCTTAGACAGAAGCTACAATCCTACCATCATTAAATAGTCCTGTACGGTGTCTTAATGCTTGATGTACTTTTTCATGAAATCATTTATGAAATAATACTTGACAGTTTGAATAATACCTTGATCCATAAATGGAAGTAAGAATAAATAATCAATATTGCCAGATATTAGCTACACTTCCAGGGTCCACATTCACCTTGGGTTTGCATTGTTCTGTCCTTAAGATGTGCCAGTCCTCCACATAGGGGTGGCAGCGAGCATAGAGATACGGCCTGTTCCTCCAAAAGTCTTTAAGCAACATTTGCTGACTTGAGAAACACTTTGATTTCATGAAAAGAGAACAAAATTCAACATCAAAAGACTTGGGTTCTAATTCTAGCATTGCCACTGGTTCTGGCCATGGCCAATTTTCTGAGCCACAAAATGATGGCAAAATCAATTCTGCTTATTTCACATGGTTGTTATGAATACCAAATGAAAATATTTGAGAAACTATAAAAGCACTAGATAAATGTAAATCATTGTTATCATCTGCTATCCACAAGGACTTAGAAAACATTTTATAATGAACAGGCTCTTCATGTAATGATGTTTACTAAAATGAGATATTTTTTAAATATACAAATAGAGGAAAAAGATATATGTACATATATCTGCTCATTACTGCATCACATTTTCAAGGAGTATTTTACTACCATTAAATTTCAAAGGATAATTATTCCTTTCATTTAAAAATTATTACACAACTTGCTAATGTCAGCAATGTGCATGTGTATAAACAATTCATCTCCCAACTTCATGACACATATGAAAGGGCACCGACGGGGCAGTGCCAAGCCCTGTGTCCATGTCAACTGGCTATATGAATTTGAGCAGGTGCCATGAGTGCGACAATTTAAAGAAACAGAATCAATCAAATACTTGTACATAGTCTTGCCAACAGATAGAATAATATATTGCCTTAAGAAAATCTGGGTTCTTTCCTAGGACTTGCTGTAGATATCTTTCTCATTTCTCCTCTAGGTGATTAGAGAAATGAAACAGACAGAAATTATTCTAAAAAGAGGTACTCTGGTAGTTGAAAGAGGGTTGAGCAGAGAGGTAGGCTGCTTGTGCATGAGAGGTAGTAACAAAGTACAGTTAATTCCTGAAAAACTAAAACAGAGAGGGCCCCAGAAGAACCAAAGTCAGCGTAAGTGAAAGAGTACTCCTCATTTACTTCTAATGACATTTAAAAAATATTTATCCTAATGGGGTGCCTGGGTGGCTCAGTCGGTTGAGTGTTTGACTGGTGGTTTTGGCTCAGGTCATGATCTCAGGGTCGTGAGGTAGAGCCCCAAGTCCGGCCCCATGTCAGGCTCTGCACCCAGTGCTGATTCGGCTGGAGATTCTCTCCCTCTCCATCTCCCTTTGCTTCTGCCCCTTCCCCTGTTCCATCTCTCTCTCTCTCTCTCTCAAATAAATAATCTTAAAATAATATGTTTATCTTATTTATTTACTTATGTATGAAAATAATTCCTTTTGTTCTTGTATGTAAGTCTTTTTGTATTTCTTACATATTAGCTCTGAACTTCCATAGAGTCAAGGCAAAAGGAAAACAATGGACTACATCGCTGTCATCGCCTACTAAAAGGAAGCATTAACTATTCTTTGGATAAACACAACAGAATTTGTGGAACCCACTTCCAAGAAAAATTATGTCAAGAATATAGGGGGGTGGGAAGCTAGATAATGATGAGCTAATAAGACAAATATGTGGAAAGTATTAAAAGTAATTTTCTAGTCTGTTAAATGTTGGAAAGTCAATCGGAATATCAGTCAATTGTTCGTGTGAAGGCATGAAAATAGAAAAGGGTTCTTTGTGTTACTTTTCAATTAGATGCTATTCTTTTCCCACAACTCACTATTCATTTCTAAGTTATGCATCCACTGATCCCTATGATATTTTTGTTTTTGTGTGTGTGTGTGTGTTTCTTTGGAGAACTAGTAGGACTTCTGTAAATTTTTTATTTTTGTAGATTCACCTGAAGTTGCAAATAAATATACAGGAAAGTGCCAAGAATCCTTCATTCTTTCTCCCCCAGTATTGACATCCTGCATACCTACTATACGATAGCAAAACCAGGAAATTGACATCCGTAGTACATTCTACAGAGCATATTCAGATGTCACCAGTTATACATGCACTCCTTTGTGTGTGTGCGTGTATGTGTGTGGGGCTTTATGCAATTTTATCACATTTGTAGCTTTATGTAACTACCACCATAATCAAAATAGAAAACTTTCATAACCACAAAACTTCCTCTTGCTACTCCTTTATAACCACTCACTCATCCCCCCATATCTCCAACCCTCAATCTCTCTAATTGTGTTATTTCAAGAATGTCATAAAAATGGAATCATACAAGATTGGCTCTCTTCACTCAGAATAATTTCCTTGAGGTCTATCTTGTTATGTGTATCAAATTGAGTTTAAAATCCAAATGAAGTCATCTTTCTTCAGATGTCTCCTTTGAAAGTCAGTCCATGTAATTATAAATGTTTATCCTCATTTGGTAGAAAAAAATTTCCTTTTAGATGAGGCAACTATTTTTCAGATGTGATCCTATTATTTCTGTCTTATTTTAAGTAATACTGTTCTTTATCTATTCAGATAATTATGCTCAGAACATCTGACTAGCTACAAAAAAAATCTTATTCTTACACAAGCTTTCTAGATCAATTGGTTCAATGTCTTACATTACAGTTTATTAGGGTATTCAACTAAACTTTCTATTGCCAAAAATCTGTGCTTCATAAGAAAAATATAGGTTACTTCACAAACATTTCATCTGAAGTTAATGTAGCAATGATGGACAGCAACATCCTTAAAACAGTTTGTGGTAGAATGAACTGTTAATCTCTTAAAAGAAAATGCATTTGGGGAGAGTGAGAAAGTATATCCTCAATCTCTTTAAGCTCCCTTCATCTTCTTTGCTCTAACCAAAATTTGACCTTCCCCTGAGAACTCTATTTCCCTGCAAGTAGTATCTATTTTTTTTCCACACTGAATCACCTACATAAGGTCTACAGATGGGGTGAGCTACTTCCAGAACATTCTCTCTCTACCCTAGAACACTCCAGCTTTTAAGTTCTTGTTATCAAGCCATGTCAGCTGCTGTCTCTCCTTGCTTAGTCATCTACAGATCCCTAGGTCACTCCCTATCACAAGTATTGAGGATTCATATATCCATTCAAATGATCCTTCTAACAATTTGACCTCACAGTATCATGGTCCTTTCCATGCCAAAGATCTTGTCCTCTAACCCTGTCTCAGCCACCTACTCATACCAATCACTTACACACCCTCCAAAATCTCAAATTCCAACTTCCTAGCACTCCCTAACTTTCTACCTCACCCTCTTTGGTAGCTTGACCCCAACAACTCCACAATCCACAGATGATATTTCCATTTGATTTTCCATTGTCTCTCACCCTTTCCTGTCATCACTTCACACTTTATCTGGTTTAGCTTCCATGATCTATATTTTTTTAAAGATTTTTATTTTAAAGAGAGAGAGCACACACACATGAGCAAGAGCAGAGGGAGGGGCAAAGGGAGAGGGGCAGAGAGAATCTTCAAGCAGATTCCCCACTGAGTGCAGATCCCAACGTGGGGCTCAATCCCAGGATCCTGAGATCATGACACTCAACCAACTGAGCCACCCAGGTGCCCCTCCATGATTTAGAATTATAATTACACCTCTGCAGACCTCTTTAATTTCCACACCCTTTTTGTTGTCTATAGTACTCACATGGCCAAACCTCAACCTTGGTGAAATACATCACTCAGCCTACTTTGTGACACCTTGCACAGTTGAGAGTGGCTGGAAAAACAGCGTGGTGACTGGGCTCGATTTAAATTCATACCTACATGCCCTTGGTTTAGCAAAACTATTACATTTCCCTCAGACATTTACTTTCTCACTCTTCTAAATGATTGTTTCACACTTTTTCCTCTCCTCTCAAATCTGGAACACTTCCTACCTCATCTCACTTTCAGAGGATGCCCTTGCTTCCTATTTCACTGACAGAATAGAATAAACCAGAAGAGAGCTTCCATAAGCTCTCCCCTCCTTTCTACCAGCCTACATGCATCTGTGCCCATACACTCTGCCTTCTCTCCAGTTACTATGGAAAAGCTCGCTGTGGCCCCCTTATTCACTTGTACATGGATTCCATCTCCTCTTGGCTCCTCAAGGACATAGCTTCTACAGTCCCTCCACAACTGGCATTATTAATATTCACTCTCTACTTGATCATTTCCATCAATATACACACTTGTAATATCTCCCATGTTTTGTTTTGTTGTTGTTGTTTTAAGATTTTATTTATTTATTTTATTTATTTATTAAGTGAGAGAGAGAACATGAGCGGGGGGGGGGGGGGGGGCGGCAGCAGTGGGAGAGGGAGAAGCAGACTCCCCACTGAGCAGGGAGCCTGATGTGGGGCTCGATCCCAGGACCCCGGGATCATGACCTGAACCGAAGGCAGACGCTTAACCAACTGAGCCACCCAGGTGCCCGCAATATCGCCCATGTTTCAAAAAACCCTCTTGATCCCACTCTCCCCTCCAGCTCTTACCCCATTCTCTGCTGCCCTTTACAAAGAAACTTACAAAGCATTGTTTCCACTCATTGTCTTTAATTTCTCACCTTTAATTCTCCCTTCTGAACCCACTATGCTTTTACTCCCACCACCCCACCAAAACTGCTCTGATCAAAGAAACAATTTACCCTCACTTCATAATTGAATTCTCAGTCCTAAATTTAATTGATGGATCAGTTGCATTTGACAAAATTATCATTCCTCTTCCTTGAAACACTTATTTCAGGACTCTGCATGCTCACGGTTTTCCTTCTAGCTCCTAAAAGTTCACATGTTCTCATAATCTTAGTCATTGGTTTTTCTTCACTCACCTCCTAGGGGATCCCATTTAGTCTTATAACTTTAAATACCATCTATATGCTAATAATTCCCAAATTGATTCTCCAGGCCAGTTCTCTCCCCTGAACTCCAGGCTCATATATCTAAGTTCTGGTCAACCTCTTCATGTGCATGTTTCACAGTTACCTCAAACATGACATATCCAAAAATAAAATTCTGATTTCCCCCTCCAAAGCCTCTTCCTCACACAGTATTCCCCATCTCAGTGAAAAACCCTCGAATCACCCTTGATTGGTCTTTTTCTCTCACTTGTCGCATCCAATCTATTAACAAATCTCGTCAACTCTACCTTCAGAATAGACTCAAATTCTGACCTCTTCTCATACCACCTTTAATGCTAGCACCCTGGTTTTCAAGCTACCATAACTCAACTGGATTATAGCAATCGCTTCTGAATTCCTCTACCAACTTCCATTCTTACCCATCTTATAATCTGTTCTCCACAACACAGCCACAATCATCTTTTTTTTTTTTTAATATAAGTGAAATTATCTCACCTCCTGCTTAAAGCTCTCCAATCCATTTCCAGCTAACTTGGAGTAAAAGCCAATGACCTTACAAATACCTTGTGTCCCACTTCATCCCTTAATCATTTTCCTTTTTTCTCATTCTCTTCTTGCTATTCCAGTCCCCATGCTGTTTCCTGAACATGGTACGTACATAGGGTCTTTACATCTGTTATTCCCCTACCTGGACAGCTCTTTACTGGTTACATTCTTGGCTCACGACCTTACTTCCCCTGAATCTCAGCTCAGATGAACCTTATCCCCAACCTTGACCACCTATCCTTTTTGTTTTGCTTCATTTATCCCTTTAAATCTCACCATCTTCAGATATACCATCATTTGTTTATTAATTCTTTCAGCACCTCCCTCCCCCAGCAGAATTTAAGCTTCCTAAGGGCAGGGACTGTGTTCAGCACTTCGAACAGTGCCTAGCACAAAGTAGATGGTCACTATTTACTGAAAAATATTTGTTGTTTATTTATGGTACAAAAATATAATAGCCATCCAGGTTATCTTTAAATATAAAAGAAATGTGTTTTATTAGTCTTTTGAGTTAGAATTTGTTTGAATTTTAAGGAATTTTAAAAGAAATTTTAAGAGTTAAAAGTTGTAAGATTTTTCAGGTGGCTGGGTGGCTCAGTCAGTTAAGCATCTGCCTTAAGCTCAGGTCATGTTCCCAGGGTCCTGGGATCAAGCCCTACATCGGGCTCCTTGCTCGGCAAGGAGTCTGCTTCTCCTTCCTCCTTTTCTCTTCCCCCTCCTTGTACTCACACATGCTCACTCTCTCTCAAATAAATAAATAAAATCTTTTTTTAAAAAGTAAGATTTTTAAATCATATTCATTGACGTTCAAGGGAATTTATTTGGGCATTATCCTCAACACAAAGAACTAGAGGAAAGATACTTATATCACAGATTAATTTTTTTAATTTATTATGAAACAATTTCAAGCCTACAGAAAAGTTGCAAGAATAGTACAAAGAACCCCCATGTATACTTCACTATATTTGTACTCACTAACATTTTTCTACATTTACTTTATCATTCTCTCTCATTCACACACACAAGGGACTAAGTTGCCGCTATCATACTCCTTTATTCCTGAACACCTCAATGTACATACCGGCTTCTCAATACCTACTAATTTCAAATGGAAATAATAAGTAAACTAAAAATAACACTAATTGACTACATGGAACATTACAAACCCACAGTGCAATTCTTTCTAACTTTATGAATTCAGATTATTAAAATAACACATATACTGCATTATTGTGACTCAATTTCTTCACGAGCAATGTACGTTCTTTACTTTATTCCTCTTATTAAAAAGTATAGAGGGACGCCTGGGTGGCTCAGTTGTTGGGCGTCTGTCTTCGGCTCGGGTCGTGATCCCAGGGTCCTAGGAGTGAGCCCCGCATCGGGCTCCCTGCTCAGTGGGAGGCCTGCTTCTCCCTCTCCCACTCCCCCTGCTGTGTTCCCTCTCTCGCTGTGTCTCTGTCAAATAAATAAATAACATCTTTAAAAAAAAAAAAAGTATAGAAATACCTAATAATATGAACTAACTTAATGAGGTTGAGCAATAAAAGGACATGTCCTGTAGAAAATACTTGAATTGGAGCTGTTAGTCTTATATATTCATATTGCTACCAGAAAAATAAGTACAGATAGTATATTTTGGAAGCAACAGGGGGTGACCACAAAGTTCTAGGGGAAAAAAACAAACAAACAATAACAGCAATCCTTATAGGAATTTCCAAGTAGAGGAAATTATGTTGTGCAGAGGCAAAGGGGATCAGAAAGAAGGAAGCATTTGAGCTGAACTGAGTGGCTTGGGTTCCAATAAATAAGAAAAGGAGAGGAGGCCACATCTCACAGAACACATAGCAAGAACAAGGGCCCAGACACCTGCACCCCAGTGTTTATAGCAGCAATGTCCACAATAGCCAAACTATGGAAAGAGCCCAGGTGTCCATCGACAGATGAATGGATAAAGAAGATGTGGTAAATATATACAGTGGAATACTACTCAGCCATCAAAAAATGAAATCTTGCCATTTGCAATGACGCGGATGGAACTAGTGGGTATTCTGCTAAGTGAAATAAGTTAATCAGAGAAAGACAATTATCATATGATCTCACTCATATGTGGAATTTAAGAAACAAAACAGAGGGGGTGCCTGGGTGGCTCAGTCGTTAAGTGTCTGCCTTCGGCTCAGGTCATGATCCCAGGGTCCTGGGATCAAGCCCCGCATCGGGCTCCCTGCTCCGCGGGAAGCCTGCTTCTCCCTCTCCCACTCCCCCTGCTTGTGTTCCTTCTCTCACTGTGTCTCTCTCTGTCAAATAAATAAATAAAACCTTTAAAAAAAAAAAAAAAGAAACAAAACAGAGGATCATAGGGAAAAAAGGAAAAAATAAACCAAGATGAAGTCAGAGAGGGAGACAAACCATAAGAGACTCTTAATCATAGGAAACAGACTGAGGATTGCTGGAGGGGAGGGGCGTGGGGGGATGGGGTAACTGGGTGATGGACATTAAGGAGGGCACATGAAGTAATGAGAACTGGGTGTTATATACAACTGATGAATCACTGACTTCTACCTCTGAAACTAATAATACATTATATGTTAATTAATTGAATTTAAATTAAAAAATAAAATAAAAAGAATAAAAAGAATAAACTACCCAAGAGAAAAGAAAAAAAAAAAAAGAAGAACAAGGGCCAAGAGGTTAAAAAAAAAAAAAAGAAAGGTGAAATGTGTACCCAGGGAGCAGCAAAGAGACCAGTCTGATTGGAACAGGTGTGTACTGAAAAAGAGCAGCACAAGAAAATGAGGACAAGGGAGGTGGGGCCTTACTGAAGACCCCGCATATTGGCCTATGGGTTCTGAACCCACTGAAAGTATTAGAGTAGAGAAGTGAAATGAAAACCACTGAAGGTATTCAAACAGAAACATAAAATGCTCAGAGTGGGGCTCTAGGAATATTTTTAGGACAAGAAGACACTGAAAAGCAATCCGGAGAGTACCACAATGATCCAGCTATACCAGAGCCATTGGGAAGGCAAAGTATTAGAGACTTGATCAAACGAATGAGAAGAAATCAGTTATTATTTTAACCTCTTAGGCCTAGATATCTAAAAAATGATTAACAGTATTGTAATAAATGAGGAACCTCCTTAGAGGATAATCTTTATGAGAAAGGAGAGCACATCATCTTTGTTCAACAATGTATGTATCCCTTGTGGCTAGTATACATGGTGCCTGGTGATCATTCAGTCCATATGTGTCCAAAAGGTGAACAGATTAATTTAGGAGAATAATTAAAAGATAACTTTAGGACAAAATAAATTTTTGAGAACATGTAGAAATAACCACCAGACAATTAGAAATAAAGAACTGAATCTTGGGAGTTTGTCAAACTGAATTGATCTAAAGCTTATTGGATGTTTTTAAATATGCTTAGCTCTAGGGATTAAAAAAAATAATAAGATACTGTTTCCCACCTTCAATATGTTAATGGTTTAATAGATTAGAAATCCAAATTTTAGATTGTTTTCCTAGATAGGAGTAATCATTTGATCAGATCTTCAAGGAAAGGAATGCACAGAAAAAAGACAGAAGTTTTTTTTTTTTTAAGACTTTCTTCTGTTTTTTTTTTAAGATTTTATTTATTTGACAGAGAGAAACATAGCGAGAGCAGGAACACAAGCAGGGGGAGTGGGAGAGGGAAAAGCAGGCCTCCCGCCGAGCAGGGAGCCCGATGTAGGGCTCGATCCCAGGACCCTGGGATCATGACCCGAGCCGAAGGCAGCCGCTTAATGACTGAGCCACCTAGGCACCCCTAAGACTTTCTTTTTTAAGCTCTACCCCAACATGGGGTTCAAACTCACGACTCCAAGATCAAGAGTCACATGCTCTACCGACTGAGCCACCCAGGCACCCAAGACAGAAGTTTTAGATCAGATTTGAGAGCACCTCTTTAATGGGTGAAAGGAAGAAGAAGTTAAATAAGAAACAGACACAGGCTTTTCAGAGAGGTCAGGAGGAGAATGAAGGGAATGTAATGTCACAGAAGCCAGCAAAAGTGAAAGTTTCAGTGTGTATGATACTATTGAGAAGGCAGCTTATTGAAAAGAAGGCTACTGGTGAGCCAGAAAATGTTAGCAGTAAAAATGGATGCTAGAAGAAGAAGGTTAAGAAACTAAAGACATAAAATGTAAGTTACCCTTTTAAGAAACTTGGCAATGAAAGAAAAGACACAGAAGAAAAGGACAATTAATTTAAAAATCAAGGGAAAGTAACTGCCATTTAGAATTATGCAAAACTGACTTTTTTCCAGCATAGAAGGGATTAAGTACAGAAAAATTGGCAATCACCTTCCTTTTTGCTACTTGTGCTCTTTGCATATTTCCCTTGTTGTCCAAATCACACCACAGTATAATTAGGTCTGTATTTTTGTCTCCCCTTCTTAACTGCACTCCTTGACTACCTCGTTCTCCTTTGTATCCCTAGCTCCTGGCACATCAAGGACACTCAAAAGTTTGTAGAGCTTGAACTGCAAATTCAAGACACAAGAGGATCAATTGAAGGACCATGGTCCTAAAGGAAGTAGGAGAGTTGAAGTGGAGGAGAAAGGCTTGGGGAGGAAAAAAGAACACGTCTGCCTTTGAGACAGGGGAGAGAACCAGATTTGAGAAGTAGAGGCAAGGTGGAGAATAGAGAGGAGGGAAACTGAGGAAATCCCATCAGATGAATAAGATCTCCTTAAGTAGGATTGGTCTGCTGAAAGGTACAAGAGGGAAAGCTAAGGAGAATGGAGCCCATTTGCAAAAAAGCTAGAGAAAATGGGATGAGAATTAAAAGGACCAAGCTAGAACTGCTACTCGAGTATCGCTAATACGCACTCACTAATAATACTTAGTTTAGTCGTTCTCAAGCCTAAATGTATATTAGAATCACCTGGAAACACTTTTTTTTTTTAAGATTTTATTTATTTATTTGACAGAGAGAGAGATAGCCAGAGCAGGAACACAAGCAGGGGGAGTGGGAGAGGGAGAGTTGTGATGCGGGGCTCCATCCCAGGATGCTGGGATCATGACCTGAGCCAAAGGCAGATGCTTAACCAACTGAGCCACCCAGGCGCCCCCGGAAACACTTTATAAAAAATAATTTATTTTCCTGCCTGCAGAAATTCTAATTTAAGAAATCTGGATAAGACTCTGGCATTTTTAAAACCCTCAAGTATCGCTGAAGTGCAGCCAAAGATGAAAACCTCTGGCTTGGTAGAACTTTGGTATTTAGGGGCGCCTGGGTGGCTCAGTCGTTAAGCGTCTGCCTTCGGCTCAAGTCATGATCCCAGGGTCATGATCCCAGAGTCCTGCTCAGCCGGAGGCCTGCTTCTCCCTCTCCCACTCCCCCTGCTTGTGTTCCTGCTCTGGCTATCTCTCTCTCTGTCAAATAAATAAATAAAATCTTTAAAAAAAAAAAAAAAAAACTTTGGTATTTAAATGGAAAGCACTTAGCATCAATTATTGGTACTGTCTGGATTTCAAAGAGAGGAAAAAACAACAGGATACAGGTAATGTCACGTCTATAAAGACAGTGAATGGGATAATTCTACGTACTAAAGTTCATTGACTCTATACTTTAACTGTGATGAAAGAAATTATCAGTAATGGTGGTGATTTCTCTTTACAGTCTCACAGACTTCTATGAAGGCAAGTCATCCTTAATGGTATTTCTCTCTGTGTGTTTCTGTCTCTGTCTCTGTCTTTCTCTCTGTCTCTCTCTTTCAAGTTATAGGTTGGAGCCCCTTTGCTGATCTGAAAGCAGTTTGTTATTTTATGCAAATTAAAATGCAAAATTTAACCTATTCCTATAGAGTATCAGATAGCTCAGGTCCAGCAATGGAAAGATCTCTGTTTATTGATATTTTTACTACCATCGCTGACACAAATAAGATCACTTCACACAGTCCTGCTGTATAAAGGTATAATCACATCATCAATGAGTGGAAATGAGCTTGCATTTACTTGACAAACTGAGTAGAGGAGACTGAATGCACTGTGTTAAGGATAATATATCTGGCAAAGAAAGGAAAACACTCTAAATAAAACACCAGATTCTACCTAGTTCTGACATAATGGGAATAGTTCTACCATAAATAGAAATATGCAACCTGTTCTTGGAAATTTTTTTTTCTTTTATTTTGTTTAATTACATACTAATAAGCAACAAAAAATGTCTGACACAATTTAATGGTTAGCATTTTTTTCAAAACTACAGTTGACCCTGGAATAATGTGGGGGTTAGGGGCACTGAAACCCCATGCAGTCAAAAATCTGCATACAACTTTTGACTCCCCCCAAACTAAATTCCTAATAGCTTCCTATTGACTAGAAGCCTCACCACTAACATAAACAGTTGATTAACACATATTTTAAATGCTAGATGTATTATCTACTGTATTTTTACAATAAAGTAAGCTAAAGACAGGAAAGAAAATCATAAGGAAAATACACTTACAGTACTGTACCGTATTTATTGGGAAAAATCCACACATAAATTGACCCGTGCAGTTCAAACCTGTGTTGTTCAAAGGTCAACTGTACAAGGCAAGTTTCTTCCATCCAAATTTAGCGGGAAGAATAATAGCTAGCATTTTTTAGCTTCCTATCACATGCCAGACACTGAGCTAAATGTTATTTCATCTAATCCTTACAATATCACCACAAGATAACAGCTACTATTCCTCCTATTTAACAGAAGAGAAAATTAAGTTTCAGAAAGAAAAACTTGCCCATAATCACAGAGCCCGTAGATGGTAAAATCAGGATGGAACCCAAATCTTTTGGCAAGCCCAAGTACATATCGTTTATGTTATATTACACCTCAGAAATTAAGGTGAAAGCGGGCGCCTGGGTGGCTCAGAGGGTTAAGCATCTGCCTTCAGCTCAGGTCATGATCCCAGGGTCCTGGGATCAAGCCCCACATCGAGCTCCTGGCTCAGCGGGGATCCTGCTTCTCCTTCTCCCTCTGCCTCTCTCCCTGCTCATGCTCCCTCTCTCTCTGTATCTCTGTGTCTCAAATGAATAAATAAAATCCTTAAAAAAAAAAATTAGTGGGACGCCTGGGTGGCTCAGTCGGTTAAGCGTCTGCCTTCGGCTCAGGTCATGATCCCAGGGTCCTGGGATCGAGTCCCGCATCGGGCTCCCTACTCCGCGGGGAGCCTGCTTCTCCCTCTGCCTCTGTCTCTCTCTCTGTCTCTCGTGAATAAATAAATAAAATCTT
Source organism: Phoca vitulina (assembly GCF_004348235.1). NCBI lineage: Eukaryota > Metazoa > Chordata > Mammalia > Carnivora > Phocidae > Phoca > Phoca vitulina. The sequence continues at coordinate 26,171,129 of NW_022589704.1, forward strand.
TAAAAAAAAAAAATTAGAAATTAAAGTGAAAGCAATTACATGCAAGTCTCTTGATTGCTCTCCAGTGTGCTTTCTCCAGAGAGTCTTCCCTCTCGTGTTCTTATAGACTTTTTTGAAATGAAAACTTGCCTGGCTCAGAAAGGATCCTGGATATTCTTTTGCACAGAACAAGAGAATGCTGATACTCCATAAGGTTTTGTTACTGACTTTCTTTTCTCTTTCTTTCTTTTTTTAAAGAATGCATTTCAGCCCACTTGCGTAACAAGCTATTTGCAGGTATTTTGAGACAAAGTTTGGAGAAGTATCCGATATAAGCATATTGAAGGACAAAGGCTACATAAAACTACATAAAAATGTCTCTACTGTTTAGATTTATGTTACTCTATTGCCATCTTCTGGTTTTATTCTAAAATGCATTTTATAAATATTAATCTGATTGTGCAGCTAGGCGAGAATCACCGTCATAGCATTATGTATTACAGGATGTGAATTCTGGAGGTTGCAACACAGCATGGCTTTAAACTAAGCTCTTCACCTTATCTGTGAGTTTACTTATTTGTTAACATATTATTAATTAAACAAGTTTTAATGAAACTGAGACTGAGTAGCCTGTGATAGAACGGCCATGGTCATTCCATCAGGAAAAACCAGAGCCTTAAGAAAAAAAAAAAAAAAGGCTTAGTTGAAGCCACCCAGGTGTTCCAGACATATGGCTTCCAGAATTTATCAGCACCCAGTTACATGCATTCTTTAGTGTTATATGAGGCACTTAATTAGCACTATTGGAATAGACATATAAAGCAATACAAGAAATATCTAGCCCTTGTCTACACCCTTCCACTCTTACACCCCACCATTCTGTCCTTTGAACTTTATGCCCAGCATTATTGACACATTGTAGTCAGCTGCACAAAAGCTGGACAATGTTACCCATCATCATACTTAAAACACTATAGCTATAATGCAACACAATAAACCCAAATGTATCTATAGGGCTCATTCCTTCATGAAAAATTTTAAAAACTGAAGTTGTACAGTCATGCTTTGTGAGACAAACCAGTGAGATGAAGCTGGCTCAGACCAAACCGGAGCAGACACCAGCCCCCACCACAACCCACATGAAGATGTTCTTATTCAATACAAACAAACGGCAACAATGGTAAATGCACTGAAACTTTCTGGGAGTCCTGGCTAGACTCTGACCAACCTATCATTCTTTTCATACCACCAGGGAAACAACAGGAACTCATCTGCTAATGCCAAAAATTATAAAGCTCTTAATCCAGTTAGAAATGACTACAACTGAGGACCTTTTCTCTAGCTAGCTGCTTCCCCAATTCAGAATCGTCTAGCAGGTTAATTTCAACATCACAGAAAGTTTCCTCCAGCTGGCCACACCATGGAGTGGTGACAAGGACAGCTTGAACGTGTTCTGTGCTCAGGCTGCTGGGCCTCCGGACTGCTTGTGTCCTGTGCACCTTGGTCCTGAGCATGCTGAGACTCAGCCAGCTGAGGATAAAAGGGACCTACAGCCAGTTGAGAGGCGTGTTGTTAACAAGATAATCCATCACATCATCTAAAGACTCCCTCATGTTCTGCAGCTGCCCCTTGCTGGAAGTGAGGAGGCCATCAGACACTTCCTTAAAGGAGGCAACATTGCAGAACCGTGAGTCGATGTCACCAGCCATCACCCCCAAGTGACTGGCCTGATCTTGGATGTTCTGTGGTGACCTTGGATGTGGGACAGCAGGGTGTGGCATGTGGTCTGGAGCTGCTAAGTCAGGTTGTGGGCAATAGCTAGAGGATGTGACTCAGTGTGTTCAGCACAGTGGGATTCGTCTGTATCATCATGGCCAATGCTTCTCTTCCACTCCACCCAGGAGACAGAGAACTTATCCTGAGCACCTTGAATTTTCCAGTTGGCACTATGCACATTCTTCCTGGCAAATTCAATCAGGTTAACAGGGAATGGAGCTGAGAAATGGTCTCTTTGCTTTTTTGCTTGGCTTCCTTACTCCTGTTGGAAGCCTGCTGGTAGGCACGTGAGTGGAGCTTGATAGACAGGGATCCCAGTCTAGTGTAATAACTTGGCTTCTGAACCATCTCAAACCCTTCAACTTTTTTTGCTTCTTTTTCTAGTTCTTTATCAGTGAGAGGGAGGTACTGGTCCACCAGCAACTCTGACTTGGTGAGCGCATGCTCTACTCCGCTGCTCACCAGCTGCATCATCCCACTTCCCAAGACTGTGTTAATGCTGCCACTGACCATAGACTTGGTCTTCTCCACATCGCCAGTGGTGGTGCTGGCCATGGAATCCTTGGCCCAGTCACAGTAGTTGTCACATCATCTTTTGCCCTGGTCATAGCACCTCTGGCATTGGCAAACCTGGTGTGTTGCCTGATTCAGAATAGGCAGTTTCTCTTCAATCCTATCTGGCCCCTTACAAGAGAGGTACTGACAACGGCGATTTGTGGCTCTAGCTTCTGGATGGTGGGCAGAGCACTCGTCACAGCCACGGAAGTGATGGTCTTCACACCCTTCCCTGCCATCTCTCATGCAGACTTCAAGCACAGGTACCGATCCTTTGTACTGATATAAGCCAAGGAGATGAGGTCGGATGTGGAGCTCACCAAGATGGCCTACCCGAGTCACCACACTCGGTTGTGGATCAACTGCAACAAATGCCATTTTTCTCCCTGGAGAAAGAAATCGACCAACAGCAGCCCAGAAGCCAAGGTCCAGCGAGTCCCATGCGGTCCAAGTTTTGGTTTTTTTTTAAATTTATTGATTTATTTGAGAGAGAGTGAGTGCAGGGGGGAGGTGCAGAGGGAGCCAGAAAGAGAAAATCTCAAGCAGACTCCCCACTGAGTGCAGAGCTCACCACCCAGGCTTGATTTCAAGACCCCACGATCATGACCTGAGCCGAAATCAAGAGTTGGATGCTTAACTGACTAAGCCCTCCAGGTGCTCAAAAGCAACTGAGTTTTTATTATCTATCTCATTTACAGTAAACTTTATGAGATCTTATTTCTAATACTTTGTCCCAGCATTCCTGTGGATTTTTTCACACAGGCAATCTTTATCTGCTAATAATAATAACTTTTGTACCTCCTATTCAATCTTTATAACTTTTGTCTTTTCCCAATTTTACCATTCTTTTTTATTTTTAAGATTTTATTATTTTTAAGTATCTCTACACCCAACGTGGAGCTTAAACTCAGAACCCTGAGATCAAGAGTCCCATGCTCTACTGACTGAACCAGCCAGGCACCCCCAAATTTTACCATTCTAATAACTAGAATTTAATTTTGGATAGAAGTGATATTAGAAAGGAAATTAAAGGCAATACTTCCGAGACTTCAACATGTATTGTAATATTTACTGCAGATTGTATTGTACATACCCTTTAACGGGTTTATGATGTTCCCTTCTTCTGGTTACTAAAAGTTTTTTATCATGATTGAACTTATATTTTATCAAATGGCCCTTTTATTCTCAATAAATTTTCCCTTACTTTGTTTCATATTGATACAGCGACATTAGCTTTCTACTGGTTCACTCTTAGCTAACATACTTTACATGTTTTTACTTCCAAACTTCCTAGGTCCTTATGTTTTAAGCATGTCTCTCATAAACAGCTTACAGTCAGTTTTTTTTTTTTTTAGTTTATTTTTGTTTTAGTGGTTTTAATCCAAACAGATAATCTGTCTTTCAACTGGCAAGCTTAATTCATTTACATTCCCTAGGATGTTGTTCATTTATTTGTGTCTTCTTTCCATCTTCTCAAAATATTTTTTCTATTGTTTCTTCAAACTACTTGTACATATATTTGCATAGAAAAAAAATTACTTGTTCACATATAGGAAAATTATGCATTTCTTTTCACTATTTTTTACCTGCTACCTTACTAAATTATTGTACAAAATAGTTTCTTTAGGTGATTTCTTAGGTTTCTAGATATATAATAATATCTGCAATTAGTCTTCCTTTCCTTTTCAATTTTTATGTTTATTTATTTATTCTTCTCTTGACTCCAGTAAAATGTTAAATAATAATGGCAATAATGGACAACCTTGTCTTATTCTTTTAAATTTTAGCCATTCTTATGGGTACATATTTGAAACCTAAACCCAAGTAAAGTCAGGTCAATAGTTATAAATCCTTAGGAAAGTATTTTGGTTTTTTTTTTTAAAGATTTTATTTCTTTGACAGAGAGAGACACAGCGAGAGAGGGAACACCAGCAGGGGGAGTGGGAGAGGGAGAAGGAGGCTTCCCGCTGAGCAGGGAGCCCTATGCCAGGCTCGATTCCAGGACCCTGGGATCATGACCTGAGCCGAAGGCAGATGCTTAACGACTGAGCCACCCAGGCACCCCGTTAGGAAAGTATTTTTCTCATACCCAGAGCCAGGTTGAGATACAAAAGCTTCCTTATCACCTACCTGCTTGTACTTGTGGATAAATTTTTTTTTTCTTTCTTTATTTTCCTTTTCTTCCTTCTCCTTCTTCTTCTTTTGAGATATAATTGCCATAGAACATTATATTAGTTCCAGGTGTCCAGGATAATGATTTGCTATATGTATATATTACAAAATGATCACGACAATAAGTCTAGTTAACATCCATCACCACATAGGTACAATTGATGAGAACTTTTAAGATCTACTCTTCGAGCAACAATAGGCATTTTCTTTGCCTTTTCACTTAGCATGTAGCCCTTTGAGGATTCCAATTTAATGCAGGATCTCGGTTTCAACTTCCCACCTTTTAGATAAACACTTAAATTCAAGCCCATAATTACCAAGATTAGGGAAGCTCCCGTCCTGCCTCCAAAGGCAACTACATTTCCAACTCCCACTTACTGTGTTATTTGTTTTCCTCTTCATTTTTGATGGCTGGGCTTTCCTTGACTTCCTTGTAATTCAACTATGAATTTTAATTTAAATCTTTAAGATGTGATATATAGCATAACAAATTTTAAATAAGCCATGAAAATTCTCTTACCCCAGTCCATCATCCACCCAGTTCCCACCATTACCCCTCCCCACAAATAACCCCAACAAGTAACCACTACTGCTTCTTGTATATCTTTCCAGACATTCTTTATACTTCTACAATCAAATAAAGGTACCATACCATACACATTATCCTGTACCTTGCTTTTTTTCTCACTTAATATATCTTGGGAGATCTTTCCACATTAATACATACAGTGCTTCCTCGTTTTTATATGGACATGTCACATTATATTGCATGACAGAACATAATTTAATTGATCAATTCCCTACATTTGTAATATTTACATTTTTCCCTATTACAAACTATGTTGCAAAGAATAATGTACCTATAGATCATTTACCGGGTATACAAGTATAGCTATAGGATAAATTCCCCAAAATTGTATTACAGAGTCAAAAGATATAGGCATTTGTGATTTTGACAATTATTACTAAATTGTCTTCTTTACAGGTTGTAACAATTTGCATTTCCCACCAACAATGCATAATCCTCTTAAGAGGTACTGCTGCTTACTTAGCAAAAGTCCATGGTGGTAAACTGGACAGGAATGATTAGCTCTGAGTTTGGGCTATATACCAGCTTGTGTACAGCCACTAAAAAGTTCAGTTGGTTTCTCCTTGCCCTGGTAGACTTCTCTGCTCACCTGGCTTCCAAGGCAACTGCCCCTAGGGCTAGAAATGGCTGCAGGTCTCTCTGATGTGCTGCCCAGGTTCTCTGTGGTTCACCACTTTCTCAAGTTCAGTTTACTCAATGTTCTTTATGTCCACAGTTCTTCAAAAGCTCTAAACACAAATACGATTGCTTTTTTGCCTATTTATCCAGATTTCCTCATTAGAGATGAAACAAGGGTCTTCCCTTCACATACCCTATTTAAAAGCTTTCTTGTCTTGTTTTTTTTTTTTTTTTTTTTTTAAGATTTCAGTTACTTATTTTAGAGAGCATGTGTGTGTGCACGTGAGCAGGGCGGGGCGGGGGGGGAGAATTTCAAGCAGACTCAGCACTGAGCACGGAGCCACTCCAGGGCTCAACACGGGGCTCAATCCCATGACCCTGAAATCATGACCTGAACAGAAATCAAGAGTCTGGCACCTAACCGATTGAGCCACCCAGGCGCCTTTTCTTACCTTCTTTTTGAAATGAAATGAAATACCTCTAGTGCTTCCCAATAATCATGATACTGGTTTGGGGGCTGAGATAGGATAGTTTATAATTTGAGGGATTATCCATCAATCTCTACTTTATTGAAAATTTTTTTATTCATCAATGTTTGTTGATTTTGTGAAAGACCTTTTAGTATACACAGAGAAAATAAGAAGAAAAATTTTGGAATACATTAGGCATTCTTATGCCAAAGGGAGTCAAGACTAAGGATGATGCCCAGGACTTAATTATGAGGGTGTCAGAGGTACAGAGGAGATTATATCCTCAATCCTGGTAAATCTAACTATTCCCTGATTAGAAAGGACTGAGAAGGGGGTGTCTGGGTGGCTCAGTTGGTTAAGCGTCTGCCTTTGGTCAGGTTATGATCTCCAGGTTCTAGGACTGAGCCCCACATGGGGCTCCCTGCTCAGCAGGGAGTCTGCTTCTCTCTCTCTCTCTCTCTCCCTCTGCCCCTCCCCACTGCTTGTTCTTTCTCTCTCTCAAATAAATAAAATATTTAAAAAAAAATAGAAAGGACTGAGACCCTGAAGAACTCTGGTTTGATGCGCTCAAAAATACTGCATCCCGGGGAGCGTGGGTGGCTCAATCGGTTGAGCATTGGACTCTCGGTTTCAGCTCAAGTCTTGGTCTCAGGGTCCTGGGAATGGGCCCTGCGTTGGGCTCTGTGCTCAGTGGGGAGTCTGAAAGATTCTCTTCCTCTGCCCCTCCCCCTGCTCCCTCTCCCTCTCTCATATAAATGGGTAAATCTTAAAAAAACAACAACAACAACAACAACATCAACAACAGAAACACACTGAATCCCAAATCCCCCCGAATCCTCTGGGCCCGCAGAAGTGGCCCACTCTTCAGTTAAAAACACTAATACTTAATGAAAAAAAGGCATTTCGGTAGGCCTGACTCACTGGCCTCCAGTTCATCTACTCTCTCTCTACCCTTCCTCCCTCCCTACTTCACCCTTTATAGCTTCCAGTCCTGCATTAAATCAATGGGGAGTTTACAACACAAGAGAATGACTTTCTTCCTGTGTGAAGAGAACACTAATCTCAGTAACTGCTGTTTAAATAATGTCACATGTTATTTAAGAGTAGAATGACTCATTGAACCAGTCTTACAGACTTAGAATCCACACCAGAGAAAATCTTAACGGTTCAAGGTAGAAGTGACAAGAAATGACAGATTTTTCCATAAACTATTCCATGGCTATTTCATGACTGTAAAGTGACCATATTTTCAACCACTTAATGAGCCATAGCTTCTATCAATATTCGAGTGAGATGTTACTTCCACATCTAATCTATTAATGCTGTGGTCTGAATGTTTGTGGCCTCCTCCCTCCACAAAATTCATTTATTGAAATCCCAACCCAATGTGATGGTATTAGGAGATGGGGCCTTTGGGAAGTGCTTTGGTCATAAGGGTGGACCTCTCATAAATGGGATTTGTGCCTTTATATAAGAGGCTCCAGAAGGATCTCTTGTCCCTTCCACCACGTGAGGATAAAATGAGAAGTCTGTAATCTGGAAGAGAGACCTCACCTGACTGTCCTGGTACTCCCATCTTGGACTTCCCACCTCCAAAACTGTGAGAAATAAATTTCTGTTGTTTATAAGCTACCCGATCCATGGTATTTTGTTATGGCAGCCTGAATGGACTAAGATAGTTGGCAAACCCTGTCAATTATATCTCTAAAAATATATATATTGAGAATCCATTCATTTCCTTCCATCCCCACTACATCTGTTTCTGGGCGGTCATCATCTCTCACCTACAAGAGCACAGTAACCTCTTAACTGGGATCCACAGAACCACTCACCAATCCCTTTGCCACAAATGTAAACAATCACTCCACTCCCCTGCTTACAACCCCTCCCTGGCCCCCCCCTTTTTTTTTTTTTAAGATTTTATTTATTTATTTGACAGAGAGAGACACAGCAAGAAAGGGAACACAAGCAGGGGGAGTGGGAGAGGGAGAAGCAGGCTTCCCGTGGAGCAGGGAGCCCGATGCGATGCGTGGCTCCATCCCAGGACCCTGGGATCATGACCTGCGCCAAAGGCAGACGCTTAACGACTGAGCCACCCAGGCGTGTCCTGGCCCCTTTTTGATGCTAAAATAAAAAATCAAGTCCTTATCCTGGGTTCCAATGCCCTGCCTGACTTGGCCACAGATTGCTGCCCCCTCCCCACCATCTCACACCACCCTCCCACTCACTCATTACATTGCATTCCAAACATGCCAAATCTTCAAGCTGTTCTCCCTCCAGGCGTTCCCTCCAGGCTTTGTTCCTGCTCTTCTCTCTGCCTGGAAGGTAGAGATGATCCACAAAAGGAAAAACCATCTACTACTCTATTTTGTGATCTCATATATCTTTTTACTTTAACCAAGAAATAATGTATCCATTGAGAATCCACGTCTTAAAACTAATGGGATAGGTAAGAAAGAAAAATGCGAGGTGGGGGAGGAGTAATGTAGACAGTGCTGTATCACAGCATGCTAATGAGCATGTATTTAGTATTGGATGGGCAAGATAAGGAACAAGAAAATAAGCCCCTACCCCTCCAGCCTCCTCTTTTTCCCACTTGAGAGAGATTTAAGAGCCGTGAACTACAGGGAACTTCTCTTCAGGCTAAAGTGCTAGCCAATACATGACTGTGCTCCCTCATTTATAAATGTACACATTTTAAAGCTGTCATATTTAATGTCATTTTCCTGCTAAAATCAAGAATTAGACCACTGGTAAAGAAAATAAAAAAAGAATTAGACCACTGGTTGGTCTAATGATGGAGTGATTCTAGATGATTCTAGATGGAGCAGGAAACTGAATTAGGCATGAATAGGTTTATTCACAAGCATCCACCCTCCTAGAACTATGTTTCAGGGAAATGCATTACTTAACCCTAATTATTGGATCTTTATAATTCTGACAGCTTTCAAAACAAGAATTCTATAGCTTCATATTCAGGAACAAAATCTGCATTATTTACTTTCTATAGCTGTAATTGCTGTTTTACCCTTGCTTCAAGTCAAAAGAAAGATCATACAAGTGGGGAGCATGAAATAAGAGGGCACACTTCTAGCCTGGCCAGCTCGTTGAGTTCCCACTGAAAATGAGTGAAGCAAGTACCACCAGGATTCTAACAGAATTCTAAATTTTCAGTATATATTAAGCAGGTTCTCCAGAGAAACAGAAACAGTAGTATATATACCTATATCAATAAGAAATAGGCTCATGTGATGATGGAATAGAAGGAAACAATGGAATATAAGGAAAAGTAGATAAGCACCCACTGTAGATATTCAGCATTTATTCACTCATGTAGTAAGTATTCACTGAACACTTAACCATACACAAGACAAATGTGGCAGTAAGACAAGACAATGCTGCACTCATCAGAATTCTATTAAAAAAGATACTTTATAAGCATAATGGCTAACATTTCTTTGCTACTGATTATGCTCCAGATCCTATAAATGTTTTATTCACATGCATTTGTCATTTACTCTTCACAAATGTAAATTAATCCTCATATTTTAAAAATTACATGTGAAGGAAATGCAGTAGGCTAAATAATGGCTTCCCAAAGATGTCCCTGTCCTAATCCACAGAACGTGTACATATGTTAATTTATGTGGTAAAATTATTGCAGAAATGATTAAATTAAGAGCAGTGGATTCTGGATTCCAGATGAGCCCAATGTAATCACAAAGGTCCTTCCTTATAAGGAAGGAAGGAGGAGGATCCAACTCATTAGTAGATGTGAAGACAGAAGCAGAATGGAGTGGTTGAAGAGGCCACGAACCAAGAAATGAAGGCAATTTTTAGAGGATGAAATAGGTGAGGAAAGAGATCTCTCCCTAGAGGCTCCCACGCCTGTCAACATCCTTGATGTTAGCCCAGTGAAATTTACTTGTCTTTGGACTTCTGGAAGGGTAAGGTAATAAATCTGTGCTGTGTTAAGCCACTAAATTTGTGGTAATTTGTTATGCCAGCAAAAGGAAACTAATACAGGAAGACAGAACTTTTAGGAGGTGGGTGCAGTAAACCGCTGGTTCTCGATTTGGGCTCTACCTTCCAGTGACCGATTCATGAAATCTTCTATGGGAGCAAGTTATTTTGAACATGTTCCTCAAGTGCCTCCAATACACATTTGAGTAAAAGCTTTTGATAGGTAAATGAGAGCTCAGCACTCTCTCTTAAAATTTCATGCAGGACATAGAACTTCCAGGCAAAAACAACATTCCATTGCATGCGTTTCCCTGATTATTTATAACTTTCCTAAGTTGTTACTTCTGCTACCAACTGACATTAAACATTGTAACTAAGTATACTGAAGAGAAAGTCAAAATCCTAAAAAGTGCAATTTTACAAAGAGGTTTTTACTGCTTTGTAGATTTATCTCTTCATAGATCACAGATGGAGGCATGTTGCCAATGCAGGTTTCCCCCCACTTTCTGTGTTTGCATTAGGCCACTTGGCTTTTATAAAAGACCCAACATCAGTACTTGTTTTCACTAACTGAAAGAAATCAGAAAAGGATTTTCACCTTTATGATGAAAGGTGAAAAGCGAAAATAGCATTGTTTGTTTTGCAGCGAGCTGTGATTGAACAGGTGCACACCCCATGCAGCTAGAGAGCACCCCAAGTTCCTTCCCCAGGGATCACACAGCAGCTCACCATCAAGTCCTATAGATTTGAACTCTCTCTGTGAGCATCTGTGCTTTATCACAATTTATTTTGTGCATCCTTTAGCAAGGTGTGTCCTAAGGTATCAAATAAGCCTAAGAGAGGTTATTTTTGGGGGTTGGGGAATGCTCAAAATTTTTTGCATGTAAATTAATAGTTATTGCTTCTATGTCGCTCATAGGAATATGCTATTTTTGAATAGTGGGGGAAACCTGTATTCTTTAAGACTTTTTGACTTTGCATTTTATCTTTTGTACATATCTAAAACTTTCACTTAGTCTTTTTGTATATGTTTTTTGATATTTAATTACGAAAAAACAAAACCCCCCTACCTGTATAGGTCCCTCTATACTCCACCTCCGTATATCTCAAAGTCCTTATGAATCCATTCATTCTTCCTTTATTAGATCACTTACTCACTTGGACTCAACGAAATCATTGAACGTTTAGCAAGTGCAAGACTCCCCTCTACACATGTAATTCTTTGTACTTGTGGAGATAAACAGACAAATAAGAACTAGTCCTTACCATCAAGAAACTTATTTCCTGTATGATTTATCAGCAATTTGTAAATACCTTTATAGCTGCACGTTTTACATGAGATTACAATTGTTTATCTCTGTGTCTCTCCTAAGACAGCTCTTGTGGGTAGGGAGCAGGTCATATCCATCTTTATATCTGTGGCATTCAATAAATGTGTGCTTTCATATGTTCCTGATTGAATGAATGAACCTAAAAGGAGACTAAGGTAAACACAAAGAAAATCCACTCTACAAATCAAAGAGAATATGGAAAATCATATTTAATTGGGAGGATTTACCAGATGGAGATGGTGGACATGGCAGCGTCAGGGCGGTAAGGTCACTAACCTTTTTTTTTTTTTTTTTTCCACCTGAACACAAAGGAAGACAGTATTTTCTAGCCTTCTCAATCTTGATGGGGAGATGTGAGGCCATGTGGGGTCATGTGACTAGTTATGGCCCATGGGACATGAGTCAAAGGAATGTAGGCTACTCCCAGGCTCAGCCCCTGAAGTCAGTCTCCACTTAGATTTTCTGCTCCTTTTTTTTTTTTTCTTCTTCTTCTTTCTCAACAACCCTAGAGCTCACAAATCAAAGACACTGGTGTTACAAAATGGAAAGATCTGGGTACCTAAATGTCTGCATGTAGTCAACCGCCTCCCTCCCTACCACTTTCATTACGAATTGTGATATAAGCAAACATTAAACTTTTATTGTATCGAGCTCTTGAAATGTTGGGATTGTTTATTAAAGTAGTTCGGCTCTGGCTCATACAGAAGAGGACGGCTTTCCAGGCAAAGGGAGGCATGGAAACAAAAGCAAAAAGGTAGGAAAAGATATTAAATGGTTGCAAAGTATAAGAAAGAAAAGAGTCTCTCTCTCTCAAAAAAAAAAAAAAAAATCTTAAAAAAAAAAAAAAAAGGAGAGAAGGGCACCTGGGTGGCTCAGTTGGTTAAACATCTGCCTTTGGCTCTGGTCATGATCTCAAAGTCCTGGCATCCAGTCCAGCATCGGGCTCCCTGCTCAGCGGGGAGTATGCTTCTCCCTCTGCCCCTCCCCCCACTCATGCTCACTCTCTCCTTCTCTCTCTCTCTCTCAAAAATAAATTTTTTTAAAAATCTTAAAAAAAAAAAAAAAAAGAAAGAAAGAAAGAAGAATCAGAAGAAATCAACCCTAATGAAAAACAGAGTCAGATGCCAGGAGGGCTTTGACTGATGAACTAATCTGAAAGAAAATGAAGAGCAATAGTTTTCTAAAAGTGACACAATCGTGACACAATCAAAATAGTATTTTAGGAAGTATAACCTAGCAGCAGTGCAATCTGGACAAAACTTTAAGTTCTTTTGATGGGATGAAATGACGACTCAAGTTAGATTTTCAGAAAAGAGAATTAGTAACTCCCATAGCTGAAGAGTCAGGCATAGCTGGATTGAGGGGTTCAACAGGACTCTGGACTCCATCTCTCTCTCTAGATTACTCAGCTTTCCCCTCTAATGGTTTTATTTGCAAGACATGATGTTCCCCAGTGACTCCAATCTTACTTTCTATTTACATCAAGTCCAGCAGAATGAGATTCTCTTTCCCAACTCAGAAATGAGTTTATTTTTAGAAAGCATGATTAACATGTGCAGCTCAAAATAAACCCTGTGCTTAGGTCCAGAGCACATGCTCTGGGCTGCAAGAGAATAGAAACTGTTGGTGAGGGAAATTTTAGGGAGGAAAATTTTTCCTTTTTTCCCTTCTATGTTCTTGGCTGATCTAATAATTAAACTGACATAATACAAACCAACAGGAGAAAAATGTAATTTCATACATATGGGAACTCATAAAAATGAGACTCAAAGAAGTAACCAAAGCAGGCAGCTTTTATACCTTTTAGACAAACAATAAACTTGTGAAGAATCGACAATATAAAGAAGTTGGGGTTTGGGGTAGCACATGAATGAAGCAGTAACAAGGCCTGTTTATACAGCTTTCTCAGACCTGAATTTCCTACCTCTGACAATAAGGATGCTTTCTGGAGGCACCTTCTGGGTGCAGGGAGGGTAGCCTTCACAAGAGGAATTTATTTCCTGCTTTCAGGGGGGCAAAGGATGGTCAGGGTGTCCTTCTGGTACCAGCTGTTTAAGTAACTTTGACTCAGAATAATCAATATGCTGGGCACCTGGGTGGCTCAGTCGGTTAAGCCTCTGCCTTCGGCTGAGGTCATGATCCCAGGCGCCTGGGATCCAGTCCTGCATTGGGCTCCCTGCTCTGCAGGGAATCTGCTTCTCCCTCTGACGCTACCCCCACTCATTCTTTCTCTCTCTTTCAAATAAATAAATAAAATCTTTAAAAAAAATCAATATGCCAAAGCATATTTTGGGGCAGCCTGCCCTGAACCCTATAATATCCATTATTCATTGCAGCAGTAATGCTGTGTAACAAAGAACTAAAGAGCTTCAAAAGCCTACAATGATAAGCATTATTGCTCACATGCCTGGGGTCTGCTGGGAGTTGGCTGTAGGAAGGCTCTGGTCCTTCTCAAGGGCTTCCATGGCATAGCAGGAGTGCCAAAGAAGAATCAGAAACATTGAAGACTTCTTGAAGCTTTGATTCACTTTGTCATAATTCTATTGGCCAAAGAAAATCACATAGGTTGGGGACATAAATTTCAACTTTATAGGAGAAACCCCAAAGTTACATACTAAAGGATATAATACAGAGACCACTGAAGCAAACAATCTACCACACCCATGAATATCCCATGGGCAGAGTGGGAGAGAGATGGTATTCCAAGGAAAACATGAATGCTATTAATGGAAAAAGTGGTGGATAGATTCTGGTTAGCAAAGTCAACAGACAACCACTTCTGGCATGATAAAATACAAACTAATACAGAGTTTTTGAAAGTGGGAATGTAAAGAAAGCAATGTCTGAAAAATGTTAGAAGTAGAATCATTAGTATTTGATGACTATATTTAGAAGTGAGAGAAATTGGGGGTGCCTGGGTGGCTCAGTCATTAAGTGTCTGCCTTCGGCTCAGGTCATGATCCCAGGGTCCTGGGATCAAGCCCCACATCAGGCTCCCTGCTCAGTGGAAAGCCTGCTTCTCCCTCTCCCACTCCCCCTGCTTGTGTTCCCTCTCTTGCTGTGTCTCTCTCTGTCAAATAAATGAATAAAATCTTTAAAAATATATATATTAAAAAAAAGTGAGAGAAAATGGCCCACAGATTCACACCTAAGTGGACTAGAGAACATGGCACATCAGACTTAGGAAAGTTGCAGGGGAAGGGGAGTGAAGGAAATGGTAAGTTTGGTTTTAAACACAGTGAATAGATTGGTGAAGTAAAAGAAAAGAAAATTGAAGTGGAAGGGGGGATAAATGGAATATGTTCATCTAGCTGAGTCTGAAGTATAAAAACTTTCCTTTGAGTCCAGAATTTTCAGAAGTTGCACTTTGAATTTCATCTCAGGTCTGTATAGCCAGACCTGAGATGATACTAATCATTTTTATTCCAAAGATACATTCTGGTATCTTAGAAATGAGTTTCTAGAAAAATCATTAGTATTTTGTTTCTATTAACAAGAACAATTATGCTCCACCAGTATCATAGTATCTTGAAGAGCCCAATATCATGTGATTTTTTTCAGGATAGCAATAAGAAAATATTTAAGTCAATTCAATTCAGCGTTCATGTCATGTTTATTTTGTTGGTGTCTGATTCCCTTTAAATGAGAAATCACGGTACAGATTTTATTGTGAATCTATATTAATCAGGATTTTTTTTTAACCAGAACATCTCTACCCTATGACCATCAAGATAAGTGGCAATCTGATATTACCTTTTTAAAAATAGATGTCTTTAGTTGGGATAGCTTTCTGCATTCTACAGTTAATACTCTAAGCAGTTTCTTGCATCAGATTTTCTTTTCTCTCTTCTGCAGGTGCGATTTCAGCCTCTTCTTTTTAGTTCTACCCTCAAAGGAGTAGATCAACTTGCTTCTAGAGAATTTATCAATACAGGTAGTTCAGAGAGATTAAGAGGAAGAACATGGGATGCAGAATCAGACAAACTGGGCCACCTGCTAGTTATGTGACTTTAGGGGAATCACTTAATCTTTCTGTGCCCCAGTTGCATCAAAGTACTTCTGCCTTTTATGTCTCACCAAAGGCATATCAAACCCAGATGCCTTCCTAATCAGCAAAGTGAATATCAGGAAAATATTTTCATTGGTAAAATTAATGACTTGCTCATCATCATAACCATTAATCAGATATCACTGGGAAAATTAGTGGTGTTCAAGATACTATGGCTGAAATATATCAGAAGTGCTTCCCGCATTTAACAAAGAGCTAGCTTTTTTATTTTGTAGTATGAACTGTTTTGTCCTTGCTTGCAAATACACGTTTAATAAATGTCTGTATAAGTGGTAAAATTTTGTCTAAAACTTGCTCTTATTACAATCTGTCATCAAAGTGTGGGGAAATGGACAACCTTCACCCACCTCAAACTTTTCCATGGTTACTGTTCTGACAAAAAGAATCTTAAGGGTTGTATGTGGACAAATAGATTAAAGTCCATTTGCAACAGTAGTTACATTGAGTAAATATTTTCGAAATAAAGTATAAACAATTAGTTTCTAGTTTCAAAAGTCATAAAATAAAGAGACCATGTTTAGTACCCCCCAATAATACTAATTTTAGATGGTGAGCCAATATTTGCTGCTATTGTAATTTTAAGGGACTTTACTTGCCAGCAATTTAAATATATTATTTGTGATCAAAGTTCAGTACAACAGGTAGCATAAATTATTTTAGCTTTTAAAAACCAAGCAAAAAATACATATGGCTAAATTCATCCCTTGACTGCATTCTTGTTTAAATTCTAAAATCTGGGGGCACATGGGAGTCTCAGAGGGTTAAGTGTCTGCCTTTGGCTCAGGTCATAATCCCAGGGTCCTGGGATCAAGCCCCATGTCGGGCTCCCTGCTCAGCGGGGAGTCTGCTTCTCCCTCTGCCTCTTCCCCTGCTTGTGCTCTCTCTCTCACTCTCTCAAATTAATAAATAAAATATTTTTTAAAAATAAATTCTAAAATCTGGGAGCATACGAATGGGGTATTAACTTAATGGAATAATGATTTCTTGTGCAACTCCCAGGGACCAGGAAAATTGCCCTCCATAATAGGAGAAAAGTTCAAAGGTATTAAAAAAGAAAGAATTCATATTTTTCCCCACTGGAATTCAATTATTAAACTCTAGGGATGTTTTTAGTACAGCTTTAATTTTGCAATAGTACACTAGGAGAAATGTGACCTCTAAAGCAATTTTATACAGCTTTGGATCAAGGTATGATATGTCTTATGTACCTTAGACATTGAGATACATAGATAGATCTTATTTAATTGAGTGAACCTTCAAATCTAATTACCTTCATATTTATGGCTTGCTTTATATATCATGAAGATACTTTGCTAAATATCCCCAAAGGTATACTTTAAATTGAGAAACTGGGACAATATTTACCAATTCTTTGACTGTCAGTCTGAGAAGGTAATGTGCTAGAATTTTTATTAGCTGCAAACACCCCATATTGTAGCATAGATAACCTGTATTTCACCCAGAAGTAGCTGGGTGAATTTTCACAATGCAAAGGTTATTTTCTCTCTCTCTCTCTCTCTAATAAACCACTTTTACCCTCTAGATAATCAAAGAAAGTCCCTGGGATTTCTCCCTGCTGTTTTCTCCCTTTCAGCTAGGCCTAACCACCACCATCGATCTGTAGATCCTACCCAGTTGTGACTGAGACCACAGCAAACTACAGACCTTAAGCAACCAGCCAGAGTTCAGGAAGCTCTCATTAGCCGGCAAGTGCAGAGTCTCTCCTGTAGCTTATGCAAGCTTTGGGGGCTGTTCTTCCTCCATGAGCACTGCTAATGAAATTTTTCCTGGGATGCCAGAATTTACCACTTGAATCACAGCAGGCAGCTCCTAGGAGATGTTCTTCATCCATCCTTCTCTCTCTGTGCCACTGGCTGGTATCAAAGTCCTTCACATTTTCTTTCCTTCTTTCTTCAGTGGAAAGAACCCTAATGTCCCTGGAACAAGGAAGGCCTGGGCTTGCATTTTCAGGCAGGGGTGAGCTGTTTTTTTTTTACCACTTTTCCCCACAGCAATGAAGTTTTCTTCATCCACTCAACATTTTCCAAGCCCTAGCCCCAACCCAGGCCATAGGTTCTAAAAATTCCATTTTGGAAGACAGACAGTTGAATGTTAGGAGGCTTCAGCTACCCCCAAAATGAGAAAGTTAAGAAGAAAATGTTTTAAGGATAATAGTGTTTACTATGAGCCAGGTGATTTATAAACATTTCTTTCAGCTTCACCAACAATCCTCTGCAGCATCCCTATTTCACAGTTGAGAAAACTGAGATCTGGGATAAGCAACCTGCCCAGGGTTCTATAGATAGTATTTTCTAGAGTAGATAGAGCCCATTCACTCTTCTATAGTGTCTCTTTACTTAACATACTCTCCATCTCTCTCTCCTCTGTCTTCCCCTCAAGGTCCCCTAGACCCAATCTCCTTTTCAAAATCAAAGTTCAAGATAGTTAAAACAGTAGGTAATTACCTCACGAACAGACACAGGACTTATCTCCATTTCACTATCAGCACCTGATTTACTTTTACTGATTTATTGTTTACCTCCTTAGACAAGCTCCACAGGGTTAAGAAACATGTTTTTTTCATTTTTGTCAATGAATGAATGAATGGACAAGCAGATGAATGGAATAGAAAGTCTAGAAATATATCCAAATATGTAAGGGAATGCAAATGATACAGGTGGCATCAGTAGAAAAGATTATTATTCAATAAATGGTCCTGTGAAAAATGTTTAGTCATCTGAGGAAATAAAAGTAGCATTATGCCAAAATATAGTTTTCAGAGAGATCAAAGATTTACATATGAAGAAAATAAATCTATAAAAATTCTAATGAAAACCATGGAAGAAATTTTCTGGGGTTACAGATGGGGGAAATCTTATCTATTCCTTTAAGACACTGCAGTTCTTTGCCAGTTAATAATATGGCATTACACTCTATTGTTGGGAATGTGCATATGTTTTACGTGTATATGTGTACCTAAAGGGAGTGGGGGTCAACTGACAAGTAAAAACATGAGAAAGGGGTGATAATTTCTTGAACAGGAGACAGATGCCTCTCTTAGATTGAAGGGAACAATGAACGGGCATGACAATAAATTTGAGAAGGGACGTGGAAAGTTGAAGGAGTTCCCAGAAGATGGAGGTTAAGTGCAGAACTGCCAATTTTATAAAAATAAATAACGTTCTTGCGGGACGCCTGGGTGGCTCAGCCAGTTAAGCATCTGCCTTTGGCTCAGGTTATGGGATGGAGCCTTGTGTCGGGCTCAGCAGGGAGTCTGCTTGTCCTTCTCCCTCTGCCCCTCCCCCCACTTATGCTCTCTCTCTCTCAAATAAATTAAATCTTTAAATAAATAAATAAATAAAGCTCTTGATTTAGATGCACATAATTCATGGTCCACATGGTTTCAGTCCATAAGCTGACACTCAACAATATCAGTTTGTAATTATAGATTAATTTGACTAAATATATTCTGTTAAGATTCCTATCCCCTAAGAAGTGTATGCTAGAGAAGCAACCTTCCCAGTTTAAGATGAGGCTTTAGCAGAGATAGTCTCAGTCGTGATATTCAGGTTTCTATAGGAATTATGTCAGATTTATCTACTCAAATAAAGCTTTAAAAAGTTGTCAAATTGAAGGGTACCTGGGTGGCTCAGGTGGTTAAGCATCTGCCTTCGGCTCAGGTCATTATCTCCAGGTCCTAGGATCGAGCCCTGCATCAGGCTCCCAGCTCAGTGGGGAGTTGGCTTCTCCCTCTTCCTCTGCCTCTCCCCCTGCTTGTGCTCTCTCTGTCTGTCTCTCTCTTAAATGAATGAATAAAATCTTTAAAAAGAATTGTCAAATTGAGACTAGGTCCAGTTACTATGGCAAAGGACATAGGGGTTAGCTAACATACAGCGTTAGTATTGGTTTTAAGAGAACAATTTAGTGATTCATCACTTACATATAACACCCAGTGCTCAACCCAACAAGGACCCTCCTTGATGCCCATCACCCTTGATGCCCATCCCCTCACCCACCTCCCATCCCTCAATTCTGTTCTCTATATTTAAGAGTCTGTATGGTTTGCCTCCCCCTCTGTTTTTATCTTACTTTTTCTTTCCCTTCCCCTAGGTTCACCTGTTTTGTTTCTTAAATTCCACATGAGTGAAACCATATATGTCTTTCTCTAACTGATTTATTTCACTTATCATAAAACACTAGTTCCATCCACCGTGTTGCAAATGGCAAGATTTCATTCTTTTTGATCGCCAAGCAATATTCCATTATATATATATATATATATATATATATATATATATATATATATTATGTGTGTATGTGTATATACACATACACACATACATCTTCTTTATCCATTCATCTGTTGCCATCAACTCTTTCCATAATTTGGCTAATGTTGATAGTGCTGCTATAAACATTGGGGTGCATGTGCTTTGAATCAGCATTTTTTTTTAATTTTATTTATTCATTTGAGAGAGAGAGAAAGCACGAGCAGGGGGAGGAACAGAGGGAGAAGCAGGCCCCAGCTGAGCACGGAGCCCAATGTGGGGCTCAATCCCAGGATCATCACCTGAGCCAAAGGCAGAGGCCAACCAACTGAGCCACTCAGGAGCCCCTAAATCAGCATTTTTGTATCCTTTGGATAAATACCTAGTAGGCAATTGCTGGGTTGTAGGGTAGCTCTATTTTTAACTTTTTGAGGAACCTCCATACTGTTTTCCAGACTGGCTGCACCAGTTTGCATTCCTACCAACAGTCAAAAGGGTTTCCCTTTCTCTGTGTCCTTGCCAACATCTGTTTCCTGAGTTGTCAATTTTAGTCATTCTGACAAGTGTAAGTTGGTATCTCATTGTGGGTTTGTTTGTGTTTGTTTGGGTTTTTTTGGTGGTTTTTTTTTTTTTAGATTTATTTATTTATTTGAGAGAGACAGAGAGCAGGGGGAAGGGCAGAAGGAGAGGGAGAGGAAGAGAATCCTCAAGCAGACTCCCCACTGAGCACAGAGCCCAGTGCAGAGCTTGATTCCAGGACCATGAGATCATGACCTGAGCCAAAATCAAGAGTCAGACGCTCAACTGGCGCGAGCCAAGCTACTCATGCTGTTTGACAAAGTCCAAGTATGGGGGACGATCCTGAAAACAGGAGACTCCACAGCTGGCTCCTGCTATTCTCTTTCATTTTATTTATGGCAATCTTTATAATTGTGGGAATATTTCTGGGGTTTCATGATAAAGTGACTACTCACCTTAGTTACGCCTATCTAAGCAATCATAATGAAACTAATTCCACGAAGAATTAGTTTCTATAGAACAAAATAACAAGACGGTCACGCTCTGTGTAGCACCTTTCTCTTTGCGTAGTGTTTTTTAGTTTTAGCGAAAGCCAATAAGCAGAAATCAATAAAGGTCATGTTAATCATTACAAAGGAAAAATGAAAGAAGGCTATGGCTGTAATCCAGAAAATGATCTAAGATTTGGAAAAACAAAAATATCCTAACATATAAATAAAGTTCCTCCGAGCCTGTCAGCAGGAGATGCTTGCAACCTGACCCTGTGTCTCCTCATTCGCCGACGCCGTCCTTTCCTACGAGAGACCCACCCCAGCTGGAGCTGGACTCCGGCACTCAACCAACTGAGCCACCCAGGTGCCCCTCTCATTGAGGTTTTGATTTCTATTTCCCTGATGATGAGTGATGTTGGGCATCTTTTCATGTGTCTGTTAGCCATCTGAACGTCTTCTTTGGAAAAGTGTCTATTCATGTCTTCTGCCCATTTCTTAACTGGGTTATTTGTTTTTTGGGGGTGTTGAGTTTGGTAAGTTCTTTAAAGATTCATTTATTTTAGAGAGAGAAAAAGCTTGAGCAAGGGGAGGGGCAGAGGGAGAGAATCCTCAAGCAGACTCCCCAATGAGACTGAGGCAGGGCTCAATCCCAGGATCCTGAGATCATGACCTGAGGTAAAATCAAGAGCAGGATGCTTAACTGACTGAGCCACCCAGGTGCCCCAAGTTTGATAAGCTCTTTATAGATTTTTGATACTAGCCCTTTATCAGATATGTCATTTGCAAATATCTTCTCCTGTTCCATTGGTTGCCTTTTAGTTTGTTGATTGTTTCCTTTGCTGTGTGCAGAAGCTTTTTATCTTGATGAGTTCCCAATAGTTCATCTTTGCTTTTGTTTCCCTTGTCTCTAGAGACCTGTCTAGTAAGAAGTTCCTGCAACTGAGGTCAAAGAGGTTGCTGCCTGATTTCTCCTCTAGGGTTTTGATAGTTTCATGTCTTACATTTAGGTCTTTCATCCATTTTGAATTTATTTTTTGTGTGTGGTGTAAGAAAGTGGTCCAGTTTCTTTTTTCTGCATGTCGCTGTCCAGTTTTCCCAAGACCATTTGTTGAAGAGATGATCTTTTTTCCATTGGAAATTCTCTCCTGCTTTGTCGAAGATTAGTTGGCCATACAGTTGTGGGTCCATTTTCTGAGTTCTCCATTCTGTTCCATTGGTCTACGTGTCTGTTTCTGTGCCAGTACCATACTGTCTTGATGATGACAGCTTTGTAATAGAGCTTGAAGTCCGGAATTGTGATCCTTCCAGCTTTGCTTTTCTTTTTCAACATTATTTTGGCTATTTGGGGTCTTTTCTGGTTCCATACAAATTTTAGAATTGTTTGTTCCAGCTCTATGAAAAATGCTGGTGTTATTTTGATAAGGATTGCACTGAATGTGTAGATTGCTTTGGGTAGTATAGACATTTTAACAATATTTGTTCTTCCAATCCATGAGCATGAAACGTTTTTCCATTTCTTTGTGTCTTCTTCAATTTCTTTCACAAGCGTTTTCTAGTTCTCAGCATACAGATCTTTGCAGAGCAAAGAACCCAGAAGAGCCCCGGGGCAGGGGATGGGACTCCCTTGCTGGCTCGGTCAGCCATCTTAGGACACAGATTTTTCCTTATCATCTCCATCGGTGCCCATGGTTCCTGGTCACACCGCTTCAAAGAATGAAGAGGTAGACCAGAGGAACAGTGGTGGGCAGCAAAGCAAAGTTTATTGGGTGACAGTACAAAGCTCCCAAGGAGGGAGGGGACCCAAGAGGGTTGCCACCTGAGTTTCTAAATCTAGGGATTTTTATGGCCTTGTTGGCAAGCTGTTTTAATCTGATTAACCCTCCCTGCACTTGTCATCCAATCAGGTTTTTGTCACATTGGAAAGGGTGAAGGCCTCCTTCCAGGGTGGTGTAAAATCCTTTTAAGGGTGGTTTCCTCTCAGGGTGGTGGGGGTGCTTGTCTCTGCCTGCCTTTCTTCCAACTATCCTTCCTCAGTATTTGCTTTAAAACTCCCTAGTGTTGATTACAAACTCTGGGATAAAGAACAAGAAAAGACAGCATTTTCTCAAATGGTATTAGTAATGGGGGGCTTTGCTGTTCTCTCTCTTGCTTTCTCTAAAATGGGAAGAACAAGCTATTATAAGAAATGAAGCATAGAGACTTAAAGCTAACACTGATAACCCTTGTTCAACCTGGGGTCTGGCCACAGGACAATAATTGTCTGAATTGGCCAATGAAGATATTGGCCTTAATATTGGAAACTAGAAAGAATGATAGCTAACTAAATTAGTAGGAAGGGTCACTTTCTATGGGTTTTGTTTTCCTAGCAACTTGGCAAGAACCTGGCCTCTCCTAAGTGTTAAGGCAAGGAAAAAGAGTAATGATGTTACTATGAACTAGGCTCCTATTGCTGCCAGACTGGATGCTTCCCATATTTTGCCTTGTTTTAGCCTCACAACAACCCTGTGAGGTAGACACTATTAATACTCCATTTTATGAATAAGGAAACAGAGACATGGAAAGATTAACTCAGAGAGAGGTTTCCAACTTCAGTCTTGATCTGTAGAATGCTATATGTCCATGATTTTTCCACTATCCCATAAAAATAAAGTGGGGAAAAAGAAGCAAATCAAGTAGGCCACCCACAGTGTAAGCTCCCTACTCTGGACTATTACCTTACTCTGACATTTCTCATACTCCATCTTGTACTTTACATCATCTTATACCAGTCTTACTTTCATAAATGTATTCCAAGATCTTCGAAAGCTGATATTTTATCTTGTACAATGTTGTACCCTCAACATTAGGAGGAAATCAGTAAGTATTTAGTGAATAAGAGAATGAATGAATGAATAAACTTTGCTCTCCTAGGCCTTGTATCTATTTCCTACCACACCAAACCTAAATTCCTTGGTATGGTATTTAGTGATAATAAAAATACTAGCCAACACTAACTGAACTGAACTGGACAACAGTAACAAAACTGAACAGTTACAATGCAGCAAACCTCTATGCAACACCCTTTACATAAACACCAGAACATTTAATCTCCACAATGACAGCGGACAACCTGGAAGGAACAGAGATTTAGGATTAAACCCAGGTAGTCTCATGCCTAAATCCATACAATAAGCCCTATGTCCCAGGCTCCCTCCCAGCTATTACCTATCTGCTGAACCTGAATTCCTACTTCTTCCCCAGATACATCCTCCAGTTAGATTGGTTTTTTTTACTGTCCTTCCTTTCTATAAGCCTTCCTAATTTTTTTTTTTTTAAGATTTTATTTATTTATTTGACAGAGAAAGACCCAGCGAGAGAGGGAACACAAGCAGGGGGAGGGGGAGAGGGAGAAGCAGGCTTCCCTCCGAGCAGGGAGCCCAATGAGGGGTTCGATCCCAGGACCCTGGGACCATGACCTGAGCCGAAGGCAGACGCTTAACGACTGAGCCACCCAGGCACCCCAGGACCATGACCTGAGCCGAAGGCAGACGCTTAACGACTGAGCCACCCAGGCACCCCTAAGCCTTCCTAATTTTGTTCTAAGCTCCTCTAGCGCCCGGATCTTTAATTCCCTTCTGTTAACTCCCAGACCTCCAAATTCAAGGTATATGCCCTAACTGGAACATTCCTTGATTACTCTGGCCCTAATTTACATTTCAACCCAATTAATAAAAGCATGCCACAGAGAACTCTCAAGTAAAAAATGTGACTTATTCCTGCCAGGGAGATAAAATGACTCAAAGCCTTCATGAAACATTTGGCAATTTGACTAAATTAGCTCTGCATTCAGAAGCACCTTTTTCTTATTTCACAAAATGAAACATACTAACTTATGAAACATTCTAACTTTACAGTGGAGAGACCTGTTACACCACCTTAACCAAGTTAAGATATTAAAATTAAGGTGGTTCAAATTAACCTCACCAAGAATGGCACAAACTAACCTCAGGGATGTTCTGATGCAATATACTGAGAAGGACATCACATTACTTATGTACCCATTCTGCCATAAGGAAACCTCAAAAACCAAACTAAGTTATTTCTAAAAATACCTGGTTTTTACTCTTCAAAAAATGGCAATGTCAAGATTTATCAGATAAAAGGAGCTGTGCCAGGTGAAAGAGTATTAGGGAGACAAGATAACAAAATATTCTGCATTGGACTTACCAAAAGTTCAGAAATAGCCAAAGCAAAACCAGTGAATCACTGAAGTAATTAGTAAAAGTTTCTTCTGCACACACGAAAAACAGTTCACAAACGGGAAGCACTCCAACCAAAACATGGAATGAGGCTCAGGGATTTATCGTTATAAAGCAGCTTAACAGTAGACACCCCTTGATCCAGTGTCACTTTCCACAGTTTCAGTTGCCTGAGGTCATCCCCGAGGTCCAGAATCAGACCATTCTCCTTCTGACATTTCCTCAGAAGGTCAATAGTAGCCTAATTCTACATCACCATGCCTCCTGTCATTCACCTCACCTCATCTATATTACATAGGAATTTTAGTATCTCACATTATCACAAGAAGAAAAGTGAGTACAGTACAATAAGATCTTCTGAGAGCTCACATTCACATAACTTTTTTATAGTATATTGTTATAATTACTCTATTATTGTTGGTAATCTGCTACTATGCCTAATTCATAAGTTAGGCTTTATCATAGTGAAAGAGGATTTCAACTGCCTCCATTTTGACCTCAAACTTTCTAGCTGGGTTCTTCTTTTCAGCTTGTCTCTAGGCTCAGGCAGAAGACCCTGGGAGCAAAGCATCTCCTAATGGGAATCCAAACTACCCCCTCAAACAATAAGGACTGCCCTGAGCCAGCAAGACCCCACCTGTGATTGACTCTAAGAAAATGATCATTTGGTTTACACTGCTACCTGTAAGTACCAACCCACATTTGCCCCACGTTTTCCTTATATAAACCTGGGAAGTATTTTCAGCACTTTGGAGACAGTCTTTAAGATGTTAGTCAGGTCTTCCTGGTGTTGGCCTTCCTGAAATAAATTACTTTGTTTCACCATCACTAGTTTCTCTGCCTTTGAATTTTGTCAGCAGCGAGTGGCTGAACCTGGTCTGTTTGGGTCGCCAGGGGCCAAATGCTCTGGCAACCATGCATTCCGGGGTACAACAGTATGTATAGCAAACAAAACAAAACAAAACAAAAACATAGTGTGTGTATATATATATATAGTTTGGTGCTTCATGGTTTGGGGCATAACATGGGGGGGGGGGGGGGGGGGGGGGCCGGGTCTTGGAACGTATCCCTAGCAGATAAGGGGGTGGAGACTACTGTATGGTGAGGAAGCCAGTGACTATTCTTCACAGTGATTAGTTATTAGTTATAATATTAGAATTTTCCTAAATGAGAGGGAACTGGTCTTCATATCAATCTTGGGACAATAGTTCAAGGTTTGCCAATGATTTCCAGAGGTATAAGTAAGAAATGACCCAGGTCAAGTTAGTTTTGCAGAATAAGCTAAATTCAGTGATGCAGAAATGTTGGGGTTTGGGGCCAACACGGCCAAGAAAGAATTCTTGAGATGTCTTCAGTGCAAAAAAGGTGGTTTTATTAAAGCACGGGAATAGGACCCATGGGCAGAAAAGAGCTGCACTGGGGTTGTGATGGGTGACTGATTATATACTTTCAAATTGGGAGGGGGTTAGGGCTAGCCTAAGTCCCTAAAGAATTTTGGAAACAAGGTTTCCAGGACCTTAAGGGGGCTAGCTATTGTTAGGAAAAGGTCATTTATTACTGTTTAGTAAACCCTCAGTCATGAGACCCTTCAGATGAATATCAGTGGGCTTGGAGGATGACTGCTAACATGTATCTTGTGTTGGTAGAGCTAAAGAAAGTTTCCAAAGGAATTTTTAATATGTTAAAGAAAACTTACAGGATCCTGGGGTGTTGGGAACATGTTAAGCTAAGATTGCCTTTTGCCCTTTTTAATATGTTAAAGAAAACTTACAGGATCCTGGGGTGTTGGGAACATGTTAAGCTAAGATTGCCTTTTGCCCTTAGCAAAGTTTTTGTTTTGTTTTGTTTTTTATGGAACGCTTCATGAATTTGTGTGTCATCCGTGCACAGAGGCCACACCAATCTTCTTTGTTCCAATTTTTGCACAAGGGCTGAGGAAGCGAGCATGCCCTTAGCAAAGTATCAACATCAGGGGGGCTGAAGTCACTCTACCTGTTTCAAGGACTTGTCAATGAGCTGTAGGCAGTAAGGAAATTTAATTTTTTTCTTTTGCTTTTATTTCCCACATCATTCAGCTTTATGACTGAACTGGTTTTGCTGCTCAGGCAATTTGCAGGTGTATCTCCATTTTTTATTTTATCAGATTTAATTGTAATGAATGGAAATTATTAGGACATTTGTTGAAATTAGAATTAGAAATTCCCAACACCCCCAGGATCCTGTAAGTTTTCTTTAACATATTAACATATTAAGAATAAGATTACTTAAGAATATCTTTTTAAAGATTTTATTTATTTATTTGAGAGAGAGAGAGAGAGAGAGAGAGAGAGAGAGAGAGACAGAGGGAGGGGGAGGGGCAGAGGGAGAGGGAGAAGCAGACTCCCCACTGAGCAGGGAGTCTGATGTGGGGCTCAATCCCAGGATCCTGGGATCATGACCTGAGCTGAAGGCAGTCACTTAACTGACTGAGCCACCCAGGTGCCCCTATTTATTATTTTTTAAAGTAAACTCTACTCCCAATGTGAGGCTTGAACTCACAATCCGAAGATCGAGTCACACACTCTATCGACTGAGCCAGCCAGGTGCTCAAACCCTGATATATTATTCTTAAATAGGGGTGCCTGGGTGGTTCAGTCGGTTAAGCGTCTGCCTTCAGCTCAGGTCATGATCCCAGGGTCTTGGGTTCGAGCCCCATATTGGGATCCCTGATCAGCGGGGAGCCTGCTTCTCCCTCTGCTTGTGCTGTCTCACTCGCTCTCTCTCAAATAAATAAATACAATCTTTAAAAATAAATAAATAGGGCGCCTGGGTGGCTCAGTCAGTTAAGCGTCTGCCTTTGACTCAGGTCATGATCCTGGGGTCCTGGGATCGAGTCCCGCATCGGGCTCCTTGCTCTGCGGGGAGTCTGCTTCTCCCTCTCCTCCCCACTTGTGCTCTCTCTTACTATCTCTGTCTCTCTCTCTCTCAAATAAATAAATAAAATCTAAAAAAAAAATTTTTTTTTAAATAAATAAATAAATAAATAAATAGAATATTATATCAGCGTTAAATTTCAACATTGGGTAACTGTGCTATAGCTATTAAAAGAACTCCTTTGCTCTTAGGAAATATACACTAGAGTGAAGGGGCATGATGTATCCAATTTATCCTCAAATGACTCCAAAAAAAATACATATATGGGGCAAATGGGGCAAATTGTTAACAACTGGAGAATCCAAGTAAAGGCCATATGGGAGTTATTGTACTATATTTGCAAATTTTCTATAAATTTTAAATTATTTCTGAGTAAGAAGCTAAAACAATTTTGATGAAAAATTAGTAAGATGACCCAAAGTGCTCAAAGAAATTTAATTTTGGAAAAAAAAAAAAAAAGGGATGCCTGGGTGGCTCAGTCAGTTGAGCGTCTGCCTTCGGCTCAGGTCATGATCCCCGGGTCCTGGGATCGAGTCCCGCATCGGGCTCCTTGCTTGGTGGAGAGCCTGCTTCTCCCTCTACCTGCTCTGCCTGCCGCTCCCCCTGCTTGTGCTCTCTCCCTCTCTCTGACAAAAAAATAAATAAAATCTTTAAAAAAAAAAAAGAAAGAAAAGAAAATCTAAAAAGACACTTCCTCTAAAAGTAGGAGTCTTGGGGTTTCTTACACTGTTGTATTTCCCAGGGATTTTGGCAATAATTCTAAAAGTAGAGAAACCTTGCCTTTGTCATCTACATGGGCACCCCTGGCCCTGCTCAGAGACTAGAAACATAGCCAGGCATACGATTTGAGGAGTGCCACAAAGGCCTGCTTGCTTCACATAGCTCCCCCATAGTTCAGCCCTGGCACTGCTAATTCCTCTTGGTAGATAAATGAATTTTTATCTTTTTCAAATCTTCTGCATCTGAAATTTCACTCTTAGAGCCAACTATTTGAATTAGAAAAAAAATCTAAGTTTTGTCAAATTGATTATCAAAGGCCATTATTAAAAGTGACCATCACCTGCAAAGGTGAGTATGTAAGTGGAGGAGAATAAAAACAGCTAACACTTACAGAAAGTTGTATGCAGAGGCTTCAGTAACAGTGTCCTAGTCCCAGGCACAGATGTGGTCCGGGTCGGGTGGAGGCCGCAGAGCTTGCCGAGGCAAGGCCGAGGACAAGAGGTGGCTCCTCACTAACTGTGCCTCCTGGTCAAGGACATGAAGATAGAGTTCTTGTACTGCCTGGGTGGCTCAGTCAGTTAAGCGTCTGCCTTCCGCTCAGGTCATGATCCCAGCATCCTGGGATCGAGCCCCGCATCAGGCTCCCTGCTCTTTGGAGAGTCAGCTTCTTGCTCTTCCTCTGCCTCTGCCCCTCTCCCCCTGCTTGTGTTCTCTCTCTCTCTGTCTCAAATAAATAAATAAAATCTTAAAAAAAAAAAAAAGATAAAGTTCTTGGAGTTCTATTCTTCTCCCTGCCTATTAAGCAGTCAGATCATCAACTTTTTTTCTGGGTATGTCTCTCTTTAAAGATTAGGCCCATGCAAAAGGAGACCTGCACTGGCCAGTGGATCAAGATCAAGGCATTCGTCACCATTCGGAACTACAACAGCCAAAGTTGGTTCTGGGTGTGCTCCAAGGAGACAGCCTCTGCCACGTGCGGGGCCATGGTCCTGGCCCACCTCCCCTCCATAGACACAGGGCAGTGAGGTTACCAAGAGATCAAGATCAGCAAGCCCCACACCATCTCTTGAAACGTGACAGGCCACTGTGTCTCTGCGCTGGCATGCCTCATCCCTGCCCCCAGAAGCACAAACATCATCTGGACCCAAGAAGCTGCTGAAGATAACTACTATCAACAACTGCTACACCTAGACAAAAGGTTGCACTGCAACCTTTTGCACCGGGGCAACTTAACCAAGGCCACCTTTTATGCCATCTCTAAGATCTATAGCTATCTCACCAAGACGCCTCTAGAAAGAGACCCTGTTCACCATGTCTCCCTATCAGTTCACTAGACCTTCTAGTAAAGACCCACAGCAGAGTCTCAGTGCAGAGGATCCAGGCTCCAGCTGTTGCCATCAGTGTTTTTATACAAGGAAATTAAGGTGAATTAATTAAGCCTGTAAAAAAAAAAAAAAAATCACCCGTGAGATGTGTTAACTTCACAGAACCCTGGAGCTCATCATCAAACGTTACTGCTGCTGTGGTTATTCTCAGACCACATTGAGGCACAATGAAGTAGTATTTTATTATTATCATTTTGTAGAGGCTCAGCAAGACCATGTAACTCGATCAGCCAATTATCATCTTGAAAAACCAACAGTCTGAAGCTATTAAATACCCTGGCACAGACTCCTAATGGTGGAGGCCCTAAGACCCCCAGGCATCAAGTCTAGAATTTTGGCAAGCCTGCATGGAGACCTGCGCTCCCCCTGTCAACACATGCTTCTGTTCGGAATTAACTTCCCCCCTTTTTTTTTTAACTTCCTGATATTCTGCATTCAGTTAGAGTTCTTGATGTCTAACGCAAAATCTCGTTTTCAGGCCTTGATAACTGCCCTCAACTGTTAGAATGGCCTGAATGTCCTGCCTCACCGCCTTAGAATTCCACGCCGCAAACTACTTAAGAGTTCAAAATCCTTCGGAGATTTCCTATCCCTAAAAGACCAAGTCCATAAATTTCAATAGCTCAGACTATCATTCCGTCGAAATGTAAATTATTAAACAGTATTTGATAACTTGAGGAAAAAGGAAATGGCAAGTCAGGAATTCAAATCAAATACTACTTGGTTGGCAACGACTCGGAGAGGAGTGCTGCAGCCGGGAGACGCCCCACCCGCCTGCCCCGGAGGAGGCGGGCTGGGGGAGGTCGAAGCAGTCTTCGGGCTTCCGGCTCAGCAGAGGCTCGCGGGGCGGTTTTCGCGGGGGACGACCCAGTAGGACCGTCCGGCGGAGAATCGGCCCGCCGGCGCCCGGCCCTGCAGTCTCCGAGGAGTCGCGTCCGTCGCCCCTGCCGCCCTGAGCCGCGGTCCCAGCCATGGCTGCACGCCTGTTCCGCGGCTCCCTGCGCTGGTGGGGCTACCGGTGCGTCCTGCCCTCGAGGCCCGCCGCGAGGTGAGTGCCCGGCCGGCTCCAGCTGAACTGCCCCGGGCGGGCTGCGGGGCCGTGGCGGGCGCGTGCGCGGGGGAGGGACCCCGGGGACCCGGAACGTAGCGTCGCACGGGGGGCGGCAACCTGGGCGGGGCGGGGCGGTGGGCGCCGGAGACTCCGAGGGTAGGGCCTGACCCTCGTCCTGCGGCGCCGGGTACGGGATGGGACCCCCGTCGACGAGGGCGGATGCGGGCCTCGGTTGTGTCCCCCGGAGTCGCGGGAAAGCCCAAAGCGGGGTTCGCCAAAGGCTCACTCTCTGGCCCCAGTCCGGCTCGTGAGATTCTGGCCGCGGGGTTGCCGGGGAGGGGCGTCCAGCCTGGGTGCTCTTACGGGGACTCGGGCTCCTACCTTTGGACCTAGAACCGTGGCGAAAGGCAGCGGAGTAGAGCCCCAGGCGCTCTCAGGGTCGTGAACCTGGAGGTGGGTCCCGCCTCGCAGGTCCGGAGAAAGTGTCAGGCGTCTGCGAGCAAGCCTACTTGCAAGAGTGCCCCTGAGAAGGCAGCCCGGGACAGCGAAGACCTGACCTCCGCCCCATCAGACAAGGACATTGAAATTTATTGAACAAATCCTTCATTTATTTGTTTGTTTGGCATTTTCGGCACAAGCTTTATAAAGAACAGAAGAACACTTTTTTCACAGTGTACTCAGTCCGACAGAGCCCAAGCTGTCGGGCTGTTGCTCTTAACAATCAGTGGAGGCTTCAGACTTTGCCACTTAGCACATTCTCCAGGGCTCTGGTTACCTGATCAGCACTGAAGCTGTTCAAAGAGACATTCTTCTCTTGGCCAAATGCGTAGCGGGCCCAGAGTTTGGGCTGCACATCGGAACACTCGCGGATTAGGATGAGCAGGCCAGGGTTCGCCTTCTTCAGCTCCACATAGTGATTCTCGATGAGTTCCCTGACGCCCTGGCCTGGCTGCCCGGCGAGCGCTGGCTCAAGTGGACGCGAATCTCACGGAGGCCAGGTTTGGCCCCATCCCGAGACTGGCTGCGGCCCGCGGCTATCTCCGGGGGTGCCCAGCTCCCCGCCCTAGGACTTCCTGCCAAGTTCTCCCGGAACAAATCCTTTAATTAATTAAATTCGGAAGAGTTAATAGTTTCTAAGTGGCTCTGTGGTGATGCAGGTAGTGTTTATGAGATCAAAAGCTTTAGATAATGACACAAAATCCATTCATCGGATAAACTGGAAGCATCCAGGATTCACCATTTAAAGAGTATGGCATGAATGATAAATTAGCTCGTTACAACATTAGTGGAACTCTCCGATGCTATGGGGGCGGAAAAATACCTGAGGACAGTTGGGAAGACTTCACTGAGGGGGCGACTTGACTTTAGGATGCACATACTTTTCTGAGCTCTTCCCCAGAACTTCATAAGACTGTGGTCCTCAATTTCTTTTGTTATCGGGACTCTTAATTCTCTTAAAGTTAGAGGACACCCAAAGACCTTTTGTGTGTGTGTGTGTGTGTGTGTGAGGGTTGTATCTATCCATATGGATATCAATAGATAACTACAAAACGAATTTTATAAATATTTAGTTAAATAAAAGTAACAATAGAGATTATGGTAAGTGAAGTAAGTAAGACAGACGGATGCTGTATGATCTCATTTATATGTGGAATCTTAAAACAACAAATGAAAAAAGAACTCATAGATACAGACAAAAGATTGTGGTTGGTGCGGAGGGTGTGGAAATGGGAGAAGAGGGGGTGCAAGCTTCCAGCTCTAAAGTAAGTCATGGGAGTTTAATGTACAGCATGATATTTCAAATGTGCTAAAAGAGTAAATCTTAAACATTGTCATTACAAGGAAAAAAATTATAAGTATGTGGTGATGGATATTAACTAGACTTATTGTGTTGATTATTTCACAATATATACAAATATTGAATCATATACATCTGAAACTATATGTTATATGCCAATTATATCTCAATAATAAGTAAAAGTAACAATAATAAACCCATTACATGTTATCATAAATATCATTTTTATGAAAAATAGCTTTTTCAAAAAAAAGAAGAGAGACATCGTTTACATTGTCTGGCTTAGTAGAAGACATCCCAATTCTTATATCTGTTTCTGCATTACGTCTATTGGGATAAATTATTTTGGTTGAATTATAGGAAGAAAATCTCATAGAGAATTTGGAAAAAGGAGAACCTGAGGGACCCTCTGAATAGGTCAGGGACTACAGTTTTATTATAGCAGGCTTCTTAATGTACAAATGAATCATTCAGGGAATTTGTTAAAATACAGATCATCTGATTCACTAGATCTAGGGTGAGGTCTGAGATTGTGTATTTATAACCAGTTCCCAAGTATTGCTGAAGGTGCTGGTGGAGACTTGTCTCCCTTTTATAATGTAAATGATTTAAAAAAAAAAAAATAGAGCCTGGCCTGTTAAATTAGGAGTTTATTTTTGTTCAGTACAGATTTCCTGGTCTTTATAAGGGAAAAAAAAAAGGGCCAATTTATTCAGTAAAGTTTTCTTGGTCTTCAAGAAATGGATGTTCCAACATACTGGCTGTCAACTGTTTGGATTTTCTTCCGCATATTCTCTCTTGAACACTTTTAACTGACCTGAAAATCTTTATTCTTTCTGGCACTTCTTTCACTTTCTATTTTCTTGGTGTATTTTACTTAGAAATATTCTGAAGTTTTCCTTAAAGTAATATAGGATATAAAATTTTAAGATAGAGGCAGACTGGAATATAAATTTGCTAATTATGTTGACAAATGATTCAGTGTTTCAGAGCACCGGTTTCCTGGCCTCAGCACATTTTTTTCCTGAGGAAAAATTCCAAGTATGGAAAAGCTATATGGACAAATGTGTGCATTATAGTTTTATTTCTACTAGCAGGAAATTGGAACCAATCATTTTGTTACAGGATTTTTCCTTTAGTGCTTGCTGTTCTTGATCACACCGCTTGGAAGAATGAAGAGGTAGAGCAGACCTGCAGAGTGGTGGGCAGCAAAGCAAAGTTTACTGAGCAATAGTAAAGTTCATTGAGTGATCATACAGAGGTCCCGAAGAGGGAGGGGACTTGAAGGAGGGGACCCAAGAGGGTTGCCACAGCTGGAGTTTCTAAGTCTAGGGTTTTTTATGGGCTTGTTGGAGGGCTGTTTTAATCTGATTAAGCCTCCCTGCACCTGTCATTCAGTCAGGTTTTTATCACATGAGAAAGGGTGGAGGCCTCCTTCCAGGGTGGTGTAAAATCCTCTTAAGGGTGGTTTCCTCTTAGGGCGGAGGCCCCTTGTCCCTGCCTGCCTGTCTTCCAACTATCCTTCATCAGTTTCAGTTATGGGATAAAGTAAGTTTTGGCCTGTTTGGTATAACAGTATAGTGGTATGTAAGACCCCTGCACCCCTCTGACTTCATCTACTACTGTTTTCACTCAATCCACATCTGGCCTCCTTGCTCTTTATAGAACATACCAAATACCATCCTGCCTGACACCTTTTGCTCTAATTGTTTTCTTGTCCTAAAATTCTTCTGTTCCAGAAATCTGCTTGGCTGTCACCTTGAGGTGTTTGCTCAAATCTCATTCTTCTGACTTAACCTATCCTGACTGCACTATTTCCATACTGCAGCCATGGTCCCTGCCTCATCCCACACACACATTCTGATCCTTGCTCCACTTTTCTTTTCCATAGAACTTACCATCTCCTCCTTTATTCTATAATTTGCCTCTTTACTGTATTATTTATCATTATTCAGTCTCCCCTTCTAGAAATGTGAACCTGAAAACAGGGATCTTTATTTTGCTCACTCTTGTAGCCCAAGCTACCTGAACAGTGCCCGGTACATAATGGGTACTCAGAAAGTATGTGTTGACCAAATGAATGAATGAGCCATTAAAAATAATGATTTAGATGACTGAGTAGTAACCATGAAGGCTAAGGCAGACTTAAGTATAAAAATTGTAGTATTACATGTTCATAACCAAAGATTACCATTTAAAAGTCATCTCACATTATATTAATAAACTCCACTAAAAGTTGCATATAAAAGATAAACCTAAAGCAAAATGACAGAAAATGCATATTAAGTGTATTACTTAGCTTATGCTGTCATAACAAAATACCGTAGACTGGATGGCTTAAACGACAAATTTATTTCTCATAATTCTAAAGGCTACATAAGCACTTTGAAGATCAAAGTGCTGGCCAATTCAGTTCCTGAGCTCTATTTGCTTGTAGATGGCTACCTTCTCCCTATGTCCTCACATGACCTTTCCTTGTTGTGTGTACACAAGGAGAGAGCTAATTCTCTCTTCCTCTTATAAGGCCACAAATGCTCTTAGATTAGGACCCCACCCTTATGACCTCATTTAACTAATTACCTCCTCAAAGCCCTATTTCCAAATACAATCACAGTGGGAGTTAGAGCTTCAACATGTATTTGGGAGTGACGCAGTTCAGTTCATAGCATTAAATAAAAATACATAAGCTAAAACAAAATAATTCATTACAGGGGGGGAAAAAAGGTTGAGACAACTTAATTGCCAATAAACAAAACTGTCTTTTAAACAAAAACACTAAGAAGAAAGGGAGGAGGGGGAAAGGAAAGAAAAAGAAAGAAAGAAAAAAAAGCAGGGTCCATCTAAAGAAGAGAGAAACCCCAAACAGAATTTCATGCAAAACAACCTTTGCCAAAATTTGGGTATATGATAAAAAGTTTTTTAGATATGAGGTTGAAAATATACAAAGTGATACACAGATTCTCATACTCTTCTCAGGAGTGCCCCAAGAGGGAAATAAACCTGAAGACGACTGAACTAAAGGAACTACAGAGCAGTCTTATTTTAAGGTTAATATGGGGGGACAAGGAGAAGGAAGGGTCAGTTTCTGAAGATCTTGATTAATTCTGTGCTAATTCTTACAGAGATTCATGGACATTTTTTTTATTTACACCCAGGTTTCCTCTAATATGGCAATAACATCCCCATAGTTTATATCTTATACACCTGCCATTTCAAATTGTATGATTCTGAATGAAATATTAATTTGGATTCTGGGAAAATGTTAATATTATCTTAAACATCATAGTGACATGAAAACTTACCAATATTATTCTGTGATGGTATTTGAATTTTACATAATTTAATTCACATCATGTGACAACACTGTTTTACCTCAGCTCAGACCTGTGGTTAGTCATAGCCATGATGTCCTCATTTGGGGTTTGGAAGTGAAGAGTGAGTTGAATAAAGACAAACTACTTGATCTCATCTAGATGAGGTAGATCCTATCAAAAGTGGTGATGCTCAAATTTGAACAGGTCTGTCAAATTTCAGAGTCTTTCTACTTACCTCTGTAGTTTGTCTATGGGGGGAAAAATCAGTGTTTTTCCATGTCGTTAAATAGAACTAACCTTCCATGTTGTTTAGTGGCACTAATTTGGATATGAAGAGTAACCATTCACTTAATTTTCTTAATGTATATGTATATTTTTAAGATGTTCTCATTCCGGAGGGGAAGAACGTCTAGAAAGTCCTTCTGCTAAAAAATTAACAGATATAGGAATTAGAAGAATCTTTTCTTCAGAACATGACATTTTCCGGGAAAGTGTAAGGAAGTTTTTTCAAGAAGAAGTGATTCCTTACCACACAGAGTAAGTGGCACATTTTCCTTTAAAGTAATATGCATAAAGGGAACCATAAGAACCACTTCCTAGAATGCTGCATGTTGTTCTACAGAAAATATACTGTGTTAATTGCTCTATTAACATTTTGCTCTCTTAACTATAATACTATCATACTTAACTATATAACTATAAACTTAAGGATTCTTAAGAACCCTGAGATTCTTCGGGCACCTGGGTGGCTCAGTTGTTAGGCATTTGCCTTCTCCTCGGGTCGTGATCTCAGGGTCCTGGGATCGAGCCCTGCACTGGGTTCCCTACTCGGCGGGAAGCCTGCTTCTCCCTCTCCCACTCCCCCTGCTTGTATTTCCTCTCTCGCTCTCTCTCTCTCTCTCTGTTAAATAAGTAAATAAAATCTTAAAAAAAAAAAAAAGAACCCTGAGATTCTTAAGTTAGTTAGCTATTTAAATAAATTTTAAAATATAGAATTAAAAATAAGAAAATTTTGAAAATTTGCAACTCATTCTAAGAGTAGTAATTTGAATACTCTGGTTAAGTGGCAATTAAGTAAATAGTTACATATTTTTTTTCTGCTTCATGGAAGAATTAAAAAACATAAAAGCTGAACAGGCCAGCACAATGCAAATCTTGGTTGGCAATGGGCCACCTTAAAGTACTGTTACTACTGGATCAGATGTTTATTGATTAACTGATTAATTACTGATTACCTGCTTTGTTGACCAAAAACCTGTCATTTCTATGAAAATAGGATTTTGCTTTATTTCTAAAATTCACTCACTGTCAATTCTTTACTACAATGAAAATATTTTTAAAACATTGTTGGGGGGCACCTAGGTGGCTCAGTTGGTTGAGCAGACCACTCTTGATTTCTGCTCCGGTCTTGATCTCAGGATCAAGCCCCGCCCCCCAGCGGGCCCTGCGCTGAGCCTGGAGCCTGCTTAAGATTCTCTCTCTCTCTCTCTCTCACCCACCCCCCAACCCCCCCCCCCCCCCCCCCCCCCCCCCCGTTTTGTGCCCTCTCTCTCTCTAAAAAAAAAAAAAAAAAAAAATTAAATACCTTCCATTGAGATTTTATTAATGCTTTCTCAGTAAAAATGACCAAAATTAGCTAAACTTGATGTCATGACTAGTCTTTGGTGAAAAGCAACTTTCTTTCTTTTTTTTTTTTTTTTAAAGATTTTATTTATTTATTTGAGAGAGAATGAGAGAGAGCACATGAGAGGGGGGAGGGTCAGAGGGAGAAGCAGACTCCCTGCTGAGGAGGGAGCCCGATGCGGGACTTGATCCCGGGACTCCAGGATCATGACCTGAGCCGAAGGCAGTCGCTTAACCAACTGAGCCACCCAGCCGCCCGAAAAGCAACTTTCTTAAACAAAAGAAGGGCACCTGGGTAGGTCAGTCAGTTAAGCGTCAGACTCTTGATTTCTGCTCAGGTCATGATCTCAGGTTCCTTGGATCGAGCCCCATGTTGGGCTGCACACTGAGCATGGAGCCCGCTTAAGATTCTCTCTCTTGGGGTGCCTGGGTGGCTCAGTTGGTTAAGCAACTGCCTTTGGCTCAGGTCATGATACCAGGGTCCTGAGATTGAGCCCTGCATCAGGCTCCCTGCTCAGTAGGGAGCCTGCTTCTCCCTCTCCCGCTCCCTGCTTGTGCTCTCCCTCTCTGTCCAATAAAGAAATAAAATCTTAAAGAAAAAAAAAAAGATTCTCCCTCTCCCTCTGCCCGTCCCCCCACTCACGTGTGCACACTCTCTTTCTCTCTAAATAAATAAATAATAAATAAAAATCTTTAAGAAAGAAAGTAGGAAAAAGTTTTGCTCTTGGAGAATCTTTTTTGTTTATTGCTTTGCTGATTTGAAACTTTGTTCCACAAAAATTGTTGTGAAGATTTGAAGTAAAAATGATGGAAGTTGACAAATTTTAGGTTAATGATAAAAATATTTCCAAAGGTACTTTAGGCAATAATTACATCAAAACATACATGATAATCAAACCCTTAAAATTTCTTGAGGTATCTGTGTTTACCTTTAATCAATATCTTCAAAAATATACCTCATACTTAATATATCTAACTACCACTTAAAAAAAAATAAAACAAAAAGTTCTCAGATTCTTTATTTCCGACTTGCCATCCCTTTCCTCATTATGCCATTCTCATTTTTAAAGAAGAAAAGCAGAGGTTGCACAATCTTATGCAAATATCTAATCTTTTCAGAAGTTCATTTGACAGCTCAGCTGCAAGATGCTTTTGTTCTTTTATTGTTCCTACTTAAGATTGCCTGCTCTTGTCACCTTTAATATATGCTTGTCCCAGTAAGTTCAGCACTTTAAGGAAATATACAGAGGGCAATTGCCTTTACAGGACAGTTGGACAAATTCCCATGACTATATGGCACAACTAAGATTCCATCCTAAGAGTACCAGCCGAGAGAAACTGTACCCATGAATATCAATGGATGTAATCTGCAGGTCCAATGAATAGTCAAGGGAGAAGAGAAGTGGCAAATAGGAAGAAGTAAGGAAGAGAACAAGAAGGAGGAGAAACAATAAAACATGCAAATAGAAAGTTATGGCCAACGTCAATGACAATTACCTCAAATTAAGGGAACATTCCTACACAATATCACTCATAAGTTCAAATTATGACCATTTAAATAATATGAAAAAAGTGTTTCTGATTTTAAAATGTTTGCTGTTTGCAGATGGGAGAAAGCTGGAGAAGTGAGTAGGGAGCTTTGGGAAAAAGCTGGAAAACAAGGACTGCTCGGTGTCAATATTGCTGAGCTTCATGGTGGTATTGGTGGGGACTTTTATTCGGCAGCTGTCGTTTGGGAGGAACAGTAAGTATGCAGACATTTGAAGTGGAATCTTGTTTGTTAAGCACACTGCTCACTTTTCTGAGAAGATGATAAATTATGCTTTCTAATCTTATAATATTGAAAACAGTATAAACTGTGAATGAATAAACCCCTTATAAACTCTTGTGCATTTTTTTTAATGTGGGAAGATAGGAAAATGTCCTTTTAAACTGTTAGAATAGGTGCTATTGAAAATTGAGGAGATCCCTTCATTTTTAATTGCTTCATGTTTACTTTTCTCCTTTTTAAAAAACTATTTTAAAAAAATGGAAAAATATTTCCAACAAGTATACTTAAAGTTTAATGTATAAGAAGAAATAAAGATTTCAATTGATGAATGGGCACAGGATTTGAACCAACAGTTCATCAAAACAAAATTCAAATAGGTTTTTAGATGAAAAAAGTTCATCCTTATTACCAATCAAATGCAAATTAAATTAGTATCATTTTGAGTATTTGCAAAAGTTGGTGAAAATTCAAAATCATAATATGCATTGCTGACAAGGTTGCAGTGAAAATGAGATACTCATACTATTAGTGGCATTATCAATTAGGACAATCAATACTTTGCGGATTAAAAGTGTAGATACATATAAAAAAATTGAAAATATTTCTGCTTTTTGATCTAGGATGCTACTTTGGGGAATTTATCTTAAGGAAATAATTTTATAGAAAAAAGAGGAAGTGTGTACCAAAATCATTGTCATGTTAGATCATAGTCCTCCAAATATGGAAGCAATCTAAATGTCTGGTAGTGGGAGAATGAGTAAGTAAATTATATTACATAAACAATTTTGAGTATTTTACAGCTGTTTCATATTATTGTTGTGACAACTGTGTTAAAAAAAAGGACTTTTTCATGTCGCATAATTAAAAAAAAAAAGTTAAGTACAAATTCACAGCATGACTGCAACTATATTAGAATATATCCTTATGGCAAAGGTAATTTGCCAAAATGAAAATAGTTGCTATATTACGGTAATACAATTGTAGGTGATTAATACTTTTACATGTTTTATCTTTTAATTCATTAGGTAAGTATTCATGGAGCTCTGTTAGAGTACTGTTAATTGTGCTAGAGCCAGAAATTGCAAGATTAATAAAAACAAAGAGAAAATCTTCAGGAACTTCCTAGGTTTGTGCAGAGACAGGCTATTACCACACAATGTGATAAGACTTAATAATTTGTTGTTGTTTAATTGAAAGTCAAAGAAACTGAAAGCAGAACAAAATAATTTTGTGCTTTAAATTTTCTTCTTTTTTTCTCTTTAAGAGCATATTCGAATTGTACAGGCCCAGGTTTTAGTCTTCATTCAGATATTGTCATGCCCTATATTGTAAACTATGGCTCAGAAGAACAGATTAAGCACTTCATCCCCCAGATGACCAGTGGGAAATATATTGGTGCCATAGCAATGACAGAGCCTGGGGCTGGAAGGTAAATCAGCATTCATTTGGTTTTAAATTTTTGGAAGCAGTGCCCAACAGCAAATATTTTCTTAGTACCCACTTCATACAACCCTTTGAACAATATGCAAGGAGGAGTACGAAGATGAACACAAGCATAATTTACAGCCGAAGTGACTTCAAACTCCAGTAGGAAAATAAGGCTTATCATATATGAATAATAATAAAACATTATAATATATGCTGTTTTGAGATATTAATATGAGGTGATGCAAATAAAATGGTAGGATATGACTTGAATCTGGAGCATGATGACTTTTGGATGTGATGGGACATTCACATGGAAATGTCCAGCAGGCTATTAGAAATAGGGATTTGGAACTCTGGAGGCAGACTGGGGTGCAAAGAATTGGAGCAATGGGAATGAATAAGATCATTTATTCAGTCATTCAAAGGTTACTTACTAAGTGCCTTTGATGTGCCAGTTACATAGTGGCAAACAAAACAGATGTGTTTGTTGTGCTTACCGAGGAGAATGACAAGAAACACATAGATAGATCCCTAATTATAAATTCTGATGAGTACTATGAAGGGAACATGGTGCTATGCTAGAGACTGATGGAGCATGTGTGTTTGTTGGGAAAGGAAAAAATGAATTTAGATATGAGTGCCAGAGAAGGCCTATAGAAAGTGGTTACATATAAACTGAGATGTATCATCTCTGTAATATAACTTGAAGTCTGGAATTGTGATACCTCCAGTCTTGTTTTTCTTTTTCAAGATTGCTTTGGCTATTCTGGGTCTTCTGTGAATCTGTACAAATTATAGGATTGTTTGTTTGAGTTCTGTGAAAAATGCTATTGGTATTTTTTGTTGTTGTTGTTACTCAAACATTATTTTATTAGTGGCCTTTTTGGACTGATACTTTAAAATCATGTTTTCTATACCTAAAACTTTTCCCCTTAGAATAGAGCAGGTTTTCATTTTTTGACTATATATTTTTTTAATTTTTATTGTTATGTTAATCACCATACATTACATCATTAGTTTTTGATGTAGTGTTCCATGATTCATTGTTTGTGTATAACACCCAGTGCTCCATGCAGAACGTGCCCTCTTTAATACCCATCACCACGCTAACCCATCCCCCCACCCCTCCCCTCTAGAACACTCAGTTTGTTTCTCAGAGTCCATCTTCTCTCATGGTTCTTCTCATGCTATTGGTATTTTGATAGGGATTGCATTAAATCTGTAGATTGCTTTGGGTAGTGTAGACACTTTAACAATATTTGTTCTTCCATTCCATCAGCATGGAATGTTGTCCCTTTGTGTTGTCTTGAATTTCTTTCATCAGAGTACAGGTTTTTCACCTCTTTGGTTAAGTTTATTCCTAGATATTTTATTATTTTTGCTGCAGTTGTACATGGGATTATTTCTTTTTTTTTTTAAGATTTTATTTATTTATTTGATGAGAGAGACACACAGAGAGAGGGAATACAAGCGGGGGGGTGGGAGAGGGAGAAGCAGGCTTCCCGCTGAGCAGGGAGCCTGATGGGGGCTCGATCCCAGGACCCTGGGACCATGACCTGAGCCGAAGGCAGATGCTTAATGACTGAGCCACCCAGGCACCCCCATGGGATTATTTTCTTAATTTCTCTTTCTGCAGCTTCATTATTAGTGTATAGGAATGCAACAGATTTCTGTACATGGATTTTGTATCCTGCAATTTTACTGAATTCATTTATCAGTTTGAATAGATTTTTGGTAGAGTCGTTCAGGTTTTCTGTATATACTCCTGTCATCTGCAAATAGTAAAAGTTTTACTTCTTCCTTACCAATTTGGATGCCTTTTCTTTTTGTTGTTTGGTTGCTGTGGCTAGGACTTGCAGTACTATGTTGAGTAAAAGTGGTGAGAGTGTATAACCTTGTGTTGTTCCTGACCTAGGGGGAAAGCTCTCGTTTTTCCCCATTGAGTATGTTCACTTTAGGTTTTTCATATAAGGCCTTTATTATGTTGAGATATGTTCCCCCAGACCTACTTTGTTGAGAGTTTTTATCATGAGTGGATGTTGTACTTTGTCAAATGCTTTTTCTGCATCTATTGAAACGATCATATGGTTTTTATCCTTTCTCTTATTGATGTAACATATCACATTGATCGATTTGTGAATATTGAACCACCCTTGTATCCTGGGAATAAATCCCACTTGATCATGGTGAATGATTTTTTTAATGTATTGTTGGATTTTTTTTTAAGATTTTTATTTATTCATTAGAGAGAGAGAGAGAACGAGCGGGGGAGAGAGGCAGAGGGAGAAGCAGACGCCCCACTGAGCAGGGAGCCAAATGTGGGGCTTGATCCCAGAACCTGGAGATAATGACCTGAGCCAAAGGCAGATGCTTAACCATCTGAGCCACCCATTCATTTTGCTAGTATTTTGTTGAGGATTTTTACATCTATTTTCATCAGAGATAATTGGCCTGTAGTTCTTTCTCTTTTTTTGTGGGGGTCTATTTAGTTTTGGCTTCAAGGTAATACTAGCTTCATAGAATGAATTTGGAAGTGTTCCTTCCTCTTTTATTTTTTGGAATAGTTTGAGAATAATAGGTTTTAACTCTTCTTTAAATGTTTTATAGAATTTGCCTGTGAAGCTGACTGGTCTTGAACTTTTGTTTGTTGGGAGTTTTTTTTTTATTATTGATTCAGTTTTATTGCTGGTGATTGGTCTGTTCAAATTTCCTATATTTTCCTGCTTCAGTTTTGGTAGGTTATATGTTTCTATGAATTTATCCATTTCTTCTAGGTTATCTAATTGTTGGTATATAATTTTTCATAATATACTCTTATAATTGTTTGGGTTTCTGTGGTATTGGTTGTTATTTTTCCTTTCATTTGTGATTTTGTTTATTTGGGTCATCTTTTTTTTTTTTTTTTTTTTTTTTGATGAGTCTGGCTGGAGGTTTATCAATTTTGTTGAGCTTTTCAAAGAACCAGCTCCTGGTTTCATTCATCTGCTGTATTGTGTTTTTTATTTTTAGTTTCTATATCATTTATTTCTGCTCTATTATTCCTTCTTTCTGCTCATTTGGGGTTTTGTTTGTCCTTCTTTTCCTAGTTCCTTTAGGTTTGAGGTTAGGTTGTTCATTTGAGATTTTTCTTGCTTCTTCAGGTAGATCTGTACTGCTATACACTTCCCTCTTAGAACCACTTTTGCTGCATCCCAAAGATTTGGGGCTATTGTGTTTTCATTTTCATTTGTTTCCATGTACTTTTTGATTTCTTCTTTGATTTATTGGTTGACCCATTCATTGTTTAGTAGCATGTTATTAACTTCCATGAATTTGTGGCCTTTCTAGATTTTTTCTCGTGGTTGACTTCCAGTTTCATAGTGTTATGGTCAAAAAAGATGCATGGTATGACTTTGATCTTCTTTTTTTTTTTTTTTTTTTTTTAAGATTTTATTTATTTGACAGAGAGAGACACAGCGAGAGAGGGAACCCAAGCAGGGGGAGTGGGAGAGGGAGAAGCAGGTCCCAGCGGAGCAGGGAGCCGGATGCGGGGCTCGATCCCAGGACTCTGGGATCATGACTTGAGCCGAAGGCAGACGCTCAACAACTGAGCCACCCAGGTGCCCCTGACTTTGATCTTCTTAAATTTATTGAAACTTGTTTTATGGCCTAATATGTGATCTATTCTGGAGAATGATGACTGCCTTAGATCTAGGGTATTCTGATACCAGCTGTGTGATTGTGGGCAAAATCTTTGAGCCTCAATGTCTGTATCT
Source organism: Phoca vitulina (assembly GCF_004348235.1). Taxonomy (NCBI): domain Eukaryota; kingdom Metazoa; phylum Chordata; class Mammalia; order Carnivora; family Phocidae; genus Phoca; species Phoca vitulina. The sequence goes on from NW_022589704.1 coordinate 26,215,925, forward strand.
GTGATACTTATTTAATAGGGTTATTGTGAGGGTCCGAATTCTTGGTAATACTAAATAGTGTATTTTAAAACCATTTTTAGGACGCCTGGGTGGCTCAGTCGGTTAAGCGTCTGCCTTCGGCTCAGGTCATGATCCCAGGGTCCTGGGATCGAGTCCCGGTCGGGCTCCCTGCTCCGCGGGGAGCCTGCTTCTCCCTCTGCCTCTGTCCCTCTCTCTGTCTCTCATGAATAAATAAATAAAATCTTTAAAAAAAAAAAACCATTTTTAATATTTCATATTTACCATTCAAAAGGTTTTTTTTAATTAAACCACAGAGTTGTGTCATTACCTTTATTACCTTTAATATGTCCCTACAGAGAAGCATTATTTTAATAAGCCATGTACGGTCTTTAGGAACTAATATTTCATACTAACTTATGATGAAAATTATGTTAGAATACAATAGCGCACAGCTTTAAAATGTTCTTTATAATCATCTCTCCTTTTACTGAAAACCAAACTATAAGTTTTTGTCATTTAACTCATCTTTCAAACAGATGGCCTTGTTTCCAATGTCAAGTGTCCCCAGGATCACCTCCAGGTTCTGTGATTTGCTCGGAGTCACAGGATTCAGCTTCTAATTGTATTCACCACTATAATTTATTTCAGGGAAAGAATACAAACAAAATCAGCAAAAGAAAAGCCTCATGGACTGAAATTCATAGAAAACCAGGAGCAGCTTCCAAGACCTCTCTTTTAAATGGAGTTCCACAGGACTTAATTCCTTTAGCAGCAAGTTGTGAGAATACGTGTGGAATGTTATCTACCAGGGTAGCTCATTAGAGACTCAGTGCCCAGAATTTTATTGGAAGTTGGTCACATAGACTGTTTGTCTAGCATGTGACAAAAGTTGAGATTCCCAGAAGAAAAACAAGTGTTTAGCATCAATCATTATTTATTCAAACAGTTTAGGTATAGTGCATTACTCTTCTCTGTTCTGGGAATGGTGGGAACCCTCCTGCCAAATTCACAGATGCCAACCAAAAGCCAAACTTGTAATCAGGTCTTTCTAAGGATAGCAGCCTGAGACCTATTTATTTATTTGTCAGAGAGAGAGACAGAGAGCACGCACGAGCAGGGGGAGTGGCAGGCAGAGGGAGAAGCAGTCTCCCCGCTGAGCAAGAGCCTGATGCGGGACTCGGTCCCAGGACCCTGGGCAGACGCTTAACCGACTGAGCCACCCAGGTGTCCCATTTGAGTTCCTGTTATGTGCAAAGCAATATGCTGGGTGAAGGGCATATAAACTTGATATACAGCATGTCCTCAGAAGGATTGAGTCTGGTAAGTGGGGTAGGCAAGAAAGATAAGATCTTTTTAATTAATCACTGAAATACAAGATAAGTGCTCTAAGAGAGTGTGTTATTTTCCTATGGTTTCAGTGGTAACAAATTACCACAAACTTGGTGGCTTAAAAAGACAGAAATTTATTCTCTCACAATTCTGAAGGCCAGAAGTCCAAAATCAGTATAAATCCGGCCCAAATCAAGGTATCAGCAGGGCTGCACTCCCACTAGACATTCTAGGGCAGAATCCATTCCTTGTCTCTTCCATTTCCTGGGGTCTGACACCATTTCTGGCTTTGTGATCTTATCATTCCAACCTGCCTCTGTGGTCACGTTGCCCCTCCTCTTCTGTCTGTGTAATCTCTGTCTGCCTCTCTTTCACAAAGACATTTGCATTTAAGGTCCATCCATGAGATAATCCAAGATAGTCTCCCCATCTTGAGATCCTTAAATTAATCACATCTGCAAGACCCTTTTTCTATATAAGGTAACACTTCACAGGTTCCAAGGATTAGGATAAGTGAGGTAGACTCTTTATACATGATGTTATTCATTGTAGGATATTTACAAAAATTGGAAACTACCTAAATAGATTGTTTTAAAAAATCATGATAAATCCTACGCAAACAATGAATCATGGAACACTACATCAAAAACTAATAAATGTAATGTATGGTGATTAACATAACATAATAAAATAAAATTTAAAAAAATCATGATAAATCTATACAATGTAATTCTATGCTGATGATAAAAAAAAGATCTTATAGAAAAGCATTAGATATTATTTGGAGGTCAAAAGCATATAGTTTTTAAAAATACATATATGTGTATATCTGTTTCCATTGAAAAAATGATGGAAAGATGTATTTTAGAAATGTTTATTCCAGGAGGTAAAATTATTTTCAATATTTTTTTTTTTGGTCTGGGATATTGTCTGTACTTTTCATATTTCAATTGTGAATATTTATTTTATATTTTGAAAAATAATCTATTCCACTTTTAGAGCAGGCTTGTTAGAGGAAGCATTTGAGACATAGTCTTTTTATTTTTTTTAGGAGCTTTTTTTTCTTTTAAAGATTTTATTTATTTATTTATTTGACAGAGAGAGTGTGAGTTGGGGGAGGGGCAGAGGGAAAGGGAGAGAGAGAGGCAGACTCCCCGCTGAGTGGGGAACCAGAGAGATCATGACCTGAGAGATCATGACCTGTGCCAAAGACTGAGCCCACCTAGGCACCCCGGATTAGGAGTTTTTAATGCTTGGACTGAAAAATCACTGGCAGGGTTTTTCATAAAGTTATTGCTCCACCTCTAGCAGGGCAAGGATATGCCCCTCACCTAGCAAGGTCTTGGGAGTGGGGGGAGCTCCTTCTGTAGTGTGGTAGAGTGACGCCCCAACCAAGAGGCAAAAAAGCAAGAAGTATAAGGAGCACCCACCTGCCAGGCACAACGCAAGGCACTTTCAAGTGTTATCTCACTTAATCCCCACACCAACCCCATGAGGTACGGATCCCTGTTTTACAGATGAGGATCCTGAGGCTTGGAGGGGTTCATCAAATTTGTCCAAAGTCGTAAAGTTTACAAAGTCATGAAGTCTCAAAGCCAAGATGAAGAAAGCCAGGTCTTCTGGTCTTCCACACTCTGCCACACTGAATTCTTTCTCTGATCCAGCCTCAGTCTCCCATAAGAAGTTCACTCTTAACATCCATATCCCTCACTTTGTCCTCGTCCCTCTGACTGAGGGTACTCCAGTTCCAGCACGGGTCTCTTCGGGTGCTCTTGGGGCAGGGTCAACACAGGTCGCCCAATGCCCAACCAGTCCTGGACTACGCTCATTTCCCCAAAGGGCACCCCAGTCTGGGCCATGCCAAAGGGTCTGGGGTTCATGCCCAGGAAGAGCACTTCCTTGGGGCCCTGGGAGTAGTGAGTCACATAGCTGCGGTGTGGCTCCCATGCATACTCCACAGAAATGTGGATGATGCCCACAGGGTCTAAGAACTGCAGCTGGCTCAGTTCAGCATTGAGCCACAGCTCCTCCTCCAGGAAGCCTTCAGCCACGCTTCCAGGGCAAGGCTGGGGCTCCATCAGGGCACTGGCAGGCTCATGGAGGGTCCCCAGTGGATAAGCCTGGGGTACAGCCATGTCACTGTCACCTTTTTAAATCCTCTTTAAAATGACCTTCTACCAGGGAGTCTTTCTCTATGGACTCCTCCCATTTCTACAGCCCAAGTACACTCAAGGCTCAGCTGCCCACTTTGCATTCCAATTGTTTCTGAGGGTTTTCCAGGCTCTGGGTGTGTTTCCATCATGTCTGGGCCTCCCATGGGGCAGAGATCAGGATTATTCTCCTTCACGGGACCTCAGGGTTGACAGAACAGCTTGATCCATCAACCTGTTCTCGGACCCTAGCCTGGTTCAGCTCTCAAGACATAGTCTTTTAAATAGCTAAGTTTTACACTTGATCTTAGCCAGAAGGCTGAGAAGTGATTAAATAGCTAAGTTTTGATCAATAGCGATGGGGGAAGGAACCAAGGTGAATGGAAGCAGGCAGGTACATGGTGGCTAATAATCTCAAATATAGTGAGCTTTGAGATGTCATCTGAGTCTAATTTGGAGGTGTTGAATGCTACTTGGAATTTTTATGCTCTATAAAAGCTGGCTAGTTTATGTAATCTTAATCATATACATTTAGAATATGATACATCAGACATGATTTTTCAGTGCATTTGTGTGAACATTTCTAATATTAGAAGTCAATTTTTATCATGGTATAAACAGTTTGAATTATCACATTTTAGACATACTTATGTAAGATCTTTTTGATAATTCAGTTTCTACCAACTAATGAATTTCTTTTCATTATTCTTCACTTTTTCCCAATTATAGTGATTTGCAAGGAGTAAGAACAAATGCCAAAAAGGATGGAAGCGACTGGATTCTCAATGGAAGCAAGGTGTGTAAAGAGGGGCTTCCACAGCCCTTCCCTCCTGAGTCATGCCGTGAGTAACAGTGTCTCAACCCTTACTCATTATTTATTCTCTCAGATCTGTGGACTCATGGGAAGAATTGAGTTTACTTAAGTTTACTTAAGTTGTTTTGTTTTGGAAGAATTTTGCAACATTTGTATTACATGAGATCTGTGCCTCTTCTATGTTCCATTTGCCATGCTCTCCTCGCTAATATGGCAAATGTTTTAGCTTCCAAACAGCCCTTATCAAGCCATAAAAGAGGAAGGAAAGGCTTGTATTGTCCAAATATTAGACAAACAATAATTAATAAACTTGATATTCATGAAAAATTGGGGATAAGATTTTCTTATAAATATCAAGAAGAGGGGCGCCTGGGTGGCTCAGTCATTAAGCGTCTGCCTTCGGCTCAGGTCATGATCCTGGGGTCCTGGGATTGGGCCCATGTCGGGCTCCCTGCTCAGAGGGGAGCCTGCTTCTCCCTCTCCCACTCCCCCTGCTTGTGTTCCCTCTCTCCCTGTGTCTCTCTCTGTCAAATAAATGAATAAAATCTTTTAAAAAAATATCAAGAAGAGTTTCTAAAGTTCTTAGGAGAGAAAGATATCTTTGATAGAATTTGAGAGCCCTTCAATCCTTCTGAGAGTCACATCAACCCAGATAGAATTGGAAAGCACTCCAATTAAGGTTACAGACAGGCTTAGGAGTAAATATGTCCGTTAGAATCTAATATCACTGATGGCAGAGGATTTTGTTTACCTAAAGCTGTGTCTGGTATAAACTCAGTAAATATTTATTGTCGACTGAGTGTTAAGTGAAGGAAAGATGTTTATCTTTTACACTAAGGAGGTCTTTCCGAAAATTGTTTCAAAGCCTGTTGAAGAACTAATTATGTTTGTTTTCTTTGAAATTTTTTTTAAAAATTTCTAATTAGTTTTAGACTAATACCCTTGCATTTACAAAATTACAAGTTTGAGTGTTATACTGTCAAATTGCTGTAAAATTTTGTAAACACTCTTGATTTCTGTACTTAACACTGTCAAGGACTAAGAGCAGTTTGTGGGCTGACGTTGGTCTGAAGAACACATTTTGAGTAGCCCAGTTCTAAAGACCTTTCCATAATCTAGTTTCATAGTTGTTATACAGAAAAACAATTATCTGTGGTGTCAAATAAATTTGGAAAATGTGTGCAACTTCTCGCTCTTTGATATGCTGATATACATTGTGAACCTCTAAAAGTTGGAACCTAGGAAATTTTCTTCATAGATTATCTTGAGTCACTGGTGTTTTTCCAAACATACTTTAAGAATTTTAGTCTAAATTATTCGTCCTAAGCATAATAATAAATATGTGCTGATTTCAGTATATGATCACTTAACTCTGTCCACAGAGGGCCACAGAAGACTAGGATATTTGGTCAAAAGTAAAATGAGGGGGCGCCTGGGTGGCTCAGTCAATTAGGCATCTGCCTTCAGCTCAGGTCATGATCCCAGAGTCCTGGGATCGAGTCCCACATGGGGCTCTCTGCTCGGCAGGGAGTCTGCCTCTCCCTCTCATTCTCCCTCTCTCTCAAATAAATAAATAAAATCTTAAAAAAAAAAAGAGAGAAAAAGAAATGGGAACCCATTCTCCTATGACTCCAGCTTTCTAAGCAGGTCTTCTGTGCGAACCACCCAGGAAAGCACCACTGACAGCTTCCAAATCTCTATTAGACATAACAAAAAATTGAAAGGAAGCAAAAGTAAAGGAATAAGTAAGTAAATATAGTACATCAATAAGATGACCTAATATACGCCCATTAAAGCATCGATATAAAGTTTTTAATGGTATAGAAAAATAATTACATTAAATGAAGAGATCATATTAACATTTAAGTGAAAATGCATATAGATTTCAACTATGTTAAAAGAAAAAAGACCAGAAAGGAAATTCATAATGCTTTCTGATGGACTGATGGAGGATTTTCCCCTTTTTCTTTATCACAATATACCGTCTATGTAACATCTACAATGAGCTTATGTTATAATCATTCAACACCAGAAAATAAAAAAATAAAAAATGATGGCCCTCAGTAGGGATAATCCTAGCCCTATTACAAATTTTGACTGTCATGATTAGAAAAGAAATTGAGAGTATAAAAGGTATGAAACTGGGAGACCTGAAAGGTTTTTGAGCAAGTGGTGTAAGGGAGCAACATTGTAGAAAAAAATAGTTTTGCCATGATGTATAGAATTTATTTTCAGAAATATGTTTTTCTCATTTATTCAACAAACATCCTTGAAGGCCTTCTATATGCCAAACGCTATTCTAGGCACCGATGGGAGGTACGTGAGTAGGAAATAGCCCCTTCCCTCAAGGAACTCCTTCTACAGAGAGATGTTGAGGGTTTTTGATTGTTGTGTCACATATAACCTGTCCCCCTTCACTTGCTATCATGTAGACAACGCTAATATCATTGGCTTATTTCCCATTATTTGTATGTACAGCACTGTGGATTTTAGAACATAATTCTTCTTTAATAGTATAGTGCCCCTTAGAACAGATTCCTTTTTCTCATCTGCAACTTCTTTCTAAAATACACTTTATCCTTTTATCATTTTTATAGATAATTCTGTTTTAATTTGGAAAGGACATAGTAAGCTCTGTTCATTATTATTTATAGTATTAATTGCAGAATGAAAATGTACTGGCTTCATTCTTTGAAGCATTGGGTTGCTTTCCTTGTGCTCTTTAATGACCTCATGTAGGTTATTAACCCTGCAGATACTTGGGTAGAGTACAAAGAGAGGCATAAAGAATGTCTTGTCTGGTTTAGTCTCCTTGAATATACTTTCCTCCGATCATGACTTCTACATGGACCTGATTTATTGTGGAGCATCACAGTATATTTGGGGTTTGCAGGTATTCATCACCAATGGGTGGCTGAGTGACGTTGTTATTGTTGTGGCGGTCACAAATCGTGAAGCTCGCTCGCCGGCCCATGGCATTAGCCTTTTTCTGGTGGAAAGTGGAATGAAAGGATTTATCAAGGGACAAAAGCTACAAAAAATGGGACTAAAAGCCCAGGTAAGTCACAGTATAAATTATTAATTATAAATAATTGAGTTTACTCAATTATGCCTTATAGAACTATGTAGTTCTATAAGTTTGATATATGTATATCAAATCATACCTTCTTATGCCAAATTCCTAAGATATGCTTTTCAGAAACGGTAAGAGAGATTTATTCCGTTTATCTAATTGTATCTCTTTCTGTTATTCAGCATCAGAAGTGAATCAAGGTATTTTGAGTATCTGCTTCAGAAATGGCAAAATTAATTATATGTTAATAGGCCTTCTATTAAATTGATTGAAGAAAATTATGAAATAAGAGCAGAAAATATTTTTCTGTTATTTGATAATTATCTGGTAGTTTTTCATTACCAAAAAAGGAAAACATGTTTTACTTAATATGCATTAGAAACACTTAGCTCTTAGTATGTACAGAACTGGACAAGACTGGACAAGACTGGAGCTAGAATGGCAGTGCGTGGGTAGTGAGAAAGCCACGCGTTTTTGGAATCAGGTGGATCTGAGTTTGAATCCCTGCTTTACCACCTCCTCGTTGTAGTCATTAACCACTCCAACTTGGCTTCCAGTTTATTTTGTTCTTGCTTTTGTTTTCTTAAATGGAAATAATCATTACCTCATTGGCTTATTGGGAGACTTAAATGAAATAATTGTGTACTTAATTGTGTGATCCCTTAGGATACTGCGGAATTATTCTTTGAAGATGTCCGGTTGCCAGCTAGTACTCTACTTGGAGAAGAAAATAAAGGCTTCTATTACCTCATGCAAGAACTTCCACAGGTCAGAGTTATTACAGAGTCTATCTTTTGATTAGCGAATGAAGTTGAATGAAATAACATAGAACTGTGTAAGTTCACGTATATAAAACTGGTGATATAGTCAATCATTAACTCAGGGATATCCAATCAAAGCTTATAAGTGAGTGGAGAAATTAGGTATTTCACAGCTGTAATATCCTCTTAGAATGATTGTAGCTTCTTAACTACAAGTCAAGAATTCTTAGCTCCTTATAAGGAATTGTCAGCCGAAACATTTGGCAGGATTTTTTTGTAACACCTGAGAATCAAAGGGGAAGGTGGTTGAGTTCATACCTGATAAGGTCAGCCCTCCATCTGTGTTTTTGGAGTGTGCTAGCTGAAAGATCATTGAGCCTCACATGCCAGCATATGAGCATAGGTGCATCTGCCTCAGCCTGGGCTAAACGTAAAATTGGGGACAAGGCTAGAAACACTGCCACAGAAATAGAATACAGAAATCAACAGCAAGATGATTTAAACTGACTGTGGATTGCACTAATAGACAGAATTTAACCTGTACCCTTTAAGATGTTGATTTTCACAGACCTATTAGGACATGTAATGTACAGAGATCAATAAATAAAAATCAACAATTTCATATTTCTCTTCATATAGATGAATGATGAGAAGAAGGAATGAAATAAACTATGTCTATATCTATATGTAGTAAAGACAGTCATTTATAAAAATAAAGGATTTGTTGTAGAGAATTATGGATATGTCAAAATATTTTTGTAAATCTCTGTGGGAACATTTTCTTATAGAATTAAGAAATAAATTAGTTTTTATGAGTTTTATTAAGATTATTTATAAGATTTATCATCATTGAAATCATGTGAAAATCACTTGTGGAATTAGAATGATTCTTAGACCTAATTTTGGGTTATAGGAAAGGCTACTGGTTGCTGAGTTGGCAGTTTCAGCCAGTGAATTCATGTTTGAAGAAACCAGGAATTACGTTAAAGAAAGAAAAGTTTTTGGGAAAACAGTTGCACATATGCAGGTAAGCTTGTCGTCATAGTTTTGTATTAAGTGACATCAATCTAAATATGAATATGGAGTAATTTTCATAGAGGTAGTATTAGAATCCATGGAGGTAGATGAGACCGTTGAGGGAAAAAGAGTAGAATAAGACAAGAAGAGGTTCTAGGACAGAGTCCTGAGAAAAATGCAGGATTTACAGGTGGAGTAGGAGGGGAAGAACCTGCAAAGACAACAGAGAATGAATGGCTAGAAAGAAAAAAGGAAATCAAGCAAGTAGTGTCCCAGAAGCCAAGAGGAAAGAAGACTTCAAGTAGGCAGGAGTGGGGCCAAAGGCACTTAGAGGGAAACTAAGATGAAGGTCAAGAATGCCCATTGGAAGATGAATGGATAAAGAAGATGTGATATAGATAGATAGATAGATAGATAGATAGATAGATATAATGGAATATTACACAGCCATCAAAAAGATGAAATCTTGCCATTTGCAATGACATGGATGGAACTAGAGGGTATTATGCTGAGCGAAATAAGTCAATCAGAGATAGACAATTATCATACGATCCCACTGATATGTGGAATTTAAGAAACAAGGCAAAGTATCATAGGGGAAGAGAGGAAAAAAATGAAACCAGATGAAACCAGAGAGGGAGACAAACCATAAGAGATTCTTAATCTTAAGAAACAAAGTGAGGGCTGCTGGAAGGGAGGGGGATGGAGGGATGGGGTAACGGGTGATGGACATTGGAGAGGGTATGTGTTGTAATAAGCACTGGGTATTATATAAGACTGATGAATCACAGACCTGTACCCTTGAAACAAATAATACATTATATGTTAATTAATTGAATTAAAATTAATTAATTAATTTAAAAAGAGTGCCCATGGGACATAGTGATAGGGAAGTTATTTCTTAGGAGCCATTAATGGACTAGAGTGGGGGTGGTGCCAGACCAGTGTGGGTAGAGGAGTAAATGGAAATGAAGAAGTAAAGATACTGATAGCAGGCAACTCTTCCTGAATTCGGCTGTGAATGGTAGTTAAGAGAAAGATAGTTACTAGGGGGTAAGAAGAGGATGGGGGGCAGAACTTTGGGGTCAAGTGACATATTTAGAGATTATTAAGTTTTTGTTATTAGGATGAGAATGCTGGAAGCACATTTTAATACCTAGAGAAAGGATTTAGTTAAGAGGGAAATATTGTAGATATAAAGAAGATAATCAACTGCATATGATATTTGAGAAAGTGTTAGGTTGTGGGTGCCAAAGCACATGGAAAGATAGGCCTTCCCACCCCCACAGCAGAGACGTTTCCTCCATTGTAACAGGAAGAAAAGAGGAGAGGACAGGTATGGGTTCATTCAGATACTTAGCTCTGCTGGTAGAAAATTGCAAAAGCTCTTTTATGAAGGCTTCCATTTCCCTTAAGTAATATAGGGAAACTCAGTTCTTGAAAAACAGGTGAGTGAAGGGGACATGGAGGTGTCCAAGGAGAGGAAGATTTGAAATACGCCTTCAAACTGAGAGACTGAACTAACTCGAAAAATGTAGTAAAGGTTGCTAGCAGTATTGAGGACTCAGATGAGGTTAATGATCATGGGTTTATAGTGGTACCTTCTGCTTTTTTATGTATTAGATTTACTAGAAGGGTTTAGCCATCCAGGGTCAAGCACAGAGTAGGTGGATGATTGTTTAAGGTTGGGTTTTGCAAGGAAGTTGAAGGTATTTGCCAAAGAACTCAGCATATGGTGGCCATAATCACTAACCATGCCAATCAAATATTAGACTCTAGTTTCTTCTTAAATGAATGGCTTAAAAACAAGGCAGTCATAAAATTGGTTAAACATTTTACCAGCAAAAAACCTGGAGTTGGAAATCTACTTGAACAGTTTGAAGTGGAATGACCTATTAGATGATGGGCTTTATAAAGGGCAAGGCAGAAATGAAACACCTTGGTAGCCTTTTAGGACCAGCATTACAGAAATTAACTTCAGGCATGGTTAAGTCCTAGCTCAGCTACTTGGATCTCCGTGGTCTAGTCAGGTTATATGATGGCTCTCCAAAGCATTTTCTTATTTGCAAGATGTAAATAATATCTGTAGCTACCTTATAGAATTGCTGTGAGGACTAGATGGTACACCCAGAGTGCTCAGAATATTGCCTGGCAAACTAACCACTCCCTAAAGTTTGCTATTTTTCCCTTACATAATATATTCCTCCATTTTGTTCCAATCAATGAAGGGAACCTTTTTATCAACTTCTGGCTCCTGTTCTGGACCTACCCCAGGCCATTTTGAGAATTATTTGCTACCTGAGTGTTCATCAAATTAACTTTTTCCTGGGTGCCTGGGTGGCTCAGTCGGTTAAGTGTCTGCTTTCGGCTCAGGTCATGATCTCAGGGTCCTGGGATCAAGCCCCGCATCAGGCTCTCTGCTCAGCAGCGAGTCTGCTTCTCCCTTTGCCTCTGTGATCACTTTCACGCTCTCTCAAATAAATAAATAAAATCTTTAAAAAAAAAAAAAGTTAACTTTTTCCATTCTGAAAAAAACTTCATATCCTGTCTTTTTGACACAAAATAGATCTAAAAATAGTTGTTCTGAAACTGAATCTAAAATGAGGCACACACTTTAGAAAACATTTTTTAAATGGTATGGTTTGGGATGCCTGAGTGGCTCAGTCATTTAAGCGTCTGCCTTCGGCTCAGCTGGAATCGAGTCCCAGGTCGGGCACCTTGTTCAGCAGGGAGCCTGCTTCTCCTTCTCCCTCTCCCTCTGCTTGTGCTCTTTCTCTCTTTCTAACAAATAAATAAATAAAATCTTTTTAAAAATTTTTAAAAAATGGTATGGTTCGAGTTGCCTAAATTGTGATTTCCTTTGAAGTAAAGATTTTATATTTTATATTGCTTTTCATTTATGTATCATTAATTTACACATCACAGTGATTCTCAGTGATTGCCCTTTTCCCCCCAGGCATTTAGAACTGTCAGGAAGTGGGGTACACAGCAATGGGAGGGATATTTCATATTTGGTGCTCTAGAGGCCGATATCGTTAAATGTCCTGTAATTCAGAGATAGCTTTGTAAAGCAACTAATTGTCTCACTCAAAATGCCAATATTCTCCCTTTGAGAAACAGTGATATACATAATTTATTCCTTTTTGCTTCATTGAGCAAATATGTATTGATTGCCCTCTAAAGGTTGTATGTTGAAATGTAATTTGATAGGTGTGATTCTTAAAATACACACCATAGGCTCCTCCCAACATGAAGTGTTACTCCTTGACTTTCTGAACTTTACCCAAAGTACTTTATAGGCATACCTAGAAAATACTGGCCAGTTCTGTTCTGGAATATTGCAATAAAGCAAGTCTAATGAATTTTTTGGTTTCCCAGTGCATATAAAAGTTATCTTTACACTATACTGTAGTCTATTAAGTGTGCAATAGCATTATGTCTAAAAGGTGTACATACATATGGGGCACCTAGGTGATGCAGTTGGTTAAGCATATGACTCTTGGTTTTGGCTCAGGTCTGATCGCAGGGTCATGAGATTGAGCCCCAAGTGGGGCTCTGCACTCAGTGAAGAGTCTGCTTAAGACTCTTTCTCTCTCTCCCTCCGCCCCTTCCCCCTGTGTGTGTGCTCTCTCCCTCTCTCTCGCAAATAAATAAATAAATCTTTACAAAAAAATAAAAGGTGTGCGTACCTTTATTAAATAATACTTTATTGCTAAAAATGCTAGCCATCATCTAGCCTTCAGTGAGTGGTAATCTTTTTGCTGATGGAGGGTCTTGCCTCAATGTTGATGGCTGCTGACTGATCAGGCTGGTGGCTGCTGAAGGTTGGGTGGCTTTGCCTTTTTTTTTTTTTTTTTAAGACAGCAATGAACTTTGCCACATTAGTTGACTATTCCTTTAACAAACAATTTCTCTGTAGCATACAATGCTGTTTGATAGCATTTTATCCATAGAACTTCTTTCAAAATTGGAATCAGTCCTCTCAAACCCTGCTGCTGCTTTATCAACTAGGTTTGTGTAATATTCTGAATCTTTTGTTGTCATTCCCACAATCCCCACAGCATCTTTACCAGAATCTACCGAACAACCACTTTTTTGTTCATCCATAAGAGGCAACTCCTCATCTGTTAAACTTTATTATAAGATTACAGCAATTGAGTCCTGTCTCCCCGCTCCACTTTCTGATTCTAGTTCTCTTGCTGTTCCCACCACGTCCACGGTCACTTCGTCCACTGAAGTCTTGAATCCCTCAAAGTCATCCAGGAGGGTTGGAATCAATTTCTTCTAAAACTCCCATTAATGTTGATATTTCCACGTCTTCCTATGATTCATGAATGTTCTTAATGGCATTTGGAATGGTGGATTCTTTGGAGAGGATTTTCACTTACTTTGCCCAGATCCATCAGAGGAATCACTATCTATGGCAGCTACAGCCTTACGAAATGTATTCCTTAAATAATACAACTGGAAAGTCAAAATTTCTCCTTAATCCATGGGCTGCAGAATGGATGTTGTGTTAGTAGGCATGAAAACAACATTAATCTCACTGCCATCAGTCAGAACTCGGGTGATCAGGTGCATTGTCAATAAGCAGTAATATTTGAAAGGCATTTTTTTCTTCTGAGCTCAACAGTGGGCTTAACATAATCAATAAATCAACCATGTTGTAGACAGATGTGCTGTTATCCAGGCTTTGTTGTTCCAGTTCTAGAACACAGGCAGAGTAGATCTAGCGTAATTCTAAAGGGCCCTAGGATTTTCAGAATGGCCAGTGAGCATTGGCTCCAACTTAGTCACCAGCTGCATTAGCCCCTGGCAAGAAAGGCAGCCTGTCCTTTGAAGCTTTGAAGCCAGGCATTGACTTCTCCTTTCTAGCTGTGAAGGTCGTAGATGGCATCTTGCAATATAAGGCTGGTTCATCTACATTGAAAACCCATTGTGTAGTGTGGCCATCTTTGTTAATGATCTTAGCTGGAATTTCTGGATAACCCGCTGCAGCTTCTGCACCAGCACTCGCTGCTTCAACTTGCAAGTTTATATTATTGAAATGGCTTCTTTCCTTAAACCTCATGAACCAACCTCTGCCGACTTCAAACTTCTTCAAATTCCTCCCACCTCTCTCAGTTTTCATAGAATTAAGGAGAGTTAGGGCCTTGCTCTGGATTAGGTTTTGGCTTAAGGAAATGTTGTGGATGTTTTTATCTTCTATCCAGACCACTCAAACTTTCTCTATATCAGCAATAAGTTCACTTTTTTATCACTCACATGTTCACAGGAGGAGCACTTTTAATTTCCTTCAAGAACTTTTCCTTTGCATTCACAGCTTGCTAACTGGCATAAGAAGCATAGCTTTCAGCCTGGCTTGCTTTTGACATACCTTCCTCAGGAAGCTTAATCATTTCTAGCTTTTGATTTAAAATGAGTGGCGTATGACTCCTCCCTTTCACTTGGACCTTTAGAGACCATTGTAGGGTTATAAATGGGTCTCATTTCAGTATTTTTATGTCACAGGGAATAAGGAGGCTCAAGGAGAAGGAGAGAGATAAGGGAACGGCTGGTCAGTGGAGCAATCAGAACACACACATTTATCGATTAAGCTTACCATCTAATATGGGCGTGGTTCGTGGTGCCTCAAAACGAGAATAGTAATATCAAAAATCACTGATCACCATAACAAATATAATAATAATGAAAAAGTTTGAAATATTGTGAAAATTACCAAAATATGACACAGAGACACAAAGTGAGCAAATGCTGTTGGAAAAATGGCACAGATAGACTTGGTCAACACAGGGTCACCACAGACTTCAATTTGTTAAAAATACAACATCTGCAAAGTGCAATGAAGCAAAGAGCAAGAAAACAAGGTATGTCTGTAATAGCTTTTGCTTCTGAAATCCAACCACCACCAATTTCATGCCTTTAGCCCTATTATGGATACTATAAAAAGTGAACCTTGGGGAGCCTGGGTGGCATAATCGGTCAAGTGTCCAATTCTTGGTTTCGGCTCAGGATCTTGAGATCAAGCTCCACGTCGGGCTCCATGCTGAGCACAGAGTCTGCTTAAGACTCTCTCCCTCTTCTCCTGGCCCTCCCCACCCTGCACACATGCGCTCTCTCTCTCTCGGAAATAAATAATTTTTTTTTTTTTAATTAAAAAATAGGGACACCTGGGTGGCTCAGTTGGTTAAGCATCTGCCTTCAGCTCAGGTCATGATCCCGGGGTCCTGGGTCTCGAGTCCCACGTCGGGCTCCTTGCTCAGCAGGGAGTCTGCTTCTCCCTCTGCCTGCCACTCCCCCTGCTTTTGCTCTCTCCCTCTTTCTCTCTCTCTCTGACATAATAAATAAATAAAATCTTTTAAAAAATTAAAAAATAAAAAGTGAACCCAATAAGCATATTTTCCATCTCCTTGGAAATCTACATCTCCTTTTATGGAATACATATTAAATGATAACAAAGATGACCATGATATTACCCAGATTGTCTATAACTCAGAATGTTAAGTCTGATTTGACATTTGACCATGAAGGAAATAGGAAATTGGTATAATGTTTTCCCATAGAAGGAAAAAAGTTTATAATATATGTATTTTATGTATTAATACATGTTATATATTAATATATATTTTATATAATAATAGATAATTTATATATAATTTATATATATTTCAAAGCAAGTACCATTTTATTATTGCCTCCTTTCAGAGGTAGTTTACCAAAATTTCACTAGGTGGCAGTAGCATTGCTTCTGCCCGTATACTAGGGCTCCCTGTAGTTCGGTTTTCTGAGTAAATATATGTGTGTTTTCAGATTTTTGAGATATTTCTTCTAATCTTTGTTTTATTGAAATAAGTATCTTTGAGTAATATTTTCGTATTCAGTCTAGGAATGTATTCAAAGAAGATGAACAACCAATATTTTGCTTGCACCTCCTATTCTAGAGCTGGGTACACTATCGTTCTGGTTATTAAAATGAAATAGAAGACCTTTAAAGGTCATATTATACTTAGCCAAATGTCATCTTATGATCATTTAACTATTCAGTTTCCTTCCTTTCTCTTTGTTATCCTTGAATTTTGAACGTTTGGGGCCTTTCTGCCATTTGGATACATTCCACCAAAAAAATCATATTCTTTTTAGGATGGAGACCTATCATACTTAAGTGGCAATTATTATAGGATTTTCATTTCCTTTCATTCGTACTCTCCATATTTGATGTCAAATCTTATGATTTTCTAAAGATTAGATAATAATTAGGTAAAATTCATATATAAATAATGATAGTGACTCATTATTACATTGTTTCCATGTGCCAGACACTGTGCTAAATGAATTGTCCCATTTTTTCTTCACAACTCTCTATAAAATAAGTGTTATATTTACCCTCATTTTACAGATAAGGAGATTGAGGCATGGAGAGGTTAAGCAATTTTGCCAAGATAACACAGATATTATAATTCCAGAACCTACACTCTTAACTCACACACACTATTTACTACCCAGAAATTTAAAGTAGATAGACCTTTTTTTCTTTCCCCACTTCCTTCACCCATGGGCAATGAAGTGAAAATTCAACGTTCTTTTCTAAGATAAGCTTTAGTTATTGCCTGTGTGGTATGCTCTTGATTCTAAGAGCACAGAATATTACAAAAAGGAATAGGAGAGGAAAAAAATAGCACTTCTTCTTTACATTCCTCCAAAAAGTAATTACCCAATTCTTAAGACCTTGAGTGGGGGGTTAATTAACTATAAAATTAGATGGCAAACCTAACATGTTATATTTTATTATATATATATATATTTTTTTTTAAGATTTTATTTATTTGTTGGAGAGAGAGCGCAAGCAGAGAGAGTGGCAGGCAGAGGGAGAGGGAGAGGGAGCCTGCTGAGGTAGGGAGCCCGATGCGGGACTCGATCCCAGGACCCTGGGATCATGACCTGAGCCGAAGGCAGATGCTTACCCAACTGAGCCACCTGGGCACCCCGATGTTATATTTTATATTTGAGTCATAATATATTAGAGTACAATTAATGGTTTTGTTTAAATGGAATGTGGGCTAGATAACCTCTTCAAATTGTATTCCAGTTCCATAATTGTATGATTCGAAGAGTTACGTCTTTCAGAACTCTGAAAGATACTTTGATTCATTCAGTAAGTTTCGAGGATGTTTTTTTTAAATGCTAGCTGCAGTATTATCTATTAGTTATTAAGGAATGTTTAAAAATATTGCTACAAGTGTGTTGATCATTCACAAGAAGCACCTTGCTAATAATGTGTGGTACAATTATTCACCACTATCCATTACAGAATAATTTCTGAAAACACGAGGCAATGTCTGCAGTGAAGAGCCAAGACAAAATCTATATAGTAATGCCCAATGTGATGTCTAGAATATGCAAATATTTAATCTCTTTATCCCCAGAGAGTAAATTATGTATTCTTGGAGGCATTAATTTCTTCAAACCTGTGGACTTCACTAAATGAATTAAAGCAAGAGTTCCAAATGAGCCCATCCTGATCTGAAATTTAACTTCAGCTTCTGGAAGCTCCCAGCATTCCCAGAGAAATAGCTCTCATGTGAGGGAAGTGGGTTTAGAGATCTTGATTCTCTGACATTGTAAATAGTGCATAAATTCTCAAGTGTGCCATCACAGTGGGGAGAGGGCAAAAGTATCTTAAGAATTGTCAGATTCTCAGGGGTCCTGGGTGGCTCAGTCTGTTGAGCATCTGACTATTGATTTTGGCTTGGGTCGTGATCTCAGGGTTGTGGGATCAAGCCCCACATTGGGCTCTGCTCCCAGCAGGAAATCTGCCTGGGATTCTCTCCCTCTCCCTCTGTCCCTCCACACTGCGTGTGCTCTCTCTCTCTCTCTCAAATAAAAATAAATTTTTTAAAAAAAGAATTGTCAGATTCTCGCTTATTTTCCAAACAAAGTGTTATAGATAGTGTCATTGAACTAAACCAGGAATAAGCTTAGAGGGGATATATACTCATCTGTTTTCAATGTATAGAACAGTATTTCCTCACTTTTTTCCATTTCTTCTTCCATCTTTAGGTTTTCTATGAATAATCTTGAATGTTTCGGGTGGAAGTGGGAAACTTCGTGCTGATTAGGTGATAGAGATTTGGCCTAATTAAATATAAATGAATAGAAAGGGAGATAAACAAGGTAAGGGAAAGAGTAGGGCAGGGGAGAAGGTTTTGATATGACCCAGCATGTTCTGAATCAGAGGCCAGGATACAGAGGTAGAAAAAATGTGGTACCACTCTTCCTACTGCTTGGTTTTGGAACCATTAGGTGCCAGTCATACTGTCTGTTTCTAGAACAGGATGGAGTAAAGCCAAGGGAAATGCAGTCAGTTGGGTTTTTCATTGGCATGGTAGTTATACTGATACACCTCTGAGGAATCAGTCCGTCATAGCACCTACTCCTCCCGACACTCAGGTCTTGTCTGGTCCTGGGTCTTATTATATTCCTTTTCTACTCTTTTCTGAAAATGGAAAGTATCCAAACTGTCCCCACCACAACGATGCTAAAAGGTTCAGTTTTGTGGTTTGAGAATTGCCATAGTCAAAAGGAATGGCAGGGCCAGCATCCTCTTGAGAATCTGGTCCCTAAAGCCTTCCTTTTGGGGACTCAATCATGGCTTTGAACTTGCCAGTGCATAGGTGGGGCACATGAATTTCTAGTTTGATTTTCACTGTGCCACTTTGTCACTAACTTCCACACCTTTTATTAGCCACAGTAAAGGTCTCACTCATGAGTTCCATAGCAGCATGATCAAAACCCTGTTCTGTCTGAATTTCCACAAGGAAGACAGAGCCAGCTGACCATAGCTGGGCCTTGAACCTAAGAGGTCAACTAGAATGGGGTGTATTTCGGGGGGTTACACAAAGTGGAAGGCTAGTATGTCAAATCCAAGCCAGTTTCCTGAAGGAGGTTCAAGAGTTGGTGCCAAAGAGACCAGATGTAAAATCAGAATTCAAGGTATGAGAGCCAAGAAACTGGAATATAAGAAAATTTGATTGAAGTGAAAGCAGTCAAAAACCCTTGAGAGTAGAGAGAATAATTTCGAAGGCTACTATAGGTTGTCTATGGCCAGCAAGAGAAAGTATAAAATATTAACATTGGCCATTCCAGATCATTCAGTTCAAGTTAGAGACTAGGTATTGAGAGGGATCGAAGGAAGGGCAGAGAGAGATGAAAGAGGTTGGAGCGTACTGGACTTTTATCTCTGGAGTGCTCTGATGCTGTTACTCTACATTCTGTAGATCTAAATTAAATACTTTGCAATATAAAATAATGTCTAATAAATATTTTTAATGTTGTCCTTCCAGCTTGTTACTTTATTATTTTACGCCAAGACAAAGAAGCAGAATAGAGAAATGTGTATACTTAATTTCATTAATAGAGACAAATTCTTTATAAAAAGCAAAAAAAGACAAATTCTTCATGGATTTAGATTCTGGAGGAAAAAGAGGTGTTTTCAACAGCTGTATTAAAGGACTGTACCACCAGATGGTGCTCACCTATTATAGCCATTGCTGTTTTTCAGGCAGTTTCCCTAAATGGTCTAAATTTTAATCTAAAACATGAGACGTTGTTTATGTATTTATCTCTTTTTTCATCTTTTAGTACAGATTTCTCTAGCAATGATATAGTGGGTTTTATTTTTTATTTTTATTTTTTTTTAAAGATTTTATTTATTTATTTGACAGAGAGAGACACAGCGAGAGAGGGAACACAAGCAGGGGGAGTGGGAGAGGGAGAAGCAGGCCTCCCGCGGAGCAGGGAGCCTGATGCGGGGCTCGATCCCAGGGCCCTGGGATCACAACCTGAGCTGAAGGCAGACGCCCAACGACTGAGCCACCCAGGCGCCCCTATAGTGGGTTTTAAATTTAAGCTATTTAGTTTAACATATGCCTCTTAGAGAGGGAAAAAAAAAAAAAAAGAACTGGTAATTTTGCTTTTGTTTTGCTCTAAAGATCTTCCATTATATAATTTTTGATATACTAGGTAACTAAAAATATGCTCTTTTTCTATGCTCAATTTTTCCCCTTTTATTTCCTTTAAATTCAAGACAGTGCAGCATAAGCTGGCAGAATTAAAAACACACATTTGTGTAACCAGAGCTTTTGTGGACAGCTGTCTTCAGCTGCATGAAAAGAAACGTCTGGACTCTGCCACGGCCTCCATGGCGAAATATTGGTATGCATGCTTCAGTAATTAAAATGTGGTGTTTGCACAGACTGTTATGCAATTCTTCCAACTTTACACTCAGCCGTGAGGGTCTTAAAGGAAGAAGGCTGTGAAAATAAAAACTAACAGTAAGAACCAACTTTAAAAAAAAAAAAATGCTGGAAGGTTCCATGAAGCCTATTTATAATGTGCTAAAAATTACTCAAGTGGATTTAACTTTTAGCTTGCTATTGAAAATAAGATATTAAGATACTGAAGTAGGGTAACTGGTTAGTTCATTCAAGTACTAGTTTAATTTCAAATTATCTGACGAGTAGCACTGTAATGAGACCAAACAAGAACAGTAAGACTTAAAATCCTGAGATTGAATCTCAAGTCTTTCATTGAATAACAATAATTAAATTTAATTCTCTCTGGGCCAACATTTTGATATCTGTGAAATGAGTAGATTGGACTGCATTTTTCTATTTAAAATGTTGTCCAGATCTAAGAAAAACGTCTGAAAAATTGATTGTCCCATCAAAAATGACACATGCTCAATTGAGTGAAAGGGAAAATGTCCTATTAGGCTTGGAAAGACTTTTCATTGGGATTAAAGATGAGTAGCAATGGTATTAAAGATGAATTAATTGAAAAGAGACTCCTATAAGGTTTTTATGTATTTTAAGATGCAAGAATATAGTTTAAATCAGATTCTGGAAATGGGTTTGGTTTCCTCTGTTTTAAAAACAAACATTCTCACATCTCATTAGCCCAAAAATAACCTAGAAAAAATTCCTGTCATTATTCATTAACTTGTGTTCAGTTCAATCAGAAATAGAATGGGGAAATATGCAGGATACTTCTTCATGTAATGATTCCAAAATAATAAAACTGCCAGGTTGAAATTGATGTGGCATTATTAGGAACTTGTACTTTGAGGGAGACATTTTACATTTACATTTATAGCAAGTTCTTTGACTAGTTGAAAAAAGTATAAAAATTTTTTAGACCTTTTTAGAAAAAGAGATATTTAGATAGCTATTGACCTTATTGTTCTTTGAAAACACTAAGTTTAAAGACATACTGTTACTTCACATTGAAGCAGAGGAAGCAACTAGTTATACCCCAGTAAATATTTCACTAAAATACTTGCCAAATACAAAAATGTATAGAATTCCAAATATTGTTGCCCCCTGAGCCTTATCTGTTAATCATTATATTGTTACTGTTGTATTAGGAACATCCTCACCTGCCCTATGACTTAAGTTAAAAATTATTTTAAAGAAGAAAATGTGGCTATGCTTACTTTTGCTTTGTTTCCCACTGTTGAAAAATAGGTCGAGGGGTGCCTGGCTGGCTCAGTCAGTAGAGCATGTGACTCTTGATCTCAGGGTCGTGAGTTCAAGCCCCACGTTATGGGCAGACATTACTTTAAAAGTTAAAAAATAAGAAAAATATGTTGAAAAGCATTTTGAACTTATATTTTTATGTTAAGATGAATAAAATCTCTACGAGTTATCTTAAGAATTTTAATGATAGTTAAAATTACTGTGATAAGATCAAGAATATTTCTCAAGTATTTCAGATACTTTGGGAATAATAATGCCCAAATAATCTTTAACAAGTTTCCTAAATAATGGTGCATACCTTAATAGTAGTCTTCCCTCTTAGGTTTTTACTTTTACTTTCAGTTTATTTCTGAAAATCCCTAAAAAAAGTTTTTTCACAGTTACTGAAGTTCAGAATTGCAACCTTCAGGTAGAAGTGATATCTTTGGAGAAAAAGACATATTACAAGGCAAAAGGAAATAGATGGTTGTATAACTACATAGTTACTTAGATCATACAAAGAATCTAAATAAATTAGACCAAATTCAGGTTTTTACTTTGTCCTTTTCAGGCCTAAAGTAGCCAAAACCTAATAGTCTATGCTTTCCACATTTTATTTCTAGCCTTACCAAAAACCCAGCCAGAACTAATTGATGAGGAAAGTATTCATTATGTGAAAATTGTCAAGAGATTTATTTCATATATAATTTATGTCAATCTTCTCTGGTTGGCTAATATGTATAATTGTAATTTTTTGATAAATGTATGTCTTTAAGCAGTCAGAAACAATTTGTTTCCTGATTGTGAAGCACCTCGTGAAAATCCATTTCAAATGTTCCTTTTTTGCTTTTTATTTTGGTCATCTAGGGCATCTGAGTTACAAAACCGTGTAGCTTATGACTGTGTCCAGCTCCATGGAGGTTGGGGATACATGTGGGAGTACCCAATTGCAAAGTGAGTATGATGTGAAGAGAAAGGAAAATTTCTTTACTGTACTTTGTACATTGAGTGTAGAGGAAAAAGAGAAGCAAAATCATCTATTTGTCATCTGACTACAGAGTGTGTTCAAGCAGATGAAACAGCTTCATGTTATCATCTCACTACTAGAATTTTATCATTTTTAAAGTGAAGAGACCAATATAATAAAGTTTGGCTTTATTTGAATCATTATACAGAAGGATTAATATCACTTTCTTTATGGTCAAATGATACTATATTTTATTGGTTAATCATAGTTACACAGGTTATTTCGACTCTTTTACTATGAGAATAAATGCTTCAACAAAACACCTTTAAACACTTGTCTTAGATACATGTGTTTTTGATTATGACAGGACAGAGTTCCAAAAGTAGTACTGCTGGTTCAAAAGTATGCATATTTTAAATTTTAATACATTGCCAGATTATTTTCTCTAGTTAGTAGCAACTCATATTCAAATGAAAAAAGTTTGAGGATAACTTATCTTCCTAAACTATGAATGTTACTGCTTTTTAAACCTTATGCTAATGTAGTGGATAGAAAATAGGTTACTATTCTTCCTTTAATTTGCATTGACTATTAATTATTTTATTTTACTGTGGTAAGAACATTTAACATCAGATCTACCCTCTTCACAAATTTTTAAGTGTTCCATACTGTGTTGTTAACTATAGGTACAACATTGTACTGCAGACCTCTAATTAAGCCTATTCATCTTGCTCAACTGTAACTTTATGCCCATTGATTAATAGCTCCCCATTATCCTCTTCCCTTGTTCCTGGCAACCATCATTCTTCTTTGATTCTATGAATTTGGCTATTTTAGATACCTCATATAGGTGGAAACACATAGTATTTGTCTTTCTGTGACTGGCTTATTTCACTTAACAGCATGTTCAAGTCCATCCAAATTGTCACATATTGTAGAATTTCCTTCTGTTTTAAGGCTGAACAGTATTCCATTCAATTTTCTTTATCCATTCATCTGTGCGTGGACATTTAGGTTGTTTCCACATCTTGGCTATTGTGAATAATACTGCAATGAACATGTGAATGCTAATATTGCTTGGAGGTCCTGTTCAATTTTTTACAATCAGTACCTAGAAATGGGATTTTAAAATCATATGGTAGTTCTATTTAATTTTTTGAGGAAGTTCCATACTGTTTTCCATAGCAGCTGCCCCATCTGTATTCCCTCCAACAGCATGCAGGGGTTCCAATTTCTCCATGTTCTTCTCAACACCTGTTTTCCTTTTTTTTTTTTTTTTGTTAATAGCCATCCTTACAGATGTGAGGTGGTATCTTACTGTGGTTTTGATTTGCATTTCCCTGATTTTGGTGACAATGAGCATTTTTTCATATACCTGTTGGTCATTTATATGTCTTCTAAAATATCACTTTTTATTTTATTTTTTTAAAGATTTTATTTATTTTAGATAGAATGCATACGGGCATGTACGCGCACACACACACACACACACACACACACACGTGAGCCAGAAGAGGGGCAGAGAGAGAATCTCAAGTCAGCATGAGCTGGACACTGGGCTTGATCTCATGATCATGAGGTCATGACCTGAGCCAAAACCAAGAGACACTCAACTGACTGAGCCACCCAGGTGCCCCTAAAATACCACTTTTTAAAAGTAAAAAAAAATTGGCACTTCAGAAAAAAACTTAAATATGAAAAGGATCAAAGTTTTCATATCTTAAATATTTGATTATTCATTTTGCTCTAGCAAATTTTCCTCTTATTTAGCAATATTTTCAGTTTATAAAACTTTCTCAAGGAAGTTTTACTATATGGAGAGAAGTCCAGTTGAGTTCTGAATCTGAGAATGTGAATGCTATGGGCTTCTAAAAACTTTTTCTATTCTAATTTTAATCTAAATACAGACTATCTGAAGGGGAAAATTATCAAACTAGTATTCAGACTGACTTTCAAATTTATCATTTTGGCAAACATAATTGAAAACATTTGATATACTTATGGTCTTTAATGAGGAAAATTAAACATTTTAGTTAAGTTACATTAAGAACAGAAGCTCCAGTATAGATTTAATCTACTAATTTTCTGTGGCCATTGGGGCAGTTCACAAAGCTTTAATCACAGGGTGTGTATAATTTATAACCTTTTATAAAAACTCAGCAGCAACTAGGGCTTTTCCCTTCTTTGGGAATGTAGACATGAAGTAACTAAATTTTATATATATACACACACTCGTATATATACTCATTTTATTTTTTTATTTTTTTTATTTTTTGGTCAATCCCTGGACTTGGATTTTGGCATATCCTTTCAGAACTACTTCAAATGAGCCTTAATCAAAAGCAGATATATTTTTTTAATCTTTGTATAGTCATGAAATCAGAAGTAAACATTGAGTTATGCTAGCACAAATTAAATCATCACTGGAATTTTTTTCTGTGCATTTTCATGTTTTATTCACAATATTAATCCATCTTATTCACAATATTCACAATGTAAGAAAGTAAAATCATAATGCATATCTATATTCTTCTACTTGATTGTGCCATTACAACTGCTTTTGGAAATGTAGACATGTATTGGCTCAGTGTTTGTCTAGTGTAGTTCAGGTTCCAAGAAAGGCATATGAGGTGAAGAGTCACCATCCACATAGCCCAAGATCAGAGCGTAGAGTAAGTCTTGCTCTCTGTTTTCTTAGAGGCCATTCCTCAGGTCAGTAGCAAGCAAATATTGTAGCTTGATGGCTTACTTGAAATGCCTGGTTTCAATTTGAGAGACTTACATTTCCTTTCAGGAATAATAATCCCCTTCTTGGCTGGTTCGTTAGTTCAAAGATTGTACGAACTTTTAAACTAGACTGCTGTTTTTCTTCCCAAAGACATGAGGAAAGAACTTTTCATAAGTTAGGAAGAGAGAATAGTAGATAATATCAAAAGGCTGATTAGACACATTAGGCAGTATGTGGTTGCAGTGCACAGACTTTGAGAGAAAAAATCATTCTGATTGTGTTTCTTGTATCCTCGGAGTAAGCTGTTTTGTGTGTGTGTGTGTGTGTGTGTGTGTGTGTGTGTGTGTGTTTTGGGTTTGTTGGGGTTTTTTGTTTGTTTTGCTTTTTTGTTTTGTCGCTTTTTATTTGTTTTTTGTTTTTAAATAATTGGTCTTAAGCATGTGAACGTGTTTCAGTCTTACTCATTAGGCCTGGGGCCTTTGAGAAGTGAGGCTTATTGAGCTTTGCCATTTCAAGACTCCTCTGTCCTGCTAGGAAGAACAGCCTGAGATACATAGCTTCGTCACTGTGTGGTTAAACATTCCTTCTGCTGCCTTTCTCTGTTAATTTTAGTTGATGACTTAATTTAATTAGTAACCTATAAAAGGTGTGCTGATCTCTGTCATTACCTACTCCATTGGAACTTATTTAATGTGGAAAAAAAGAAAAAAGCCCAGTCCAAAAATGTCTAAAAGCATTGCTGAAGTAGGCTGAAATGCTAGGTAGGTTCTCTACATGCAAGTGCTCGGTTTTGTGGGCAACAATGGAATCTGTTCAAAAGAAAAAATATATTTGAAAGTGCAGATGTCTTCATATTTCAAGTTTCATCAAAAAGTAGGTATTGAGACTCTAAAATTCCTTTGTAATACACCAAATCAGTAAATATTTACTGAGTGCTCACTGTTTGCAAGGTACCATGATGAATATGGAGAGTCCCAGAACTGGTCATTTTCCTAGAGAGCTGGTACATTTAATTTGTCTTAGATTAAAAACAAAAACCAGGGGAGCCTGGTGGCTCAGTCGGTTAATTGGCTGCCTTGGGCTCGGGTCATGATTCTGGAACCCTGAGATCAGGC
Source organism: Phoca vitulina (assembly GCF_004348235.1). Taxonomy (NCBI): domain Eukaryota; kingdom Metazoa; phylum Chordata; class Mammalia; order Carnivora; family Phocidae; genus Phoca; species Phoca vitulina. The sequence goes on from NW_022589704.1 coordinate 26,242,391, forward strand.
CCCACCTTGGGCTCCCTGCTCAGTGGAGAGCCTCCTTCTCCCACTCCCTCTGCCCCCCTTCCCCCCAGTGCTCTCGCTCTCTTGCTCTCTCTCAAATAAATAAAATTTTAAAAATAAATAAATAAATATAAATATAAATAAAAACAAAAAGCATTCTATGCTTGAAAAAAAAATGCCTTTGAATTTGTCTACTAGGAAAGTCCAAAGCTCATAACTAGTCCTGCATGCCTATACCAACGAAAATATTGTGATAGAATAAAAAAGATACTTGCCAAAGTGGCAAGATACCTACCTTCTCATTCCAGCCTGCCAATTAATTATCTGTTATGTGACCAATAAATAGCAACCATTGATTAGTACATGTATATATAACTGCTCTGCACTCAGTTCCTTTACCTGCAAAACAATAGTAATATTTATCCTCCCTGATGCTGATGTAAAGGATAAAGGATATGAGAGGATAAAATGAGATGAGAAAATGAGAGGATAAAATGAGAGGATAAAGTGGGAGGATAAAATGAGATGAGAAAAGGTAAAAACAACTATACAGTTTCCTGGTTGCTATCATTGCTACCAAAAGTGAATTCCTCGTAACATTTTTTCTTTTTTTGTGGCAGTACACTTAGGCACTCAGTATTTTAATGTCATACATTACTGGAGTGACTATTAACCATTTTCAAAAAATAAGTTACTTGTTAACTTTGTGGGAAGTAATATTTTCTAAAGTATCAATTTATACTCCTGATGGCAGCATTGGTAGTGGGAATCTAAAGGGATGTTAGAAAATAGGTACTTTCTTTTCTCTTTTGTTTCCTATTAAACCAGTAGATTTCAACTTTTTTTTAAGGGAACATTGAAGATAACAAGAAGTTAAGACATTCTGTCCATTCTAAACCTGAAACAGCCTTTTTTAGAATGCTGTATGTGCTAAATTTTACAAAATTAAATCAATGAAACATACTAATAAATGTTATTTTGAAATTGCAGTCTCATCAAGCAAACTAAAACAAAGCTATAAAGATGATCAGTATCTTAATAGAATTTTATAATTATACAAATCTAGGATGAATGCCATAGTGGAAAAAAGGGAATTTATAAAGAACTTTTATTGTTCGGATTTCATTAAATAAATAAAGTAACTAATAGTTACCTGGTAAGTCAAAATTTGTAATTTCCAATATCTTTTATTTACTCATTCAGTCATCTTCTGATTTATTTAGAGCTTATGTGGATGCCCGAGTTCAGCCAATCTATGGTGGTACCAACGAAATAATGAAGGAGCTGATTGCAAGAGATATCGTCCATGACAAATAGACATCTGCCCACATCCTGGAATCCTGTTACAACTAATCTGGTTTTAAATCTACTCAAGATAAAATGCAACCTGGCAAGGGAGGAAACGCTAAACATGTTTTTATATGCTCTATTAAAGAGAAATCAAATATGAGATTATTACAGTGGTAGGAGAAACTTTGAATTCAAAGATTCTAAAATTCTCCAGTACAAGGTTTAACTTTTAATTTTTTACATAGCTAAAAGGCAAAAATTTTCTGATTCTAGAAACCTTGGTGTTTGATTCTCTCTAAAATTCGAAAAAAGCATAATTGCTTTCAAATTGAGGCAGCAATAGTTTTGTTACTATTACTATTTATAGTAACATTAATAATAGTTACAGCACATTGACTTTGAAAGGGAAGAATATACAATGTAAATGATTTCTACCACCCTCTCCTAAACCTCTGTTTTTAGGCCCTGGAATCATTTCGTCAAACAAAAGCTTATGCAGAGTCTCTGAAATGCTGATGAATGAAGAGCTGCTTTAGTGGAAGCAGGAACCACTGGATTCCTGGAATCACTAAACTCAAGCTGAGCATTTGCCCAACCCCACCCAACTGGAGAATGTGGTCGCTTCTCTCATCTACTAACACCTGGGCTTTCAACAGATTTCATCCCAGTTTCATTTATAGGAGAACACAGAATAATTTATCATCCTTGAGTTTCAATATATTGGTATACCTTATAGGTATCAAAACAGTGACTTTTATTTTGGAGTGGTGTACTAAAAAACTAACAAATAGGGGTGCCTGGGTGGCTCAGTCCTTAAGCATCTGCCTTCAGCTCGGGTCATGATCCCAGGGTCCTGGGATCGAGCCCCACATCGGGCTCCCTGCTCCACAGGAAGCCTGCTTCTCCCTCTCCCACTCCCCCTGCTTGTGTTCCCTCTCTCACTGTATCTCTCTCTGTCAAATAAATAAAATCTTTAAAAAAAAAAAAAAACCTAACAAATACTTTGTGTCTTCTATAAGCCAAACTTAAAAATATGATGGCAAATGAAACTGGCAAGATCCCTGCTAAGATGTGAATAAGCAAATAAGTTGCAACAAATAAAGACGTAAATAAATAAACAAGAAAATTTCAAATCATGATAAGTGTAATAATAACAGAAATCATTTAAAATAGAAAAGTGAGGGGGCACCTGGCCAGCTGGCTCAGTCAGTAGAGCATGCAGCCCTTGATTATGGGGTTGTGAGTGTAAGCCCCATGTTGGGTGTGGAGATTACTTAAAAATAAAATCTTTTTAAAAACTAAATAAATGGGGCGCCTGGGTAGCTCATTCGTTAAGCGTCATGATCCTGGGGTCCTGGGATCAAGCCCCGCATTGGGCTTCCTGCTCCTCAGGAAGCCTGCTTCTCCCTCTCCCATTCCCCACTGCTTGTGTTCCCTCTCTCGCTGTGTATCTCTCTGTCAAATAAATAAAATCTTTTAAAAAATTAATTAATTAAAAGTAAATAAATAAGATAGGAAAGTGAGGAAGCATTTGATTTGACACTTAAAAGTAATTATTATCAAAAAAGAAGCCATTGGGTGCCTGGGTGGCTCAGTTGGTTGGGCAAAAAAAAAAAAAAAAAGAAGCCATTAATTTAATTTGTAATCTGATAGAATCATTTCAGTACCTTTTTCTTTTTTTTGCAAAATCCTGTGAAACAGTGAATAAAGACACTTTTAATGGAAACAAATAGAGGTATTCTTGATAAACTTCGAAAACTTCTTGATTTGGTGTTGTTGGTATTGTTTTTTAATGCAACCATTACAACTGGGTAGAGCAGAGGAAAGAGAAAATACTTTGATACCATTCTTTCCTAGAATTCCACACCTCTTGGGTAGAAGTTTGTATGATTGCCCCCTGGAGCTCTTGTTCATAGGTATTAAATACTGTGCAAAATGGGTTAAAATAAATTTTTATTAGATTACGCTATTTGTAGTTTTCCCCTCCCCCTATTACCAGAAACCAATATAGGATTAGACAGACTGACCCGCTGCCTCTCAGCCCCTTTTCCTTCCTTTCTCAATCTTACAGAAACTAGATTTTAGGAACATACACATAAAAAGTACATTGGCATAGTAGGAAAAGCCTACTATGTGGAGACGGACAGACCTGAATTTGAATAAATACTCTACCTTTTAGGAGCTGTTGGATCTTGGGCAAGTTCTTTTAATATCTCAGGATTCTTTCAGGTGCAAATGACAAAAGAAACCTAATTCGTACTATTGTGAACACAAACTTGAGTGTGCTAGGTTAAAAGGACTGTGGAGAGGCAGTTGGGTGGCTTAGTTAAGTGCCCAACTCTTGATTTTGGCTCAGGTCATGATCTCAGGGTCATGAGACAGAGCCCCTCATCCATGCTGGGCGTGGAGACTGCTTAAGAGTCTCTCTCTGCCCCTCCCCCGCCCAAAGTAAATAAATATAAAAGGATTGTGGAGTAGTTCAACAATCTAAAACAACTATAAGAACTAGGGTCCCAGAGGCTTGATTCCAGGGCTTAGGACTGCCAGCACTTAAACTATAACCAATTACTTTATTTTTTTTTTTTGCAAATGGGTTTAATGGACCCTGTAGGGAAATTTCATTGCACACTCTGTAAAAATGACCTTGGGCTTCTCTGGGCCTACAGCCTTCAGCACAATGTCATTATAAGGTAGGGGAAAGGTGCATTATGATTGACAGTCTCATCAGGAATACACAGACTGGGAGAGGCAGTTCCTGAAGCAAGAGCGGTATTATCAAAAGAAAGGGAACAGGGGCGCCTGGGTGGCTCAGTCGTTAAGCGTCTGCCTTCGGCTCAGGTCATGATCCCAGGGTCCTGGGATCGAGCCCCGCATCGGGCTCCCTGCTCTGCGGGAAGCCTGCTTCTCCCTCTCCCACTCTCCCTGTTTGTGCTCCCTCTCTCGCTGTGTCTCTCTCTGTCAAATAAATAAAATCTTTAAAAAAAAAAAAAAAGAAAGGGAACAGAAAAGTCTGCTGGGAAGACCTAAATCATACACACACAAAGCTATTACAGTCCACTAGAGCTAGGAATAGGTTTTGGTAATTTATATATCTCAGAGAGTGAAAGGATTTCTAAGATAGGATGTCTTCTTGGAATAATGTCTAGGATTTTTCTATCTCCTAAACCAGTTTTTTTGTTGTTGTTTTTTTGTTTTGTTTTTTGTCTTGGCAACTTCACTCTTCTTTTGGGCCCCTAAAAGAGGCATGTGTTATATAATGGGCTTAAAGCTGAAAGCAAGAAAAAGGGGAGTTCAGAATGTGTTTCTTAACCTTTGATTTAGTTTTCATTTCTTAAATAGCTAATCTTTGTGTTTTGCTTGTGTGGTTTTGATTGTTATCCCCTAGGGAGGGAATTTCTCATCATGTATATCACGCTGTGCTAAGTGCTCAAGAAACGATAAATAATAATAATTCTCAAAAGAACAGACTGGACCAACACAGCAAGAGAGCCACACTGTGTAAATAATTAATGAGAATCAAAAAGCCTGAGTAATTTTGTTTTTTAGCTGAGGTTTTTAGAATCATAATTATTGCTGTAAAATTTTCACCCTTTATTTCTTTGATGGTGTCATTGAAAATGGTAATATATAAAAGAAGCTGTTTTGATATGCTATTTTAAAATCTAACTGCAAATCTTTACTAATCTAGTAATTTTAGGAGTTTATTGCTCAAGGTGTAAGATTTCTAGGAGACTGTTTTTTTCCATAGGTCAGTATTTTTTTTTTTTTAAAGATCATTTATTTATTTGACAGAGAGAGGCACAGTGAGACAGGGAACACAAGCAGGGGGAGTGGGAGAGGGAGAAGCAGGCCTCCCGCTGAGCGAGAAGCCCGATGTGGGGCTCGATCCCAGGACCCTGGGACCATGACCCGAGCGGAAGGCAGACAGTCAACAACTGAGCCACCCAGGCGCCCCCCATAGGTCAGTATTATTTTTGGCACACGCAGCATTTATTTATTCGGAGTCATTGGAAAGATTTGACATTGAGATGGAAACCAACAGTAGGCCTATCATGTCTACTGCTTTATAATAAATGTGGAAAGGAAGTTCTACTCTGTTTTTGAAATCTCATTTCCCGTTTTTAAGAAAAATTACAGAAAACTTCAAACATTCTCAAAAATAGTAAAGATCATATAATGAACCACTAGCTTCCACGTTTGCCAGTGTATCTCCTCCACTTGTTTTTCTCAATTATTTTAAAGCAAATCCCAGACTTAATCCTATTTCACTCATACATGTATATCTCAGAATACATATCTAATTGATGAAGATTTTTTTTACATAACCACAAGGCCATCATCATATTTTAAAAATAAATTTAACTTACACTTCCAAATCAACATTAAAGTTTTCTTGGTTGTATCAAGAATGCCTCTTGTAGGGGCGTGTGGGTGGCTCAGTCGTTGGATGTGTCTGCCTTCGGCTCAGGTCATGATCCCAGGGTCCTGGGATGGAGCCCCACATCAGGCTCCCTGCTCAGTGGGGAGCCTGCTTCTCCCTCTCCCACTCCCCCCGCTTGTGTTCCTTCTCTCGCTGTGTCTCTCTCTGTCAAATAAATAAATAAAATCTTAAAAAAAAAAAAAAGTGCCTCTTGTAGTTGGTTTGTTCAAATCAGGATCCAAATAAGGTCCACAAATTGCATTTTTTTGTCTCTTAAATCTCTTATTTTATAACTGTTCTCCCTTCTCTCTTTTCTTTCTTTTTAAATTTTATTTTTTTAATTAACATACAGCAAACTTGCCTGGTTTGATATACATATATACAGTAAAATTGCCTTGTTTGGTTCTCTGAATTTAGCATGTAAATAGATTCATCCAACCCCCACCACAATCAGGATACAGAACAGTTCCATTACCCCCCAAAAACACCTTGTGCCCTTTATAGTCACACTCTCTCTGTACCTCTAACCCCGATCTGTTCTGTTACTCTAGTTTTGTCGTTTCGAGACTGTCATTTAAATGGAGGAGTATGTAACTCCTCGAGAATGGCTTCATTCTCTTAGTAAAATGAATTTAAGATTTATTCATGTTGTGTGAATAGGGTGTTCCTTGTTTTAGCGCTAAATAGTATGTCACCGTATGGATATACTGCAGTTTGTTCATTCATTCACCTGCGTAAGGACATTTTGGTTGCTGAGATTAAATACCCAGGAAATGAGTTGGAGAGAATTGTTAGGTCATAAAGGTAAATGTTGAACTTTCTAGGAAATGCCAAGCTGCTTTTCCAGAATACCAGAACCATTTGGCTTTCCACCAGCAACGTAAGAGTTCCAATTGCTCTGCATCTTCTCTAGCACTGTATTTTTTATTTTCGTCATTCTAATATGTATGTAGTAATAATGTAGTAATCTAATAGTATGTATTGCACTGTGGTTTTAATTTGCATTTCCCCAATGCCTAATGATATTGAACAGCTTTTCGTGTGCTTATTTTCTTTCCACATATCTTCTTTGGTGAATTTTCTAATCAGATCTTTTGCCCATTTTTTAGTTGGGTTGCTTGTTCTTAATGTCAAGCTTTAAGAGTTCTTTAGATATTCTGATACTGTCAAGCACAAGGCAAAACCATGCTGACAGATTCAGAATTTGATGAGAGTTTTTACGATTAAAGGATGTTGAATTCTGTCAAATGCTTTTCTACATGAATCGATATGATCATACGGTTTTTCTTCTTTGGATTATTAATATTACGGATTACATTGATGGTATTTTGAGTATTGAACCAACCTCATTGTAAAGAAACAATTTTTGACTCAGTTTACTGTTTACATAGAAACAAATTTTGACTCAGTTTACTGTTTACATAGAGTGAAAAGATGAGTAGCTTAAAGGTGCCAGCTCTCTGTGGCCTTCGTGTGGGATGGCACTGATACAAAAGAGGCCAGAAGACTGTAGCAGGAATGATGGGACACTCTTGCTTAGGATTCCATTCCATGGTGCTGCTCATCACTTTTACAGCTGTACGTGTGCCTTAATGCTTGTGAGGCAGAAAAGCCTCAGACCCCAGAAGAACCCTGAAACTATGAGCACTGCCTCATGACAGCCTCCTGGGTAGATAGGGAGGCCAGTGAGAAATGGCCTTGTAGCCGCCCCTCTCACGTCTCCCATGCTCTCATGTTCCAGGAGGATCACAAGGCATTCTATCAAGATGCAGCCGCTGTTCAAGCCTTGCCTATGCGGTCTGTGTGGCAATATGCAAGGTGGTCAGGCTCTGGCAGTTCCCCAATAGACACAAGTCCTTTGTCAGATACGTGATGTGTAAATATTTACTCCCTATCTGTAGCTAGTTCTGAAACGGGTTTCATAGAGCTAAAGTTTTTAATTTTGATGAATTCAAACTGATATATTTTTTCTTCTATGGATCATGAATTTGGTATCATATCTAAGGACTCTTTGCTCAAACTCAAGTCATAAGGGTTTTTTTCCTGTTTTCTTCTAAGAATTTTGTACTTCCCGTTTTTTATTTAGGGGTATCTGGGTGGCTCAGTCGGTTAAGGGTCCAACTCTTGATCTCAGCTCAGGTCTTGATCTCCAGGTCACGAGTTCTAGCCCTGCATTGGGCTCCACGCTGGGCGTGTGAACAATGTATTGTTCATTTAGATCTATGTTCCATTTAGTAATTTTTCTAAGGTATGAGATTTATGTCAAGGTGCATTTTTTTGCTTGTAGATGTCTAATTCTGCCAGTACCACTTGTTGAAAAGAATATCTTTATTTTCATTGACTTGTCTTTGTACTTTTGTCAAAAATCAATTAAACCATATTTGTGTGGGTTTGTTTCTGGACTCTGTTCTGCTTAATTGATCTATATATCTCCTTCTTTGCCTTAGAGTGGCTTTATGGAAAGCCTTAGGTGATGGGTATTAAAGAGGGCATGTATTGAATGGAGCACTGGGTGTTATATGCAAACAATGAATCATGGAACACTACATCAAAAACTAATGATGTGATGTATGGTGATTAACGTAACACAATAAAATAAAATTTTAAAAAATCAGATAATGGGATTCCTCTAATTTTATTCTTCTTTTTCAAAATTGTTTTGGCTATTCTAATCCTTTTCCCTTTCCATACAAATTTTTGAATCAACTTTATATCTATAAAACATCCTGCTAGGGTTTTGATTGGAATTACAGTAAATCTGTTAATCACTTCAGAGGGATTTGCCATTTTTACTATGTTGAATCTTCCAAATCATGAATGGGAATGACTCAATTTATTTAGATCTTCTCTGATTTATTACTTCAGCATTTTGTAGTTTTCAACATAGAGATCCTATATGTGTTCATTATATTTACAATTTCTTTTTCTTTCTTTTTTTTGCGGGGGGCAGCTACTGTAAATTGTATTGATGTTTAATTCTGGCTTGCAGTTTTTCTTGTTTTTGTTTTAAAGAGGGAGGGAGCAGAGGAGCAGAGGGAGAGGGAGAATATTCAGCTAGGCATGGAGCCTGACACGAGGCTCCATCTCATGACCTTGAAATCATGACCTGAGCTGAAACCAAGAGTTGGTAGCATAAATGACTAAGCCACCCAGGCACCCTGGCTTACAGTTTTCTGTTGCCAATATAATTGATTGTTGTTTGTTGACCTTGCATCCTATGATCTGCTAAAAGTCATCTATAAATTCTAGGGGTGGTTTTTTTTTTCATTTTTTTTTTGTTTGTTTTTTGGGTTTTTTTGTAGATTCCTTGGGATTTTCTACATAGACAATAATGTCATCCATGAATAGGGACAGTTTTATTTACTTTTTAACCTGTATGTCTGTCTATATGCCTGCCTGCCTTCCTTCCTTCCTTCCTTCTTTCCTTCCTTCTTTCCTTCCTTCCTTCCTTCCTTTCTTTTCTCTGCCTTCTTTTCTTTCTTCCTCCCTCCCGCCCTTCATTCCTACCTTTCTTTTTTTCTTATTGTACTTACTAGGACTTCCACTACAATATTGCATAGGAATTGTGAAAATGGACCTTCTTGTTTATTTCTGACCTTAGGGGGAAAGCATTCAAGCTTTCACATTAAATACAGGTTTTAAGTAGATTTTTAATAGATGCACTTGATCAGGTTTAAGTGGTTCTACTGTATTCCTAATGTGATGAGAGTTTTTACCATTAAAGGATGTTGACTTCTGTCAAATGCTTTTCTACATGAATCGATATGATCATATGGTTTTTCTTCTTTGGATTATTAATATTATGGATTACATTGATTGTATTTTGAGTATTGAACCAACCTCATATTTCTGGGATAAACCCCATATGGTCATTGTATGTTATGATTTTTACACATTGCTTGGTTCTATTTGATATAATTTACTGGGAATTTTTGCCTCTATCTTCATAAGGAATTTATGAAAATTATGAAAATTTAACTCTAATTTTCTTTTCTTGAACTGTCTTTGCCTGGTTTTATTATGGTAATGCTAACCTTGAGAAATGAGTTGGGGATTATTTCTTTTTCCTCCATGCTATTGATTTGTTAGAAAAAACTTAGTCATTTCTTTTGTAGAATATCCATTATTGATTTGCCTGATTGATCTTTCATGGTGATTTTAATTTGTTCCTTTATTCCCTATGTTTCCTATAAACTGATAGAGCAAAAGGTTTGATTAGATTCAGGCTCAATATTTTTGCCTAGAAAACTTAATAAATGGTGCTGTGAATATTCCATTGCATTGCACAAGGAGGCATTTAATATCTAGTTGTCTCACTTTTAGAGATACTGAGATTGATCAGTGGATTCAGATAGTACTAGTCTGATACTTCCATAAAATTCCCTGTCAACATTTTAGCTAATGGTTTTAATATCCACTGATAATTATTTATAAAATCTATGATTTCATTTGGAGTTGTAAAGGATGATTTTGTAATTTTTAACTCCTTTTGCATTGATTAACTTTCATAGAGAAGAACTTTTCATCAACTTTTTGGTTAGTCTCTGTGTGCATTGGATCCTCTAGTAATCAGAAGTGGAGACAGAGAAGTGCAAGAGGTTTTTTTGAGAGGTAACATCTGTGAAAGATGAAAATGGAAGGAAGTCATTGGACAAGGGGAAGTCACTGGGCAAGGTCTTAGACCATAAAGCAGATCTGACAAAGTCTTGCAGAGTCCAGTGAGGAACTCTGGAGTAAAGACTGCCCATTAGAAGAGTCCCACATTTGTCTTAAATGGTCAGCCCCTGTTTCTTATGCCCTCATCAGTCATTGTCCAAGGACTGCCTGGGAAGAGGGTGGCCTCAGCTCAAAAGCTAATACGGATCCTACAGCTACTACAGCTAGAGGCTCAGTTAACTGTTCCCTACAACAAAGAGGCAAGTTCTTTCTTGGAGGGAGATGAGTTGTACCTCCCTTCCATTTCAGGATGGCTGCCACATCCTGAAATAGAATTTGGAAATAAAAGGCAAAGTAAATTCTTGATTTTTGTTTTCCATTTATCAGTTTTTAGAGTAATGAGTGGGTATCCTAAGAACCTCCAATGGTAATGTCTTTTTAGTATCAATAAGATTTTGGAAATGTTGATGTATTTTAGTTAATTGCAGTCATTATTCTTTTTGATGTGTGAATTGTTTCATCTTAGGCCAGTAAGATTTGCTGCAAGTTGTTTCAAATTTTTTTTCTTTTTTATTATAAAAAATGTCAAACATATACAAAACTACAGAGAATAGTGTAATGAACCACCATATATACATCCCCCAGTTTTGACAATTATCAACTCATGACTAATCTTTAGTCATCTGTAGCACTATATACCCCCAACTATCATAGATTATTTTAAGATTTTTTTTTTAGAGATTTATTTATTTTATATAGAGAGAGTGCACGTGAGCGGTGGGAGGGGCAGAGGGAGAGAGAGAGAGACTCCTTGAGCTGACTCCCCGCTGAGCACGGAGCCTATCACAGGGCTCGAGCCCAAGAAACTGAGATCATGACCTGAGGAAAATCAAGAGCTGGTCGCCCAACTAACTGAGCTATGAGCTTCCCAGGCATCCCATGTCATGGATTATTTTATTTTATTATTATTTTTTTAATTAAATTTAATTTTATTTAAATTCAATTAATTAACATATACTGTATTATTAGTTTCAGAGGTAGAGGTCAGTGATTCATCAGTTGTATATAACACCCAGTGCTCATTACATTATGTGCCGTCCTTAATGCCCATCATCCAGTTACCCTATTCCCCCGCCCCCTTCCCCTCCAGCATCCCTCAGTTTGTTTCCTATGGTTAAGAGTCTCTTATGGTTTGTCTCCCTCTCTGATTTCATCTTGTTTTATTTTTCCCTCCCTTCCTCTATGCTCCTCTGTTTTGTTTTTTAAATTCTACACATGCGTGAAATCATATGGTAATTGTCTTTCTCTGATCAACTTACTTCACTTAGCGTAATACCCTAGTTCCATCCACGTTGTTGCAAATAGCAAGATTTCATTTTTTTGATGGCTGAGTAATACTCCATTGTATGTATATATATACCACATCTTCTTTATCCATGTATCTGTTGATGGACATCTGGGCTCTTTCCATAGTTTGGCTTTTTTTATCTTTGTGTTAAATACCCAATAGTGCAATTGCTGGGTCATAGGGAGTTCTATTTTTAACTTTTTGAGGAATCTCCCTACTGTTTTCCAGAGTGGCTGCACCACCTTGCATACCCACCAACAGTGTAAGAGCGATCCCCTTTCTTTGCATCCTCACCAACATTTGTTGTTTCCTGACTTGTTAATTTTAGCCATTCTGATGGGTGTGAGGTGGTATCTCATTGTGGTTTTAGTTTGTATTTCCCTGATGCCGAGTGATGTGGAGCATTTTTTTCATGTGTCTGTTGGTCATTTGTCTGTCTTCTTTGGAGAAATGCCTGTTCATGTCTTCTGCCCATTTCTTGATTGGATTATGTGTTCTTTGGGTGTTGAGTTTGATAAGTTCTTTATAGATTTTAGATACTAGCCCTTTATCTGATATGTCATTTGCAAATATCTTCTCCCATTCTGTGGGTTGTCTTTTGGTTTTGTCAGACCGTTTCCTTTGTTGTGCAAAAGCTTCTTATCTTGATGAAGTCCCAATAGTTCATTTTTGCCTTTGCTTCCCTTGCCTTTGGAGACATGACTAGCAAGAAGTTGCTGCAACTGAGGTCACAGAGGTTGCTGCCTGTGTTCTCCTTGAGGATTTTGATGGATTCCTATCCCACATTTAGGTCTTTCATCCATTTTGAGTTTATTTTTGTGTATGGTATAAGAAAATGGTCCAGTTTCATTCTTCTCCATGTGGCTGTCCAATTTTCCCAAGACCATTTGTTCAAGAGACTTTTTTTTTTCCATTAGATATTCTTTCCTGCTTTGTCAAAGATTAGTTGACCATAGAGGTGAGGACTGTCATGGATTATTTTAAAACAAATACCAGACATCATGTAATGCTGAAACATTTTGACATGACCCTGTTATTTCTGACAGTGTCCTTGCTCTATGGCACCACAAAATTTCCCATGCCCTTCATGTACAAATTCTGCCTGAGAGCTGAAATCAGCCATTTTTGCAAATATCCCTAGTTTATTTTAGTGAGGTTTTTCTAGTTTCAGAGTACTACCAAATTTATTTGTTTTTTTTTTTTTATTTTACCTTGTTTAATAAAATCCATCTTGAGTATATTTTGATTAGTAAAAATTGCAGTTTTTCTTCTATCTTTTACTTAAATCTAAACTCCACAGAAGTTTATCTTAACATTTCCCAAGAGAGGTTATGTTCCATTTTACGTAGAAAATTATATCGATAGAATATTTTCTGCTGCAAGAAACAGAAAACCCAAATCAAATTTGACTTTAAAAAAAATGAAGGAAGGGCTCATTAAACTGGAAAGCTCAAAGATAGAACAGACTCAAAATTGATTGACCAAACAGCTTAGTTTTGTCACTAAGGACCCAATTTAGGGGGGCCTGGATGGCTCAGTTGGTTAAGCGACTGCTTTCGGCTCAGGTCATGATCCCAGGGTCCTGGGATTGAGCCCCGCATCGGGCTCCCTGCTCGACAGGGGGCCTGCTTCTCCCTCTCCCTCTCCATCTGCTGCTCCCATTGCTTGTGCTCTCCTGCTCTTTCTCTGCCAAATAAATAAATAAAATCTTAAAAAAAAAAAAGGACCCACTTTAATAGTTTCTTTCCATCTCTGTGTTCAATTATTTATAGTGTAGGTCTAATTTTCTTTTCTTTCTTTCTTTCTTTATTTTGTTTTATTTATTTTTTTTAATTTAAATTCAATTAGCCAACATATAATACATCATTATTTTCAGATGTAGTGTTCAATAATTCATGAGTTGGATATAATACCCAGTGCTGATCATATCACATGCCCTCCTTAATGCCCATCACCCAGTTGCCCCATCCCCCAAATCACCTCCCCTTCAGCAATCCTCAGTTTGTTTCCCAGAGGTAAGAGCCTCTCATGGTTTGTCTCCTTCTCTGATTTCTCCCCATTCAGTTTTCCCTCCCTTCCCTTATGATCCTCTGCACTATTTCATATATTCCACATATGAGTGAAACCATTTGATAACTGTCTTTCTCTGATTGACTTATTTCACTTAGCATAATATCGTCCAGTTTCATCCACGTCAATGTAAATGGTAGGTATTCATCCTTTCTGATGGCCATTATATATAGATATAAACCACATCTTCTTTATCCATTCATCTGTCAAAGGACATCTTGGCTCATAAAGGGCTGGTAACCAAGATCTATAAAGAATTTATCAAATTCAACACCCAAAAAACAAATAATCCAGTCAAGAAATGGGCAGAAGACATGAACAGACATTTCTCCAAAGAAGACATATAAATGTAGGCCTAATTTTACTTTTTTAAAGATTTTGTTTATTTGAGAGAGAGAGAGCACAAGCAGGGGAAGTGGCAGGCAGAGGGGGAAGGAGAAGCAGACTCCCTGCTGAGCAGGGAACCTGATGTAGGACTTGATCCCAGGACCGTGGGATCATGACCTGAGCTAAAGGCAGATGCTTAACCCATTGAGCCACCCAGGCATCCCATGTAGGCCTAATTTTAAAACTGACTCCTCTAATGGTCACAGGAGGGACTTTCTTATTCATGTCTAGAGTGAAGGAATGCACTTCTGCCCAGCATTTTGGTCATAAGAGCTGAAATTCACTCTCATGGAGCTAGTTTTACTCACATGCCCACCTCTGAACCAATTACTGTTCTAAGGGAAATGAAATGCATTAATTGGCCTAAGCCAATTTGGGCCCACCTTGGGACATGGAGAAAGGTACAGATTCATTCAGAGCACATAAGCTGGGTGGAGGGCTCAGTACCAGCATGAAAATTAGGAAAATGTTAAGAAAAGGAAATTGTGGAATAGAAACCAAATAGGGAACTAACAAATACCTACTATGACAACTATAAACTAGACCCTGGTTGTTAGGATCAGTGCCTGAAGAGTGTCACATCTCAAATGAGACATAGTCTTATTTGCTGGTGCCATTTAAAAATTTTTTGATGTGACTTTGGTAGTAGAGAGTTTTAATATACATCCATGCACAAACCTCCTTTCTGGGCACATGAGAAATTCATATTTCCTGGTTCTCTTGCAGTTGGACAGAGCTGTGTGATTAGTCTTTGCCAATGGATTATGGATGGAAGGGATGTATGTGTCTTACCCTGTGGCAGCAATTGTAGAAGCGATCTCAAAGTGACACAGATCCAATATATGGAAGACACCTGCAACAGGCTTTGTGTGAGATAGAAATAAACTATTTTTTGGTCTTAAATCATTGGTTTGGGGGTTATTTGTTATTGCTCCCTAAACTAACCTCATTATGGCTAATATAAATTTCACATGTTCTTACACATGATACATAACTGAGGAAATATAACTGATATTACAAAAGAAATGTAACACCAGTGATCTCAAGACATGCCATGATATTCACATTTCATATGAAATGAATCAGAATGTTGGGATAGTTTTTCAAGTGTAGTAATTTCTGACCAGTATTTCTGGATACACTTCTTTAGTAAAGACCTAGGAGGTTAGTGTTCTGAAAACAACACTTTTGTCATTTCACTTACTTATGCAATAATCTTCAGTGGTTCCACTATTACCTACAGAATAAACTTTATATTCTTTAATCTTGCCTCAAAGACGTCTGTATTTTGGTCCTAACCTACTTTTGCAGACTTATATACCATTATTCTTTCTAATTGCATCAATGTGTTCATCATTTTCAACACCCCTAGACACAGCTACAGAGGTTGAAAAGGAAATGTAGTTCAAAAAATCTCTTCCAGCTGCTTTTTGTTTGACATCCCCCCACCCCCCACCCCCCACCCCCACATCACCACCAGCTTTGCTACATTTAGCAGCTCTGGTTATAGACATTTTGCTTTGGTAACTGGTGGAAGCTATTGCCCAACCAACATCAATTTTGCCTTTCTTTCTAAGTGATCCATAGGACCAAACTGGAGAACTGTGGAGAGGCACTTCAGGAGAGGAAGAGAGACACTTAAAGGTCTTGTGTCTTTTCTTATGTGCTGCCTGAGAAGTGGATATGGTGGCTGGAGTTCCAGTAGCCATCTGGGACCCTAAGGTTACTTTGAGAATGGACGTCAGGACTGAGAATGGCAGAAGAAAATAATAGAAAGCAGCCTGGGTGCTTCATGACCTTGTGGAGCTGTTATATCAGCTTGGGGCAATCTACCTTTAAACTTTTTTTTTTAAACCATACTTCATTAACTCTTAAGGTGCATTATTATTTTTGTATTATTAAAGCCCACTGTCATTCAAACTGATACAATGATTTCTTCTTGCATCTTGACCAGTACTGAGGTCATTTCGATTTTAGAAATGTTCAATTCTGAAAAAATAAAATGTGTTTCAGAATCAACAAAATATAAGAGAGATAATTAACCCTTGTATTTTTTTTTAAAGATTTTATTTATTTATTTGTCAGAGAGAGAGAGAGCACAAGCAGGGAGAGTAGCAGGCTCCCTGCTGAGCAAGGAGTCCAACGTGGGACCTAATCCCAGGACCCTGGGAACATGACCTGAGCTGAAGGCAGATGTTTAACCGACTTAGCCACCCAGGCATCCCAACCCTTGTATTTTTAAGGTATCATTATATTGGGCTTTTGGATACATTTCATATGGATTACCTGCATCCTAGCTAAGACAGACTGGTTTTTAATTTTTCTGCCTATATTTTGGACCGCCATCTAAGAATCCACACGGCAGATGGAGAGAGTGTAGATTAGGCTGTGAGGACAGTGTCCACTCCGGGACAAATGAAGATGGTTCAGTCCCTCCCAGTGTCCCCCAGTCACCACTCTGTGCCTTGTTCTGTCTTCTGTCCAGGACCCGGCTGGTGGAGTGGCCTCTGTCTGGAACATGCCAGATAAAGGCAGTCTTCATCTTTTTTCTGCCATGGACTCCTGGCAATTTTGTGAAGCTTATGGACCCTTCCCAGAATGTTTTTTAAATTAAATTTAAATTAAATCCCATTAAAGTATATTTCAGTACAAGTTCAAAAAAAAAAATGCTCCTTGAAATTCCTGAGTCAACTTTCATCAGAGTCCTTGTTTTAAAAATCAATTTTATTGAAGTATAATTCTCACACATTGGTATGTACCTGTTTTAAGTATGTATAAGGATATTTTGTGACAAATACATTCATCCATTTAACTTCCACAATGATCAAGATATAGAGTATTTCCAATACCCCTTATATTTATCCTGGTAAATTCCCCCTGCTCCAGGCCTAAGCAACTGCTTTCTGTGATGATATGTTAAATTCAAATTTTCTAGAGTTTTATTTATATGGAGTCATATAATATTTACTCTTTTGAGTCTGGCTTCTTTTACTCATCATACTGAGACTTATCTATGTTGTTCTGTGTATCAGTTTTTTTCTTTTTTATTGCTGAGCAGTATTTCATTATATGGATGTACCACCATTTATCTTTTTACTGTATGATGGATCTTAGTGTTGTCTCTAGTTTGGGGCTATTTTGAAAAAAGGTGCTATCCATATTTGTACATATTAGGAGTCATTTTTTATTCCCCTACAGGCATGGGCCAGTTCTGACCACTCTTGTATCCTGTCCTGGTTCTAAGAATCTTATAGCTCTTGCTACCTGCACCTGTTCTTTGTCTGCTTGTCTGTTGACACCAGCTAGTTAGAGCTAAATCTATCCTGAATAGGAGTTACCATCTTTTTAGCCTTGCTACTTCTCCTGTCCCACTTTTCAAACACGACCATAAAAAGAAAGAATTAAATATACCAGAATATTAAAGTGGAGGACAGTTGCCCTGGGCATGGAAATTTGAGGAGTAAATGGTACAGGCTTCCAAACTAGTTTTCTATTCTAGGAGAGGTAGTGGGGAAAGAGCTCTGCATTTGGAGCTGGGCAGGTCTGTCTTCAAATCCCATATTGGCCACACTTTATTAGTGTGAGAATTTGGGTATATTATTTAACTTCACTGAGTTGTTGCTTTTTCCTAACCTGGAAAATGAATATAAAAGCCACTTTGCAAAATATGAGAATTCAATGCATGCATGCACTCACAAATATATGTTGGAAACGTACATGTGCCAGGCCCTGTCCTTGGTTCTGGGGATACAACAGTGAGCGAAACAGCAGAAGTTCCTGACCTCATGGAGTTTACATTCTACCAATGGAGATAAGACAACAACAAAAAAGAATCAAAATCTGTGTTGTTAGATGATGGTAAGTATCACGGAGAAAGACAGAACAGGGAAGGGAGATAGAAAAGCATGTGCTTTAACTCCTCCTTGGCTGTGAGCTGCTTAAGAGTAGAATATGATCTTTTTCCTGTATCGCTAGCATTTATCATAATGTCAGCTGTATATTAAGTGCTGCACACACATTTCTTGAATGAAAAGAGTGACTGAATAAAAACCGGTGTTGAGGAGAGAAGTTTATCTCATGAAATCACTGTAATACTGCTTACCTGGACACATTTATGTACTTCTAGACAGGTAATAATTATGTCAGCAAGAATGGTGCCCTTCCCTTCTCCTTGTTCTTGCTGGTTCTGTAAGTCTCCTGGCCAGTGTTATATTTTTCCTAGAAGTCAGAATGCCTTTAATGTTTCCTCTTTTTAATAATATATCCTTGATCAAAAAAAATTAACTATGTGCATTTTTTCAGGCTTTTGCTGAATAAGTAATATGGAAAACAATTTGACAAATGGTTCAGTATGTAAATTTCATATTAAGGGGCTTTGGAATTCTACAGTTTCTGAAAAATCAGCATGCATATGTTACAAATATTAAAATATTTAGGGTAATGTTCAATGTCAAGAAATAATAATATTTGGTTAACTTGGGGTAAAAAAAGTGTGCAGTGTCATCTTTTTTTTTTTAAGATTTTATTTATTTATTTGACAGAGAGAGCACAAGTAGGCAGAGTGGCAGGCAGAGGGAGAGGGAGAAGCAGACTCCCCGCTGAGCAGGGAGCCCAATGCGGGGCTCGATCCCAGGACTCTGGGATCATGACCTGAGCTGAAGGCAGACGCTTAACCGACTGAGCCACCCAGGTACCCCTGCAGTGTCATCTCATACTTATAAAAGATTGTGCTTTTCTTCTTTGGGCTTTTCTACATTTTTAAAACCAAACCTGCATTATTAATCATTTCCTATCCCCCAAGTTTCTTTTATTTTTGAAGTATCAAAAACTGAATATAAAAGAAATGAGAAAATTATGTTTCTATGATGGCTTGATAGATTAAAATATTTATTTAAGGTCTACAAATTTGGTGGGCTGCAGGACTGACTACAAGATAAAAGAATTAACCCGGAGAACTGGAAACAGCCTATCTCCTAGGGCTGTGTTGTTTTTTTTTTTTTTTTAGATTTTATTTATTTATTTGACAGAGCACAGGGAGGGGGAGCTACAGAGGGAGAGGGAAAGCAGGCTCCCTGCTGTGGGGAGTCTGATGTGGGGCTCAATCCCAGGACCCTGGAATCATGACCTGAGCAGAAGGCAGATACTTAACTGACTGAGCCACCCAGGAGCCCTCCTAGGGCTGTTTGATGAACAAATTAGATAATGTATGTAAAAATGCCTTCTGAATTATACTTGTATAATTACAAAGCTCAATGCCTGTACCATCCTCTACAAATTCCACCAGGGCAGGAACTTTATTTATGACTGTATCTCCAATACCCATCACAAAACATGTGTGCGATAAATATTTGGTAAGTATATGAATACTTTGTTTTAGTAAGTGATAATTATTTCACAGAAGAAAACTGTATCCTCGAGTAATTTGATGGCACTACAATTCCTTCAGGTTAAAATCTGAATTCCTGTTATTCAAGATTTACTCAATCTAGTTGAAATGTACTTTTCCAGCCCAATAACATCATAAACACAACCTCTACTCAAACTCAAACATACTATCTCGTGATTGATGCCTTCTTTCTTCTCTGCCCAAAGTCTTTAAAAATACCCAGCTCAAATAAAAAAGTCTTCCTTTGAACTATCTCAATACTGATTTGACTTCTCAGACTGTTAATCTTAAACAAATTTTTTTAAATGTCTTACTCATTTTTGCATTTCTGTCCCCAGGGACAAGGACAACCTTTTGAATATAGTGAATATCCAGTAAATATTTGCTGATTTAACTATTTTCACAACACATCATTCGCTTACAAATTTTATTCCAATGAAGGTAAATCAATTTCCTGAAACTCTTCCCTTACTCCATATGAAGGTGCAATTATTGTTCTGAGCAATCTTCAGAAAGTATACTCTGCTATAAATGCAGCCTGTCATAAAGTTATTGCAGTAATGTCCCAATGCACTAGAAAAACCGGGAACAAGGAGGTTATTTTCTAATTCAAGTAATCTGTGTCAGGGCCTTAATGCTTTGTTATAACTCCAGTTCCTTGGATTCCCCTGCCCGCCTCCCCCCACCATCCTGATCTTACTCAATTAGTAAGGTTGAAATAATGGCAATTGTCTTTTTGGATCTAAAATTCTAGTGCGCTTTATTCCTTAAATCATTTTATGTGTAAATTAGATGCTTAAGAAAGCCTGTAGTACATCAAAAGAACTATATTTAGTGCCCAGTTTATTAAAAAAAAAAGTGCGGGGCGGGGGAAATGCCCGGGTGTCGTTTAGTGGTGAGTGGAGCCAGGTGCAAGACTCTCAGAAATGTTTTTATGTGTCCCTGGCCAACTATCTCCACACAAAACCCCGTTTATTTATTTGACTGCGCTACTGCAGAACAGAGTTAACTCCAACGCCACTCAAAACAGCTTTGTACGGATTTAAAAATGCTTGAGCGGGCGGCTCCTGATTTTTACCATAAAACGACCCAGCTGGATCCAAAGCAGATTTGTCACCCTATTTCAGAGCCTCTCGGGAGTCGTACAGAATTATGACTCTGGATTTGAGCGCAGAGCACGTATGCAAGCAAACCCACGGAGAAGTACAGATTTGGCAACTGTGACAAAGCTTTGTTAAAACTTGCCCCTGGAGCCGCAAGGCGGGAGGGTCTGGACGCCAGGAGCCGGCGCAGCCCGAGCGCGGGCGGTAGGGCGTAATGCCGCCTGACTTTCCCCTCTTTGCTTTTCCTGTCACGGTAGTACAGAAATAGCAAAGCAAGGGCGGGAAGTCACAAGCCCGTATTTTTGTTGTGCGTGTGTGTCTGTGTGTGCGTGTGCGCGCGCGCGTGTTTCCCGCTGGCAAGGGAAGAGGTAAGGAGGAAGCGAGAACGACCCGGAACCCACCCCCAGGGAGTCGCCGCGCCTCTGCACCAGGATTCGGGCGTCGTGCTCCAGCGACTTCCAGAACGCTCGCAGCCCCTGCTGCAGGCCCCGCCCCCTGCCGGGGTTTCCCCGCCACCCGCGCTCATTTGCATGGCGCTTCCCCTCCCCCGCTGCCATTGGCTGGCGTTGCGCCCCGCCCACTGCCCCTCCACCACGGCAGGGTTCCGTCCCCGAGCCGCCCGGAGCTCCGGGCAGCGGGCGGACTGTTAAACCGCGGCGGCGGCCGGGGCGGGAGCGGGGCGCGCTCTGGAGACGAGTCAGCGGCGCCCCGGGTGGGGGGAGGCGGGCGGGCAGCTAGAGATCACCTCAGCAGCCCCCACCACGGCCGGACCGAAGGTGCGGCGGCGGAGGGGAGCCAGGGCGCCCCAGCAGGCGAGTGGCCGACGTCTCAGCGGCGGGCTGAGGGGGGTGGGTCTCCTCTGCCGGGGACGGCGGCAGCGCGGGGAGGGGAGAGCGGAGAAGACCGCCGGGTGGACTTGCGGGCCAGGCAGCCGAACGGCAGCCCCTTCGCCCCCCGAATCCTATGGGCTGTTGGACGCCGGGTCCCGGCACAGGATCGCGCTCTAGGGCAGGGGTCGGACCGCAGCCAAATTTAAACGGCTAAACCTAACAGCCTTGGCAGAAGCTGAGGGGAGGGGAGAGAAGGAATGGAGGGAGGGGTGGGGGCGGACCTAGACGTGGTCACGTGGGGCAGGGGAGGGGCTTGGCGGGCCTCCCTTTTGTTTTGGCTGGCGCGTGCGCAGACGGCAGAACACGTGGTCTCCTGGGCCCGCCCCTTGTTTTAGCTGCCGCGCCTCGTCGGGTGCGGTTGAGGTGTCGGCTGTTTTTGGGGAGCTCTGAAGCGGAGCCGTCTGTGTTGGATGTGACCCTTGTTTACTTTTATTTTATACTTTATTTCAGGCAACGTTGATTTGGTTTTTAGAATTAGATGGGGTGGAGAAGAATCTAGAGAATTATTGAGGAATGGTGTTTCCAAGTTTGTGTCTCTCCGTATTTCGAAGGGACCGACGTTGCTGGAAAATTTGAGGATATGTGGTGATTGGTAGCAAGAAATAGAAGGCTGTTTTCTGGTGGTTAAAGAAAGGAAGAGGTTAGCTTTACATCCAAGAGGGAAGGCACTGGGATGGACCTTCTTGTCTTTCACTGTGAGAGGATTAGTTTTTGGTTGGTTCCCTGCCCGCTCTGCCGCGCAGATCCACTCCACCCTTTACCTCGGATCAGCTGTGAGGCGCGGCTCTGGGGGTGGGGGTGTGGGAGATCGATTTTTTTTTTTTTTTAAACAGAGATGCACATTCCTTTTTGATTCCCCAAACTTTAGTCAGCTGGTGAGATTTAAGACGGTAACTTCTTTCGTCTTACTCATTTGGCTTAACTTCGTGCTGAGTTTGGTTCTGTAGGAATGTTTTTAAAATACAGGATGGGGCAGTTTTGTTACCAACTAAGCCTAAGTGAGATATTTACCAATACTGCAGACAAAACTGACTGTTTTTGACTAGGTAAAAGTGGGTCTAAAAATAATTCAATATTGGAGAAAAACCTGGTGTTCTGGAATGTAGATTGCTTGAAAAAGAGTTTAGCATTGAGTGGTTTCTACTGTTTCCAATTCTTAACTGGCCGTTTCCTTGGGCAAGTCACAACCCCTCTTTTCTCAATGTTTGTTTCGTCTTGTAAATAGTTTCATAATACTGTCCCTGCTTTAAGAGATTGTTATGAGAATTAAATACCTTGTGTTAGTAAAAGTAGTTTACAATCTTTACCAACACTGCAAAAATACAGAAATTGCTAAGTGACATGGTTTTATAGTAAAAGTTTTTTTTTTTAATCCAGCATACTGGAAGATTATAAACTGAATGAATCATGAAATAGGATATATTTGAATATCTTCAAAATCTATTGTAGTAACTATTATCTTTGATTCTCCCTGTTTCCACCTACTTGATCAGTGTCAGGTTGCCATCATTTCTTTGTAGTTTTAATCTAGAAAGATTATCATTACTTCTCTTCCCTAGCGCTTCTAGAGTAAGTTTTTACATGAATTTTTTCTTAATCCAGGCCAATTCTATGACACTTATTTTTTACATTTATCGTTTGCGTGTGTATCGTATGTGCCTTTTCAAATAACAATTGCTTATTTTATTAAATAATCTTATAAAATAATTTGGAAAATAAAGATGAGTGCAAATAATACAGTTTGTATTTCTAAATATGTGTATTTGTGAATTTTTCCTATAACTGGGTTCATGTGATATATTTTCATTTAATTCCACCTCATAAATGTTCCCATGTCATTAGTCTTTGAAAAATTATATTTGGCTGCTTAAAATTATATCATGTAACTATTATATTTAAAATTTTTCCTATTGGCAGATCTTTGGGATGTTTCTGTTGTTTTGCTAACAAACTACACTACAGAGAATTGCCTTTTACATAAATCTTTGAAATTTTTTTTCCCCTTAGATTTGTAAAAGAGATTACTAGGTCAGAGTCTGGGGTTGTGTGTGTTTAAGGCTCTTGAACATCACCAAACTACCTTCCAGAATGTTGTATCAATTTATACTCATCTCGTGTATGAGCCAGCCTCACATTATGTCCTTGTTCATCATCTAGTGTTAGTATTGAAACAAAAAACCTTGCTTTAATTTGCCTTAAGTTATTGTTTCCACAATAACTGTGGTATATCTATCTTCTTACTGTAAGCTGCTTCAAGGAGAATATATTTCATATTTGACATGTTGCAAATCACAAAGTGGGTGCTCAATGAATACTTGCCAGTTGGCTTATTAATATTTACCTTTTTGACCTCTGGAAGATCAGGAAATGATGTCTTATTTTTTTTGTCTTACTCAGTTTACCAGTACATTGTTGGCAGTATACCGTAATTGTTTGATTCATTACTTTGAGTACTTCTCCCTTCAGATAGGGGCCTCACTGATCTCACAGTTGTCTCCTAAAAAGGTCCAGTGACTTCTCATGTTCAACTCCTGCATTATCCAAGAGTTCTATCCAGTTTTTTATGCCATTTATCATGATAAACTATTTCATTTCCTTTATTCATTTATCTATCTTGTATGGAATTCACTTACAGATTTCACTTTGATCATTCTAGTTTCATGTGTAGCCTTTTCTGTGTTTTTTTTTTATTTTTTATTTATTTTTTGGTGTTATTTTTTTTAAAGCCTACTATCTAAAGTTCCTTTATTTCATTATTCACATTGTTCCATGTATTACTGCCTATAACATTTTTTACTGCCTTTAACCTACCACATAAACCTTATATTTCATCTGTAATTTTTATTTTCATTTATTTGGTTATTTTCCTTTCATGTCCTTTTGCATTGGTCTGTACAGTTTTAGATCGTAAAGGAGGCAGAAAGCTGTTTCTTTCGGGTTTAGAATTGTGTTTAGGATTGTTTACCAATTGGGTTTCACAAGTTAAAAACTGCAAGGAGTGGGGCTGCTTGCAACAGAAGTGACAGGTCGTAGGGAATTAGCGACCAGTTTACTGACTTTAAAGCATATCATCTTATACCTCTATCCTAAAAGTCCTGACTGCATTATGGGACTATAAGGGAATACTCTACATAAGGATGACCCTGAATCATCAGTACAATCTTACATTACTTTCTGTATGTTCAATTTCAAAAGGCAAGGAAGGTGTATCATTTCCACAAGATTTCTATTTGTTTTTCCTTTTAGATGTTGTCTTAAGAGAGATTTCAGTGAACTGGGCTCCTTACTGCATGTAGGATAAATAATCAGCAAATGTTAATAAAAATGGTAATATTGTACTTGCCTGTGGACAGTCTATAATGAAAATCTGAAGACAATAATGAAAGTCTTTAATACTTGATGATATGTTTAGGATTTTAGAAGCACATTTTATTTCTATATGGATGCGACAGTTCTCTAAGTATTGCAGAATTGGGAGAAAAGGCATTCATTTATAATATTGAGGTTTTGTTAACATTTGTAATGAACTTTGTATTTATTGTCTGGTTTCGGTTCTAGAAGACCAAGAATTCTCAAGCATGTTTTTCAAAGTAATTTTTAAAAAGTTTTATGTGTAGATCATTAATCAGTGTTTAACGACTTGAAATTAAATTGGAGCAAATATGATAGTACACTTCTAAATGTAAATTTCTGGATCCAAGCAGATGTACACACACACAAAAAACAACTCTTCATTTATATTCCTATGAGTCATGCACTTATAACTGAGTAGTAATAATTCTGCTTGAAGTATGATCTGTTTGATGTATTATGTGGCCACCCAAGTGGCTTTATCTTTAATTAAATTCCTTTAGTCTTCAAAGAGAATTCCTTTTTAGGGATAGTTTTCAAAGTGGAAGAAGTTCTTGCTGTAAACATTACTGAGTACAAAGTACTGAGCCAACTGTACCCTGGTCATGCCAATTACTGCAGTGTTTTCTGCTGTAAATTGAGAATGCCCACATTTAAGAAAGAAATCTTGAAAACATGACACTGTATTTTGTATTTATATCTTCCATTAATTCCTGTATTTTTGAGGAGTAAAATTAATACCAGTGTAAACTCTTTCTCATTACTATTGTTTTAATTAGATTTTTTCTTTATGAGTTACAAATTAAAATTTTTGAGTCTTATATTTTAGTAATGTTTGAAAGAGCTTTTCATACTTTGCTAAGAGAATTTGTCTTTTTTCCTATTCTTTCTCTGACTGTTATTCTAATGGATCAGCTGTCTGAATCACATTTAAGTTGTTACTGTGCAAATAATTTAATATTTGTCCCTACTTCAGGCTTTTCCCCTTTCTCAAAATGTCATTGGTAGTTTTTACTGTCTAAAACTTAAGGATGAATCTGCCTTATTTGTGATAATGTAATTCCTAGTTCGTGTTACTACATTTAAGATAACTGGGATTATCCAGATTCCAGTCAAAAGAGTAAATTTAATGTTCAGGGTGGATTTGAATAGGGTATTTTCCATGGACTATATGAAATATACATACACGTGCTAGAATATAAATCATAGTTAAAATCTGGAGCAGTACTTTAGGGGGTGGAAAATCAGATTTGGCCTTTAATTTTTAATGTTCATTTTCAGGAGGAAGGGTGGTTTTTATCTAAATTATCTAGATTATCAGTTTCATTTCTGAAGATAGACTAGATTAGCAAACTTTTGATTTTTTTCTTAGAAAAGTAGAAATGCCAAAAATTATTTGGTATATATGACATATATATTGTAAAGACCTGATCTAAGTGTTGGGATCAACTCAGTAATTATTGACATCATAATTATCTCACTATGTACATGCAATTTTTGAGGGATGACATAATATTTATTATATCTCATGATGTCTACAGGACCATTTTATATTTAATGCTAAATTCATAAATATGTATGATTTATAAAAAAAGATTATGTCACTAATGGAAACATTTTGTAGACATCAGGGCAAAGCTTTTTATTTGTGGTAACGTAACAATTGATTTCTTCCTTAATTCACAATGAATGTGTTGGATTAGATTGTAGAACAAAAGTTAGAATTTATGATGTAGACTTTTTACTGAACTAATTTGATTTATATAATAATGAGTTTAATATGGACAAAAAGAAAAGACAAAAAGTTTTAATTCTTTGTAGTTTTTAAATGTTTATAATTTAAAGGCATAAACTTTGCCTGGCTGCAATTTTCTCTCTGATTGGTATTTTTTTGTGAGACTTCTAAGAAAAAAGGATATGTAGTGAGATCCGGACTGTTCACTATAGGGTTATTTACTTGGTGGATTATCTGTAAAAGATTTATAACAGATTAGTTTTTGGTTTTGTTTTTTGCCACCCTCAAAATTTCTGGGCTGTGGATGTGCTAAAGAATTTTTTAATTAACTAATTAATTAAAACTGGAATGTAAGTTGAAAACTTTGTTGTAAAAACATAGAAGTGAAATTCATGCTCAGGAAATACAGTTGATTTTTGGATTATCAAGAACATTTGCTTCTTGACAGATAATTAGGATAATCTGAAAGGGTACTGATATGGTTGGTTTCTTAGCTTGCAGATCCTGTTAGATTAATATTTTAGTTCTGTGTTTGTGGCCAAAAGGAGTTCAGTTTTTCTCAGTTTTATCCATTACAGGTTCTTTGAAGTCCTATATATTAAACTCTTAGAAGAGGTACCTGTTTTACCTGAGTATCTTAGGTGTATATGAAATAAATGGTGCCTGGAATAGAGTACAGTATTTTAGCAGCTTGAAAGAAATTTCTTAGATTTAGCTAAGATCCAAGTACTTTTTGCACCACACAGTTATGTGCCTGATTAGAAACTGAATAATTAGAAACCAGAATAATTAGAAACTAAATATTCATGAGATCAAGATGCTTCTTTGATGCTTCTTTGAAAGCTTTTTAAGGATTTGTCTTTTCCATATTTTTGAACATTCTGAAATACTATAGGTGCCTAAAAATACAAAACAATATGTTTGGCTAAGAACTTTGGGGACTAATATTTTAGTTAATGGTTGATTCTTGTTTACTTAGGGGGACTATACTTTATACTTTGTACTGTCCAGTACAGTAGTCCTTAACCACATGTGACTATCAAGCTCTTGAAATGTGTTTAGTCCAAATTGAGTTTGTTAAATGTAAAAAACACTGGATTTTGAGACTTAGCACATCTCATCAAGATACTTTTATATTAATTACAGACTGAAATATTTTAATAAATTAAAATTTCATTTTTACTTTTTAAAATATATTCTAGTAGCAGATTTAAAATTAAATGTGTAACTCATATCATATTTCTACTGGACAGCAGTGTTCTATACTAATATTTCCTAATCTTAAGACTCCTTTCATAATAAAGTATCTCATGAACCTCCTTCCTAGGCATTTTAAAATATAGTTGACCCTTGAACAATGTGGGGGTTAGGTGTGCTGACCCCCCATGCAGTCAAAAATCTACGTATAACGTTTGACGCCCCCCCCCCCCCACCAAAACTTAGCTACTAATAGCCTGCTGTTGACTGGAAGTCTTACCTATAACACAAATACCTGATTAACACATATTTTGTATGTTAGGTGTATTATATATTCTTACAATAAAATAAGCTAGAGAAAAGAATGATTAAGTCGTAAAAGAAAATGCATTTACAGTACTGTATTTCTTGAAAAAAATCCACATGTAAGTGGACCCACACAATTCAAACCCATGTAATTTTATTATTTTTTGAAGCTATTTATTGAAGAAATATTTACTAAGGGCCTGCTTGCTATGTGCCAAACGGTATTCTAGGATACAGCACTGAGTGAAAACATTCAAACCCCGCCTTCATGTGGCTTTCATTTTAATGGGAAAAATATGTGATAAATGATTTTTAGATGAACTATTATTTGTTGTAAGTATACTATTATTGTATATAATTGTATATAAATTATGTAATACAATTTTAATAGAGTGCTTCATTTATCCAGTGATATATGCTATTTACTTTTGGCATTTGTCTTATTCATGTTCTCTGAACTTTCTGGATTTGTGGTTTGATGTCTGACATTAATTTGGAGGCATTCTCAGTTATTGCTTCAAATATTTCTTCTTTTTTGTATTCAGCATCTGGTATTCTTGATTTTGGCTCAGGTCATGATCTCATGATCTCATGATCTCATGGTCTCAGGGCTGTGAGACTGAGCCCCATATCAGATTCCGCACTCAGCCAGGAATCTGCTTGGGATTCTCTCCCTCTTCCTCTCCCCTGACTCATGCTCTCTCTCTCTCTAAAATAAATACATAAATCTAAAAAAAAAAAAAAAAACCGCTTCTGGTCCTTTGGCTTTAAATACTGTTTATAACCAGTGACTCCCAAAAATGGTATCTCTATGAATTCTTGCTTGAACTCTAGACTTGTTTATCTAACTACTTCCACTTGGATGGCTAATAGGTACTTCAAAGTCAACATATCCCAAACAGAACTTTTTATTTTTCTCCCTCAACCTTCTGTCTCCTCGATTCTGCTCCATTTCAGAAAATGGCATCACTGACAACTCAGTTGCTCAATCCAAAAATCTAAGAGTCATAATTAATTGCTTCCTTTACCTTTGGCCCCATAAAATCTTGGCTATCAAAAGTTTTGTCAGTTCTACCTTGAAACGTATCTTAGATTCATCCATTTTCATTTCTAGTACTACCTCACTAATCCCAAGCCACTGGTACTATCTCTTGTTTAGATTACTTCAAGTAGCTTTTTAATTGGTCTCCCTGCTTCTCTTCTTGGAAGCCATTTCCATTCTTTCTCCTATACAAACTTTTTCTTTGTAGAACAGCTAGAGGAATTTTTTAAAAATAAAAATGTGTATTAAATCATGTTACTATCTTATCCAAATACCTTTAGGGGTTTTCCTTTGACTTACATAAAATGTCTTGGCAAACCATTTGTCTCTCTGATCTTATTTCCTCTTACTTTGTCTCTCTGGCTCATTACGTTCTAGATATATTTGTTATTTTTGTTCCACAAACACACCAAAATTATTCCTGTTTAAAAACATTTTATTAGTTGGCTTTTTTTCTTGGAAGGCTCTTACCCCCAAGTCTTGGTTGGTTCGTTACTGTCATTTCAGATCTCAGAGCAGATGTCACCAACACCAAGGCCTTCGTTCATCTACAAATCTAAAGTAACTCCTGTCTCAATGTTGACATGCTGTATCGCTGTTTAGTTTTTTATAAGAACACTAGGGAACCCTTATTTACTTGGTATTTTTTTGTCTGTTTACTCTGTATCTACCATTTGCTAGAATGTAAGCTCTGTGAGAATGGAAACCTTATCTTTGATGTTCACTGTCATCTCTCTAGTAACTAAGATGG
Source organism: Phoca vitulina (assembly GCF_004348235.1). Classification (NCBI taxonomy): domain Eukaryota; kingdom Metazoa; phylum Chordata; class Mammalia; order Carnivora; family Phocidae; genus Phoca; species Phoca vitulina. The sequence goes on from NW_022589704.1 coordinate 26,272,320, forward strand.
TGTTTGTTATATTTGCTCAATAAATATGTATTAACTGAATTGTTGAATGTTTGGCTTTATATTGAATATATATTAAATGGAGGTTAAAAATCTAGCTCCTACCAAAAATAGACAAAACTATATGACTCAAGGTTGGCCATTTCTTCATTTTCTGCTTTTTGAAAGTCAGTTTGTCTCTTTTTAAACTTGTTTATTTCTGTAATTTTTGGAAAGTTTTCGTTTTGTTTTTAAAAGATGAAGTAGGTTTTCAGCTGCCATTCACAAGCACTTCTTTATAAATAACATGTTGTGGTGTGGATAGTCTTTATACTCAAATGAAAACCAGATGACTTTACTTGTAGCTAGATATTCTTACTGTCTTGTTTTTTTAAATTGGCTTCTGAAATACTGGAAGTGCTATAAAATAATTGTGATCATGTGGAATACACTTTATAGAACTAATGGGACTAATTTTTTTTAATGTTGACATTTTTTATATTTGGTATTTGTAAGCCTTTAAAAATTTTTATGCCATTTTTTTTACTTAAAAAAGGAAAAAAGCAATCATCATTTCAACTCTGTACAACAAACATTAGAAATAGATATCATTCCAAAATAGTTGCAAGAAAATTGCAGTTTTATGGTCTATGTCACCACATCCTATAATATGTATTTCCAAGGGGAAAAAAGCTACAGTATGTTGAACACTTGACTGTCACCCATAATCTGAAAACTCAAGAACATGGACTTTTGAGGCAAATCAACATCAGTCACCAAAACTTGTTTAGCTTACTATTGAGGTAAATTTGCAGAATTCATTATTTTATGTTCTAAATCAGTATTTCTTATGTATTCTGCCTCTAGCCGTTTGTCTGTTATGCCTAAAAATGAAATAGTAAGTGACTGAAAATAACTACAGTTTAAAACTGTGTAATGGTTGGGCACCTGGGTGGCTCAGTCGTTAAGCGTCTGCCTTCGGCTCAGGTCATGATCTCAGGGTCCTGGGATCGAGCCCCGCATCAGGCTCCCTGCTCCGCGGGAAGCCTGCTTCTCCCTCTCCCCTCCCCCTGCTTGTGTCTCTCTCTCTGTCAAATAAATAAATAAAATCTTTAAAAACAAACAAACAAACAAAAAAAAAAACAAAAAAAAAAAACTGTGTAATGGTTGAAGCCATTACTTAGAGTTAACCTGAATGGTAAAAAAAAAATCTTTCAGGAGTATGCACATTTGATTTCTACTAACTTGAACATATATCTTCTGCATAAATTGTTATGTTTTAGTTTCTTATGTTTAGTATTTAATTTTGAGGAAGTCCAGTTTATCAATTTTATGAATAATGTTTTTGTTGTCCTATCTAAAATCTTTGTCTAACCCATAAAGATTTTTTTCTGTGTATTTTTCTAGAAGTTTTATGGTTTTAAGTTTAACTTTTAGGTCTATGATCCATTCTGTTGGATGTGACTGTTTTTATATAAGGTATATCCTATGAGATATGAGTTAAGTTTCAGTGTTTTGCATATGGATGTCTTATTGTTCCAGAACCATTTGTTTAAAGTTAGTCTTTTTACATTGAATTGCCATTACATCTTTGTCAAAAATCAGTTGACCATATGTGTGGTGGTTTGTTTTGGAGCTCTCTATTCTATTGATTTTGTGTTCGTTCTTTTACCGATGCCACATTTATTTTGACTAAATAGATAGGTAGTTTGAGTCCTTCAGCTTTGTTCTTTCTCTTGTTTTGTTTTCTAGTTCCTTGGCTTTTCCATATGAATTTTTTTTTTTTTTAAGATTTTATATATTTATTTGTCAGAGAGAGAGAAAGAGAGCGAGCACAAGCAGGGGGAGTGGCAGGCAGAGGGAGAAGCAGGTACCCTGCTGAACAAGGAGCCCAATGCGGGACTCCATCCCAGGAGCCTGGGATCATGACCTGAGCCGAAGGCAGGCGTTTACTGGCTGAGCCACCCAGGTGTCCCTCCATGTGAATTTTTGAATCAGCTTTTGATATCAGCAAAAAATTCTGCCAAGATTTTGATTAGGATTGTGTTGAATCTATAGATCAGTTTTTTAAGAAGAATTAACATTGTAACAATATTCAATAATCCATGAACACAGCATATCACTCCATTTAGGGTGTTCCTTGCTTTTTTCATCCAGTTTTTCATTTTAGAAATATAAATGATGTTTGTATCTTGACCTTATATTTGCTACCTTAGTAAACTCATTAGATCTAGAAGCTTTTTTTTTTTTTTTTTTAATAGATCCCTTGGGATTTTCCATGTAGAAAATAATTTCATCTGTGAATAGAAACAATTTTACTTTTTCCTTTCCAATCTGTATGCTTTTTATTTCTTTTTTCTTCATCTGTTCCATTGGCTAGGACCTCAGTATGATGAATAGGAGTGGTGAGAACAGACACCTTGTCTCATTACCAGTCATCGGGCAAAGGCATCAGTCTTTCATCATTAATTGTAAAGTGATCTGTAGGCATTTGTATAGATGCTCTTTAAACAGTTTTCTTTCTTTTCCTTATCTGAGGGTTTTTTTCCTAGTCATGAATGAATATTAGATCTTGTCAAATGCTTTTTCTTCACCTATTAAGATCATAAAATTTTCTTTTTTTAAATTTTATTTATTTGTCAGAGAGAGAGTGCATAAGCAGGGGGGCATTGACAGGCAGAGGGAGAAGCAGGCTCTCTGCTGAGCAAGGAGCCCGATGCAGGACTAGATCCCAGGACCCTGGGATCATGACCTAAGCCAAAGGCAGACACTTAACTGACTGAGCCATCCAGGCGTCCCTATATTTTCTCTTTTAATCTTTTAATGTGGTGAATATCAGTGATTATTTACTTATTTACTTTAAGAGAGAGCAAGCAAGTGTGAGCAGGGGGTGGGAGGGAAGGGCAGAGGGAGATGGAGATAGAATCTTAAGCAGGCTCCACGCTTAGCGCAAAGCCGGATGCGGGGCTCAATCTCACGACCCTGAGATCATGACCTGAACCCAAATCAAAAGTCAGTCACTTAACCGACTGAGCTACGCATGCACCTCCAAGGATTGAATTTTTATAATAATATTGAGCCACAGTTGGTCGAGTGGCTGAGTCTTGATTTTGGCTCAGGTCATGATCTCAAGGTCCTGGGATCAGGTCCTGTGTTGGGCTCTGTGCTCAGTGGGGAGACTGCTTCAGGACTCTCTCTCTCCTTCTGCCTCTCTCCCTGCTCATTCACTTTGTCTCTCTAAAATAAATAAATCTTAAAAAAAAAAAAGATTAAAAATATTGAGCCAGTATGGGGTGCCTGGGTGGCTCAGTCCTTAAGCATCTGCCTTCAGCTCAGGTAATGATCCCAGCAACCTGGGATCAATCCTGGCATTAGGCTGTCTGCTCAGCGCGGAGCTTGCTTCTCCCTCTCCAGCTCCCTCATGCTTGTGTTCCATCTCTTCTATCTCTCTCTGTCAAATAAATAAAATCTTAAAAAAAAAAATACTGAGCCAGTATGTACTAATTGAAAACCACATTTGGTTGTGACACATTATATTTATATATTGCTTTGTTTGTAACATTTATTTTAAAAATAATAATTGAAATAGGTGTTGTTATGATTTATTACTACCGAAATCTTGGAACACATTTCAAAATCAAGCCTCACTTGTTTGTTTATTAATTCAATCAACAAATATTTGACAATTATTATATACCTAAGTGCTGGCAGTTGGAACCTTGGCCAAAATATAGGTCTGCCCTTAAAATAAATTCCTTACTAGAATGTAATAAAATATCAGATCGTGACTATCAGGAACAATAAGCATTATAAGGAAGTGGAGTGTCATGAATTGAGAGGCTAAAGCTATTTTACATATATTAGTCAAGTCAAGACCCTGATGAGGGGATTGTAGAGCAGAAATATGAATGTATTGAGGGAGCCAGCCATCTTATCTGTGGAAAATTGTTCCAGGCTGAGAGAATTGCAAGTACAAAGTCCCTGAAGCAGGGACTTTTCTGGTGTGTTTCAAGAATAGCACCGAGGCCAGTGTTGCTGGAGTGTAGTAATCCATGAAGAGAGATGTAGAATATGAAGTGATCAGGGACCTGATAATGTAGAACTTTGTAGGCCATGGAAAGGACGACTTTGGATTTTATTCTGAACGTAATGGTAACCACTTACTTACTCACCAGGTATTTACTGAGCATCTGCCGTGTGTAAGATACTTTTCATGTTGATGGTAAGCAAGCATACCTTGGAGATATTGTGTGTTCAGTTCTAGACCACCGAAACGAAGCAAATATTGCAATAAAGCAAGTCAGATGAATTTTTTGCTTCCCAGTGCATAAAAGTTATGTTTACACTATACTGTGGTCTATTAAGTATGCAATAGCATTATGTCTGAAAAAACAATATACAGTTGACTTTTGAACAACATAGGTTTGAACCCTCTGCATCCACTTACACATGGATTTTTTTTTCAATAAATACAGTGCTGTAAATGTGTTTTGATTTTCTTAACATTTTCTTTTCTCTAGCTTTAGTGTAAGAATATACTAATATAACACAAAATCTGTGTTATTTGACTGTTTATATTAGTAAGGCTTCTAGTAGTTAAGTTTTGGAGGAGTTAGAATTATACATGGATTTTCAACTGTGTTGGTGGTTGGCACCCCAGCCCCTGCATTGTTGAAGGGTCACCTGTACATACCTTAATTAAAAAATAGTTTGATGTTAAAAACTGTCATTTGAGCTTTTGGTGAATCATAAACACTAATGAAGATCACCATTACAAATATAATAATAATGAAGAAGTTTGAAGTATTGTGAGAATTACGAAAATGTGACACGGAGACATGAAGTGAGCATATGCTGTTGGAAAAACAGCATCAATAGACTTGCTTGATGCAGGGTTGCCACAGACATTCAGTTTGTAAAAGAGAAAAAAAACACTGTCTGCAAAGTGCAATAAAGTGAAGTGCAATAAAATGAGGGATGCCTGTAGTAGTTAACAAAATAGTCGAAAATCCAAGCCTTCATAGATCTTTAGAAATGTTAGTGGTAAGTGTAGTTTATGTAATATGGAGGAAGTCAGAAATGGCAGAGTTTAGAATAATCAATTAGGATACACTGTTATATGTAATGATCACATATTTAAATAATTTTAAAAAGTGGGATAATGCACTTATGTTTAATGATAAAACTAAACATTAAGCGGGATTTATTCCAGGGATACAAGGGTGGTTCAGTATTTGCAAATCAATCACCATGATACATCATATAAAATAAAGACTATATGAACATAATTTAATCTTTTATTTACAGGAGACATCTATTTTCATGAGTTTCTTTTGGTTGCAATGTAGAAAGACTTTCAGGCTGAGATTTTTATAAGGATACACTTGGGAATATAATATAGAGGAACTTCATGGAAATCCTAGAATTGGAACTGTGGAATGGATGGGCTTTCTAGAGACTAGAACCCAGTCTTCATATCCAAGTGTATTAGTTATCTATTGCTATGTAACATATTAGCCCCCAATTTAATGTCTTTTTTTCACAGTTTCTATGGGTCAGGAATCTAAGCATGGCTCAGCTGGGTGCTTCTGGCTCGAGATTTCACACAAGGTTGCAATCTGTGTTGGCTGGGGCTTCTGTCATCTGAAGGCTTGACTGGGGGAGGATCTGCTTCTCAGACTGCTCGCATAACTTTTGGCAGGCTTTAGGTAGTTGCTGTCTGTTGGCTGCAAACATGAGTTCTTTGCTGTGTGGGTCTTCCAGCTCACAGCATGGCAGCTGGCATCCCAGAGTGAGAGAGGGTGACAAGATGGAACCTAATCTCAGAAGTGATATCCCATCACCTCTCGTGAGTTCTGTTTGCTAGAAGCAGGTCAGCAAATCCAGTCCATACTTGAAAGGATTACACAAGGGCATGAATAACCAGGATATGGGGATTATTAAGAGCATTTTAGAAACTGCCTATTGTACCAAGTAAGCCCTAGAGATCTCACCAGAATTTTTTGTGTGTGTTTTATTCTAGTTCTCTACCATAAATGCCCCAAGGCAGTCTAAATGTACATTTTTTGGCTACCAATTATAGTTCTTAACTATTAATATTTATTTTTGCATCTTAGTTTTCCCTTATATTTAGTTTATCTAGGGGCTGAGATGAACTCTACTGCCTCATGATATTTTACCTTCTGCCTCTGCTGTTAGTCACTTTGAATATGTCCCTAGCACCTTGTTCAGATTTTTGAGAGAGAGAAGGTGGGTAGGGAGGGGATATAGTATGTTTTGAATATACCTCCCTCATCTGTGAACACAGTTTTCCTTAGAAAGCAGTGTGGATATCTAAATACCATTGTAGATGTTTATTGAATAGAAGATAATAGAATATTTCTCATAAAATTAGAAAACTTTGAGATATACAGACTTTGAGGAGAGAATTATATAGAAATCTCTACATTTTTTTGAGACATTACACAGTAAAGTATAAGAAAGGCAAACATCTCTTTATAGTCAGTTCTATGCCCATCATGGGGCTTGAACACACGACCTTGAGAGCAAGAGTTGCGTGTTTTACTGATTGAGCCAGTGAGACACCCCCAAACATCTATATTTTTATCACACAGAATTAAGAACCATTAACATTTGTTCATTTTGCATTTAAGTCTTTTTCCCCCAGGTAATAAAGTTTGTAGTTGAAACTCAGCTCCTCTTAAACCACCACTCTTAGTTCTGTTTCATGGAACTTACCTGATGTGCAACTACTGTTACAGATTTGGTGGGTATTTTTCTGGTTCATTTTTTATTCTTGTAAACACATAAACACACACACACACACACACACACACACACACACACATTTATGTGGTGTGGTCTTGTGTTTGTATTTTTTTTCCCCCAAATCAATACAGCTTTTATTGAATCTTTGAAATATCACAAATAAGTCTGAAAAATCATCTGGTATCTTGCTGTTTCTGTAGCTGGACAACTTAGATCTTATTCATCAGCCTGAATTGTTCCTTTTTCAGAAGCATAGAAAACATCCAAAAATTTTCTGATGTCTTTTTTTTTTTTTAAAGATTTTATTTATTTATTTGACAGAGACAGAGATAGCAAGAGCAGGAACACAAGCAGAGGGAGCGGGAGAGGGAGAAACAGGCTTCCCACCGGGCAGGGAGCCCAATGTGGGACTTGATCCCAGGACGCTGGGATTATGACCTGAGCAGAAGGCAAATGCTTAACAACTGAGCCACCCAGGCGCCCTGCTGTCTTTGTTTTTAACTATTGTAGCTTGCTGAGTCAAAGCAGCTGAGTTTGATACAAGTTCAGTGTCAACTTTCTTCAAGCATGAACTCATCTTTCTGGACTTGAGATACTGAACAAGAACACCTGGCGTCATCCAAACCCCGAGGATATATTTTTCTCCCAAGAATTTTTTGATTTCGACAGGAGAACCATTCTTCTGAATAACAGTATTGATGGGGAAGTGGGCATACACAGACTTCATCTTGTGATGGAAGTTCAGTGTAATGCCCTTGATCATGTTCTGTACATGACTATAGATAGTGTGAACGGTTGCCAGTTCTTTTGTTTCCCCACCATTTGTCATCTTGGAACCTCTTCTTTTTCTTTCCAAGGAGATTGAGTTCTTTTTTTTTTTTTTAATTTTTAAAAGATTTTATTTGTTTATTTGAGAGAGAACGAGCGGTGGGAAGGGACAAAGGGAGAGAGAGAGAGAAGCAGACTCCCTGCTGAGTAGGGAGCCCGATGTGGGGCTCGATCCCAGGACCTGGAGATCATGACCTGAGCCAAAGGCAGACACTTAACTGACTGAGCCACCCAGGCGCCCTGAGATTGAGTCCTACATTGATGCTCTGGGACCCTTTACAATAACAGTGCATCCCTTCAGAGTGATGTTGACATTTTCTGGAATGTTGACAGTCTGATTGCTGAGAATGGTCTTCATTCTCACAGTAGATGGAGCAAAGAGAGCTTGTGTTTGTATTTTATTTATTTGGTAGCATACTGTACCATTAAAAAAAAACCTTTATATTCTTTTTGAGTTTTGTCCATATTTGTATATTTAGATTTAGGTCATTCTTTTTAACTGCTGTATAGTATTCCATCATGTTTTATTATCCATTCTCTTATTGTTAGATATCTAGATTGCTTTGAAAGCATAGTTTGCTGTTACAAACAATGCTCTCGTGCACCTATGACAAATACATTTTCTACATTATTGTCAAATTCCTGAATCAACTTATAGTCCAAATAGATGTGGGAAATCTTATCATAAGTGATATTTCAGACTTAGAACATTCTTTTCTTTTTTTTTTAAAAAGATTTTATTTGAGAGGAGAGAGAGAGAGACAGAGCATGTGTGGGGTGGAGAGGCAGAGGGAGAGGGAGAAGCAGACTCCCCACTGAGCAGGGAGCCCGATGCAGGGCTCGATCCCAGGACCCCGAGATCATGACCTGTGCTGAAGGCAGATGCTTAACCAACTGAGCCACCCAGGTGCCCCTAAAACATTATTTTCAATTTAGTGATTGGAAAACTGGTCTCTTGCTTTATTAATCTATAATTCCTTCATTACTAGTAAGATTGATTATATGTTTAATGATCTTTTGGATGTCATCTGTGAAGTGTCTGACCAGTTTCCTCATTTGTAGGAGTTCTTTATGTATTCTGGGTATGAATTCTTTTTTATTATATATATTGCCTAAGTCTTCTCCTAGTCTATAACTTGCTTTTAACCCTGTGTATTTTTTTTGTAACTGCATTAGAGCCTTTGTGCCTTTTGTTCCTTTTATCATTCTTGCTAGTCTTTGTAAAGAATCCCCTTTTGGTTTTGTGTTTTCACATAAAAATGAAGGTTATAGAGTTACAGTTAGCACCTGGGACATAAAGTATGGGAGTATGGCCATTTAAATGACTATTAACAATCATGTATTGAAACAAAAATTATGGAGTATCATTCCAGAGTATCTTACAAAACTCCTAATTTTTAATGGTATAAATTTTTTTTCACTATTTAGTCTTCATAATTTTCAATGGTAGACGATTAACTTTTTCAATGAATCAGACTGTATGGTTTTACACTTTTTCTTTTGATAAGATACAATGAAATTTGTTTAATTATGGGATTAATTTTTAGCAGTCATCTGTTACAGTCCCCACTATTTTCCAGGCAGGAGTAACAGCTTTTATAATGATAACTTATGATTATCTGTTTGTGAAAAGGGAAAAAAATATTGCAGATACTTTTTCACGAAAAATTTTGTGCATTGAAGATTAAGCAAGTTTTTGCTATCATATTATTTTTAATAGTTGTGAAATTATACTTTTTTGCGTGTAGTTCAGTTACTTACATCTTCTGATATTATTTAGCTTATTTTAGTTAATATTTATACTGTTCAGATTGTGAAATTTGAGAAATGGAGGTTTTGAGCAGCTTATATTTTATAAAGATAAGTAGTTCTTACTTTGGCTGAAAGTATGGGATTGAGTCACATTTTCAAATATAATTCCCAGATTCCAGGTTGGAATTTTTTTCTTTTGCCTTTCACTAAACATTGTCAAAAAAAAAAAAAAAAAAAAAAAAGAATCTTGAAGTACAGTTGAGGTACATTCACAAGTATTTGTCTAATACTTATTGGGCTAGGTAGTGTGCAACCTTAATTGGAGTTTTTGGTATTGGGCCCACAGTCGGAGTAAAGAATAGTTTAGTCTTTGTTGGATTCCTTATGAATTAAGAAAGAACAGAGATATTGTTAGGAGTTGGGAAATAAAGGAGGAGTTTGGTTCCATTCACATTTTAATCAGAAGCATTGAAAATGTTGCCCTTGGTAAAAGTGTAAGCATGAGCCTTTTTCCTAGATATTTGATCATTTATTTTTACATTATTTTAGGTTTCCAGTAATTATCTGCAGGATTCGCCATGACCCCAGCTCTGAGGGAGGCAGCAACAAAGGGTATCTGCTTTTCATCTTTACCAAGTACCATGGAGTCTGACAAGATGCTATGCATGGAAAGTCCAAGAACTGTAGATGAAAAGCTCAAGGGAGACACTTTGTCTCAGATGCTGGGATTTCCAACTCCTGAACCTACTCTTAACACTAACTTTGTGAATTTAAAACATTTTGGCTCCTCTCAGTCTTCAAAACATTATCAGACAGTTCTTTTAATGAGTTCTAATTCTACATTAAATAAATACAGTGAGAATTACAAACAAAGGAAACTAGGGGAACCCAATTGTAATAAGCTGAAAAACCTACTGTGTAATGGCAGCAATATTCAGCTTAGTAAAATCTGTCATTCTCATTCTGAAGAGTTCATCAAAAAGGAACTTCTGTCAGATACCACAAGCCAGTGCATGACAGATGTACAAATTATTTTGGATTCAAATATAACCAAAGACACTAATGTAGATAAAGTACAACTGCAAAACTGCAAATGGTACCAAAAGAGTGCACTTTTGGATAAAGTTACTGATGATGAAATTAAAAAGGGTTTATTGCACTGTGCTCAAAAGAAAATTGGGCCTGGCCACTCAAATGTGCCTATTAGTTTCTCAGCTGCTGAAAAAGAGGAGGAAGTGAACGCTCGTTTACTTCATTGTGTAAGCAAACAGAAAATTTTACTTAGCCAGGCTAGAAGAACTCAGAAACATTTACAGATGCTTCTGGCAAAGCATGTTGTTAAGCACTATGGTCAACAAATGAAATTTTCTCTGAAACATCAACTCCCTCAAATGAAGATCTTTCATGAACCTACCACAGTTTTGGATAGCAGTTTACCTAAATGCACTGAAATTAAGCCAGAAGTCAACATGTTGACTGCAGAGAATAAATTGTGGAGTGATACAAAAAATGGCTTTGCACGGTGTACAGCTGCAGAAATCCAAAGATTTGCACTGTCTGCTACAGGGCTGTTGTCTCATGTTGAAGAAGGTCTGGATTCTGATGCAACTGATAGCAGCTCTGATGACGATTTGGATGAATATACCGTTAGAAAAAATGTGGCAGTGTAAGTGCAAAATTATTATTAGACCTTTTACTGTTCTGTGTATAGCCGCAGTTTTGTCTTGATTTCATGATACATTAAAAGGAAGTAGATTTTCTAAAATTTTAGTGCCATAATCTTTAAGACATAAAACTTTGGTGAATTTTTAAAATATTTTGTTAAACTACTGTGCGTGAATATATACATACTATTTAAAAATAAGTTACTCAACTGCTCTATCTAGGAAAAACCATAAAGGGATAATGAAAGCTCTTTAGCTAGAAGTAAGCATTTCTCCCATTCTTGAATAGAATAGGCTATGGACAAGGCTTAACATTTTGCTTAAGTGTTTTAGCCAAAATTCAAAAAATTTAGTCTGCACATGGGGAGCCCACATTGGCTTTAGGCTTTAGGAGTTATCAGTTGAGAGTATATCTAAGTTGATCTCCTTTTTTTTTCCCTTTAACTACAGTATTTATATACTCATTGAGTTCATACTTTTCAGCTCTGGTCTTTACCAACTTAGTCAATTTTTGCTGGATTAATATAACCAAAACAAAATTATAATGTCAGCTATTAGATACCTATTGAATGCTTATTATGTGCTGGACGTTGGGGATTCGGTTGTGGGCAAAATATTCACTCTCTACTCTCTTGAGAATATACTTCAAACAAAACAAAACAAAACAAAAACAGAGGTAAAGCAGTTTTGTGTATCACATTGTGTTAATACTCCAGAATAGCCCTATCTGATAGAAGTTTTCTGAGATGATAAAAATGTTCTATATCTGTGTTATCAAATAGACTCATGTGTCTATTGAGCACTTGAAATGTGGCCAGTGTATCTGAGGAACTGAATTTTTAAATTTTATTTAATTTGAATTAAGTTTTTTTAAATAGCCAGCTAGAATATAGTTTTTAATCTAGCTTTGGGGAATCTGTTAATGTCCCTAACTTGATGCAAAATACTGTGTATATATTTTGGGATGAAAAAGTCCATCATTTTTATCAAATTGTCAAAGATGAGTGAGAATTATTACAGAATTAGAAGCTGAACACATTAATTTTTACTAATAAATAGAAGGTCAGTATATCAATTTCTGTGGTAAAGAATAAAATGTAAAACAAAGTGGGCATTTCAGTCTTTTGGTGTTCTGTTATCACTATGTTTGAAATGTGTTTGAATGTGGGAGCTAATACTGAGCACATATTTTTTTCTGGCATTGTGATATTTACATATGATATATTATTTAATCCTTTCAACAACCATGGGAGGTGATTGTTGTTATCCTTATTTAAGAAGAAATAGTCTGCATGGTTAAGTAACTTGCCCATGGTCAAAAAGCCAAATAATTGATGGGGCTAGGATTATTGTCCATGTGTGGAAGACTTCAAACCAATGTTCTTGCTATTGGGCCATGCAACTTTGTCAACCTAGAATTCATTGATGCTTATAGCCACAAGAATTATTAAGCACATGTGCTCTGAAAGAAGTCCAGAAATTTACCAATTTTTATATTTATAATGCTTTTGAAGAAATTTAATTTAATAAAATTTAGTAGATAAATTTAGTAAATTACTTACTTTTTGTTGTTGTTGAGGACAGCTAATGGGCAGGTTTGACTCTTTTAAGCTAGAAACAAAAATCAGAAAATCATGTCTTCCTAGACTATTTTGACCTTCATTAGGATTTTCTTTCATTGATCTCCTATAGTACTTAATCTGCCATACAATTTATCATTAAATCATATTTTGTCCTGTGTGACTTGCTAATATACCTATTAGTCTTAATAGCCCAACACCTAGTAAGGATGGAAACCACATTTTAAACCTTAAAAAAAAAAATCTTATATACCAAGCATATGATTACTGATTGGTCAAGACATTTTAAGATTTGCATTTACTCGGGGCGCCTGGGTGGCTCAGTTGTTAAGCGTTTGCCTACGGCTCAGGTCGTGATCCCAGGGTCCTGGGATCGAGCCCCGCATCGGGCTCCCTGCTCTGCGGGAAGCCTGCTTCTCCCTCCCCCACTCCCCATGCCTGTGTCCCCTCTCTCGCTCTCTCTCTCTGTCAAATAAAAAATTAAATCAAAAAAAAAAAAAAAAAAAAAAGATTTGCATTTACTCCTTGAATTTAGTCAGAGAACACTAATTTTAGACATTTATATAAAACATAAATAGGGAGATTCAGACTATTAAAAAAATTTTTATACAAAGCATCAAGCAATATTCGTCTCTTTTCTTGTCAGCTTCACTAGTTTATTGATGAAAATTGAAGTAAAGTAGTCTGGAAAAAAGTTGGGTTCAGGCTTTGAAAGTTTATTTCTCATTCTATCTTTCTTTTTTTTTGTAATCAGTTGGAAGGCGCAGGAACACCAGACATGCATTTTAGGAAAATAAAGAATCTAAGAAGTTTAATATTAAGATATATACTTTTAACATCTTGCATTATTGACCATTTAATATTAGGTTATTAAAGCTCATATCTATATTCTGGATTCTCAGGTTATACTCATCTGATCAATTCAAATCAGTAATACAAAATTCATATAATAATTATTTGATTTCTTTAGTTCACTGAATTATTTGATAATTGTTTAGGTTTTTATGTTTGTTTTTTGCTATTTGAACTCTATTTGCGTTTCTTGATTTTATATACTTCCTGCAAAATTGGATATTAACTTTGTTTTGAATATTTTTACTAATGTGAAGAGATTTCTTGTAGAAAAGATTGTTTCTCAACATTTTATTAATTTTGATGCTTACTGAATTTTGAGAATAACACAACTTTTAAGTATTTGTATCTTTTGATGTAAATGTAAAAATGGTTTCTGTTTTTTTAAACTGGAATTAGTGCTGTTTCAGTTTAAGTTCACTCAGTAATTTAATACATTTATTCTGATATAAGGTGTTTTTTAAGTTTATTTTTTATTTTTTTAAGTTTATTTTTCTTTACATTTCTGGAAATTGATTTTTCAAATGTAGATGAATATTTTTATTTATTTATTTATTTTAAAGATTTTATTTATTTGTCAGAGAGCACAAGCAGGAGGAGTGGCAGGCAGGGGGAAAAGCAGGCTCCCTGATGAGCGGGGACCCCGATGCGGGACTCAGTCCCAGGACCCTGGGATCATGACTTGAGTCAAAGGCAGCTGCTTAACCAACTGAGCCACCCAGGCATCCCTAGATGAATATTTTTAATGAATGAAGTTCAGAATTAAACCTTAAACATAAAATAGGTAAAAGTATGCATTTTGTGGACCTAAATTTTTAAGTGAGTGCTAACACAATTAAATTTTTTTTATATCTACTGAATATGAATAGACTTCTCAATTTAATTATAAGGTCTACAATGGCAAATACTACAGTTTACTTCAACTTAATTTTAAGTAACTTAAGAGCAAATACCACTTTTTCTGTCATTGTATACCTACTGCCTAGCATTGTCTACTTTTTAGTGTTTTTTTTTTTTTTGTATATGTTGACTAAATGAATTTTTCTGTATTTGAATATGCAGTTTTGAAGATATAAAAATTGTGGTTGGCAATCTATGAAATTTCTCTCCATATATGTTTATCTTTTCTTCTTCCATTCTGTAGTTTATTTTTACTTTATTTCCCCCACTTTCTTCCTTTGTCTCCAGTACTAAACTGGCCACAAGATGTATCTTATAGGGGTGCCTGGGTGGCTCAGTTGGTCAAGCGACTGCCTTCTGCTCAGGTCATGATCCCAGGGTCGTCGGATCGAGCCCCGCGTCGGGCTCCCTGCTCAGCGGAGAGCCTGCTTCTCCCTCTCCCTCTGCATGCCGCTCTGCCTACTTGTGCTCTCTCTCTCTGTGTCAAATAAATAAAATCTTAAAAAAAAAAAAAAGATGTATCTTATACATCTTAGAACCAGCATTGTGTATGTATTCAATGAACGAATGAATGAAATACATGACAAAAGATAGACCTTTAAAAGTAACTGTTTTATTATAATACTTAACATTTGTAACTTTTAAAAATTGGTAAGTAAAATATATTTATCTTAAAAAACCTTAGATTATATTATTATAAATGCTTTTTTAAGTTTAAATTTTTTTTTTAAATTTTTTTTGAGATTTTATTTATTTATTTGACAGCAAGAGACACAGTGAGAGAGGGAACACAAGCAGGGTGGGTGGGAGAGGGAGAAGCAGGCTTCCCACTGAGCAGGGAGCCCGATGCAGGGCTCGATCCCAGGACCCTGGGATCATGACCTGAGCCGAAGGCAGACGCTTAACAACTGAGCCACCCAGGCGCCCCACCATTGTTATTTTAAATATGTATTTGACTTGCCCCTTTTCCCTCCAAAAATGTAGGCAATGGATTAATTCATAATGCCATTACTAATTATCTTAAAAATAACTTGTGGTTTAGAGACTAGTGTACATTAGAAAAAATTTTTTAAAGCCATTTTCCTTTGGAAAGGAAATAGGATTTTAGGGTTTTTGTTGGTTTGAGATATAATCCTTATACTATAATAAGAACAGAACCACCCCCAGTATCTGTTCTTTGGTGAAGCAGCACAGGTTTTGGACCTCCTTGTGTTAGAGTCATGCATGGCTTGCTCTGTGACCCTGAGCAAAGATTAATATTATTATTATTTTTTTAAGATTTTTTATTTTTTTTAAGTAATCTCTATACCCAAACTGGGGCTTCAACTCACTGGTCTGAGATCAAGAATCACATGCTCTTCTGACTAAGCAAGACGGGTGCCCTGAGGTTAATATTATTCTTAAACCTTTGAATCAGATTCCTTTGATCTACCTTAAAGAGTTCTAGAGATAATTAGATGAAACATTAAATATAAAATGCCTTTATATAAATATAAAGGTACTGATTTGAAAGCTAATAAAGAGTGTCTTATCAAGCAATTTAGTATTGTGAGAGACTGGAGCTTTATTCCATGAGAAACTTGGGGAGCCAGTGTAAAATACATGCTTGAGTTAATTTGAGAGGTGAGGAAACTGGTGTATTTGTACAGCAGGTCACAGTTACTAAGTGAAGGCTGTTCCTGGTTGTGTCAAATCCCTCACCCTTTTCTTCTGCCACTTGGGTGACAAATCAGGCTCAAGCAACAACAAAAAAAGCCCTGGGTCAAAGAAATGCAGGTGCTAGCGTTTGGAAGTCAGGTCTTTGTGTGCTGAACTGGTAAGTGTCAGGGGATATAGGTGGGTCACTGACAGACTCTGCTACAATTATGTTCCCTCTCATCTGGTGGTAAAACCTTAGAGTTCTAACATTTCGTGTCATCTGGGAAACGATGATCAGTTACTTTCATCTAGGATACATATGAGAATACTCACAGATTTTGACACAGACATATTCTGATCCTCCAAAGTTGTAAAAAAGGAAGAAACATAAGGTTAAGTCTTGTTTTATTTGACGAAACCTGAGAGTATCTTCCAAATCACCCAGGTGTCTTGGGTGTGGAGAGAAAAGTCTCTTTGTTTCCCCAAATTAGTCCCCATATATTCAAATTTCTTTGAGTTTTTACTTTGGTGTAAATTGGCAGTCTATTTTTTTTTAAGATTTTATTTATTTGAGAGAGAGAGAGTGCGTGCGTGCATAAATGGGGTGGAGGGGCAGAGGGAGGGGGAGAAGCAGACTCCCTGCTGAGCAGGGAGCCCTCCATCCCCTACCACAGTGGTACTGTATAGACACATTATCACTCAAAGTCCATAGTTTACAGTAGGGTTCGCTTTTGGTGTTACATATTCTATGGGTTGGATAAACATATATGACATATATCTACCATCGTAGTATCATACAGAATAGTCACTGCCCTACAGATCCTCTGTGTTCTGCCTATTTATCCTTCCCTCCCTCCAATCCCTGACAACCACTAATCTTTTTACTGTCTCCATAGTTTTGCCTTTTCTAGAGTCACAGGGTTGGAATCATACAGTGTGTAGCGTTTTCACATTGCCTCCTTTCACTTAGTAATATGCATTTAAGTTTTCTTGATGTATTTTCCTGACATGATAGCATATTTCTAGTGCTGAATAATATTCTGTTGTTTGGATGTACCACAGTTTACTTATCTATTCACCTGTTGAAAGATGTCTTGGTTACTTCCAGGCTTTGGAAATTATGAATAAAACTGCTATAAATATTTATGTGCAGGTTTTTGTGTGGACATAAATTTTCAGTTTATTTGGGTAAATACCAAGAAGTGCAATTGCTGGATTGTATGGTAAGAGTATATTTAGTTTTGTAAGAAGTTGCCAAACTTTCTTCCAAAGTGGCTATACTATTGCATTCCGATGAACAGTGAATGAGATTGCTATCGCTCCACATCTTTGTCAGCATTTGATGTTAGGGTTGGATTTTGGTTATTCCACTAGGTGTATAGTGGTATCTTACTGTTGCTTTAATTTGCAATTCGCTAATGACATACAATGTTGAGCATTTTTTAATATGCTTACTTGCCATATCTGTATGTTCTTTGGTGGGGTATCCAGATCTCTGCCTATTTTTAATTGGGTTGTCCATTTTATTATTGTTGAGAAATAAGATATAGACAGAATTGATTGGGATTTCATTGAATCAAGTTGGAAAAAGCTGACATATTAACAATATTGTATCTTTGAATATGGAATATTTAGTTCTTTGATATCTTTCATCAGAGCTTTAAAGTTTTCCTCATATGGATCTTGCGTATATTTTGTAAGACTTATACCTAAGTATTTCATTTATGGGTTTGCTAATGTAAATGGTAATATGTTTTTAATTCAGATTCCACTTGTATATTGCTGGTATGTAGGAAAGCAGTTGACTTTTGTATATTAACTTTGTATCCTGCAACCTTGCTATAATCACTTATTAGTTGCAGGGGTTTTTGTGTGTAATTCTTCTGGATTTTTCTATAGATAATCATGTCATCTGTGAACAAAAAGTTTTATTTCTTCCTTACACACCTTGTGTTTCTTTTATTTCCTTTTCTTATTGCATTAGCTAGGGTTTCTACTATGATGTTGAAAAATGTGAAGTGAGGGGGATATATTGCCTTGTTCTTAATCTTAGTGGGAAAACTTCTGGTTTCTCACCATTAAAAATATGATGTAGCTGTAGGTTTTTGGCAGGTTGAGGAAATTCTCTGTATTCCTGGTTAACTGAGAGTTTTTGTTTTTTTAGTAAAACTGAGAGTTTTTATCCTGAATAGGTGTTGAATTTTGTGAAATGCTTTTTGTGTATCTATTGATAAGACGATGTGATGGATTATATTAATTGATTTTTGAATATTGAGCTAGTCTTGCATACCTGGGATAAATCCCACTTGGTCATGGTATATAAGTCTTTTTATACGTTGTTGAATTTAATTTGCTAATATTTTGTTGAGGATTTTTGTAGCTATCTTCATGAGAGATAATGATCTGTAGTTTTCTTTGTAATGTCTTTGGTTTTGGTATTAGGGTAATGCTGGCCTCAAAGAATGAGTTAGGAAGTAGTCCCTCTGCCTCTATCTTCTGAAAGAGATTTTAGAGGACTGGTAAAATTTCTTCCTTAAATTTTTAGTAGAATTTACCAGTGAACCTATTTAGGCCTGGTACTTTATCTTTTGGAAGGCTATTAAATATTGATCCAATTTATTTTTTTAAAAGATTTTTTTTTATTTTATTTATCTGTTTGAGAGGGGGATTGAGAGTGAGTAAGAGGGAGAGGGAGAGAGAATCTGAGGCAAACTCCACGCTGAGCTCAGAGCCTGACGCGGGGCTCGATCCACGACCAGGAGATCATGACCTGAGCTGAAACAAAGACCCTTAACCAACTGAGCCACCCAGGTACCCCTGATCCAGTTTCTTTAATAGATATACGGCTATTCAGGTTGTCTATTTCTTCCTTTTTAAAATTTACATATTTTATTTATAACAAACCCAGGAGTATTTTTTTTAAGTTTTTATTTAAATTCCAATTATTTAACATACAGTGTAACATTAGTTTCAGGTGTACAGTATAGTGATTCAGCACTTCCATATAATACCCAGTGCTCATCACAACTGCGCTTCTTAATCCCCATTACCTATTTAATTCACCCCTCTACCCACCTCCCTGTCTATTTCTTCTTGTATGAGTTTTGGTAGATTGTGCATTTCAAGGAATTGGCCATTTCATCTAGGTTATCAAATTTCTGGACTTAGAGTTGTTCGTAATATTCCTTTATTATCCTTTTAATGTCCATAGGATCTGTGGTGATATTTCCTCTTTCCTTTCTAATGTTAGGAGTTTGTGTCATCTTTTTTTTCTATTTAGTCTGGCTAGAGACTTATTGATTTTATTGATCTTTAAGAAGAACCATTTTTTTTTTGGTTTTGTTGATTTTCTCAATTTTGTATTTTCAGTTTTATTGATTTCTCTAGTTTTTATTATTTCTTTCCTTCTAGTTACTTTGGGTTTAATATACTCTTCTTTTTCTAGTTTCCTGAAGTGGAACCTTGGGTGATTGGTTTTAGATTTTTATTTTTATTTATTTATTAAAAAGATTTTATTTATTTTATTTATTTTTTTTTAAAGATTTTATTTATTTATTTGATAGAAAGAGACACAGCGAGAGAGGGAACACAAGCATGGGGAGTGGGAGAGGAAGAAGCAGGCTTCCCGCGGAGCAGGGAGGCCGACGTGGGGCTCCATCCCAGAACCCTGGGATCATGACCTGAACTGAAGGCAGCCACTTAACGACTGAGCCACCCAGGCGCCCCAAAAAGATTTTATTTATTTATTTGACAGAGAGAGACACAGCGAGAGAGGGAACACAAGCATGGGGAGTAGGAGAGGGAGAAGCAGGATTCCCGCCTGTCAGGGAGCCTGATGTGGGGCTCGATCCCAGGACCCTGGGACCATGACCTTAGCTGAAGGCAGATGCTTAACGACTGAGCCACCCAGGCGCCCCTGGTTTTAGATTTTTAAAAAGTTTTCTAATAATGCATTTAATGCTATAAATTGTGTAACTTTCTCTTACTGTTCCCCATAAGGACTGTTTTCACTGCATCCTACAAGTTTTGGTGGCTTATATTTGCATTTTCATTGCTCATGGTATTTTAAAATTTATCTTCAGATTTCTTCTTTGTCCCATGCATTACTTAAAAGTGTATAGTTTAGTCTTCAAGTATTTAGGGGATTTTTCAGTTAGCAGTGTTTTTGTTTTGTTTATTTATTTATTTATTTGTTTTTTAGTAATCTCTACACCCAACATGGGGCTCGAACCCATGACCTGGAGATCAAAAGACACATGCTCTTACAACTGAACCAGCCAGGCACCTCTGTTTGTTATTGATTTCTAATTTAATTCCATTGTGGTCTGACAGCAGATATTGTGTGATTTCTATTTATTTTTTATTTTTTTAAGATTTATTTATTTATTTGAGAGAGCATAAGCAGGAGAGACAGAGGGAGAGGAAGAGAGAATCTCAAGCGGACTCCACACTAGCATGGAGCTGAACGCGGGGCTCAATCTCAGCATCCTGAGATCACGACCTCAGCCGAAACCAAGAGTCAGATGCTTAACCAACTGCGCCACCCAGGCGACCCGATTTCTATTTTTTAAAATTAAAGTTTGTTTTATGGCCCAGAATGTAGTTTCTTTTATGTTCCTTGTTAACTTGAGAAGAATGTGTAATCTGCTCTTGTTGCATGACGTAGGCTGTCAATGTCTGTTACGTCTAGTTGATGAATGGTTCAGCTGTATCCTTACTGGTTTTCTGCCTGTTGGATCCATGCATTTCTGATAGAGTGAGTGTTATAGTCTTCAACTAAAATAGTGGATTCATTTATTTCTCATTGCAGTTCTGTCAGTTTTTGCCTCACATAGTTTGATGCTCTTTTGTTAGGCACATACACATTAAAGATTGTTATCTTCTTGGAGGTAGACCTTTTTATTTTACTGTAATCCCCCCTTTATTCATGATAACTTTTCTTGCTGTGAAGTCTGCTCTGTCTGAAATTAATATAGCTACTACTGGTTTCTTCTGGTTCATGTTAGCATGCCATAACTTTCTCCATCTCTTTACTTTTAATCTGTATGTGTTTTTATATTAAAGTTGGTTTTTTATGGATAACATATAGTTAGGTCTTGTTTTTTGATCCACTCTGACAATCACTGTCTTTTAATTGGTATAGTTAGACCATTGATGTTTAAAGTGATTACTGATGTAGTAGGTTAATATCCTACTATATTTGTCACTGTTTTCTATTTGTTGCCCTTGTTCTTTGTGCCTATTTTTGTCTTCCACACTTTTTCTGACTTTTGGGTTTTAACTGAACATTTTATATGATTCCACTTTTTTTCCTTTCTTAGAATATCAATTATACTTTCTAAAAAACTCTTTTTAGTGGTAATGCACCTGGGTGTCACAGTTGGTTAAGCATCCGACTCTTGAGTTTGGCACAGGAGCCCTGTGTCAGCTCCACACTCAATGGGGAGTGTGCTTAAGATTCTCTCCCTCTCCCTCTGCTCACATGCGCATATGCACTCTCTCTCTCTCAAATAAATAAATAAATCTTAAAAAAAATGCCCTCTTTTTAGTGGTTACATTTATAGTTAATCCAAGTTTTCTTTCAAAGAACCCTGTAGGTACCTTATAATGACAATCCTAATTCTTTACTCTCATTTTTTGTATCACTTCTGTTATTCCTTTCACTCATGCATAGCATATATAGGCATATATAAGCATACACATATGCATGAGCACATTCATAATGTATTAAATTGTTGCTATTACTATTTTGAACAGGTTTGTTACCTGTTAGATCCATTAAGTGTAAGAAAAATAAAGTTAGTATTTTATCTTCACTTATTCTCCAGTGTTCTTTCTCTCTTTATGTAGATCTGTTTCTGACCTGTGTAATTTTCCTTCTCTCTGAAAAACTTCTTTTAACATTTGGTATATAGGCAAATGATGTCAGTATAATGACAAATTTGATGTGGGTTTTTTTTCAAGCACTTCAAACACGTTAATGTTTCGGAATGACCAGGGGCAAGCCTTTTCACAACTAAAGAGAAATCCTTAGTGGTATAAGAAAAATGCCAGAAATTCTGTAAAAGTAACCTTCCTATAGTGCAGTAAGTTGCTAGTTTATTGGCTTAAAATATTCTATGTTAAAAGATCTGAAGAAGTTGCAGGTTGCTTTGCAGAAATTGTGAAGATAGTTCCCTTGTGTTTAAAAGAAATTACTGATGAAGGCTATCTCTAGATGATATTTTTAATTTCTATTAAACTGGTCTCAGGGTACCTGGGTGGCTCAATCGTTAAACGTCTGCCTTCGGCTCAGGTCATGATTCTAGGGTCCTGGGATCGAGCCTCGCATCAGGCTCCCTGCTTAGCGGGAAGCCTGCTTCTCCCTCTCCCACTCCCCCTGCTTGTGTTCCCTCTCTTGCTGTGCCTTTCTCTGTCAAATAAATAAATAAAATCTTAAAAACAAAACAAAACAAAACTGGTCTCTATTAGAAGTGAATGTCTTTAAGGACCCACATCAAAAGAAGTATGAGCTCCAGGATATGAAACTTTAAAGGGTGGACTGACTTATTCTTGATACAAAACTGCACTAATATTTTTATAAGGATTGTTATTATTTTGTTAGAACTCAGATTTTAAAATTCCATTGATTTTGAGTTGTCTGGCTCTAATTCTGTTTTCTCCATAAGTTCAGCTATTTTTATTTTACCGAGCAGAAATACCTGTACTCAATTACAGTTTTGTGGTACTCACTTTGAGTAACGAGGGTAGTCTGATCATTTTTTATCTCATTTCTTTTCAGTGCCCATCATAGTGGCTTGCAAGACCACCACTAGCCCGTTTTTGTGCAAAAGAAAGATGTGCTTCTTCTTCTGGGCAGATTTAGATTTGTAGCTGCAGGTTTAAAATGTAGAATTCTTGCTGGATTTTAGCACTACTTGTACTTTCAGCTGGGCCTTTGTGCACTGTATAGTTTGGAAACACTGTGTAGTGGCTTGGCTTCCTGAACGAAAGAGACATTGCACACCTACACACACACACACACACACACACACAGTGCTTGTTAAACTGCTGACATGCCTAACTTCAGACTATTCCTTTAGCATATATGTTTTGATTAGTTAAAAAATTCATTTATTTTCTTATATGTTCCTAGTTGTCAATGTTTGATGTTATGCAAGGATTTTAAAAACACAGTTAAGACTATTTAGCAGAACATTAACTTTCAAAATTCTTTCCATACAAGAGAAAGGGGGCTTTGGGGTGCCCGGGTTGCCCTTCAGTTAAGCGTCTGCCTTCAGCTCAGTCATGATCCCAAGGTCCTGGGATTGAGTCCCACATAGGGCTCCCTGCTCAGCAGGGAGTCTGCTTCCCCCTCTGCCCCTCCCCCTGCTCATGCATGTTCTCTCTCTCTCAAATAAATACAAAAAATCTTAAAAAAAAATAAAGAGAAAAGGGGTTGTTTTGATACTATGCATAAATATTCCCTAAACTCTCTTACTCTCTCTTCATTTCTTTGGCTGGGGAGATGGGGCAGATAGGTGGTAGGGGAACAAGCCTAAATTTGCCAATTTGATGTGTGAATTCTTTTAAACTTATACTGAAATTTTCAGTTTAGGCAATTGACACACTGGATACTGCCAGAATTCTAGGCAGAATTATACAATATATTATGATTATTCTTGTTCCCTTTCATTTCTAATGTCTTTTCAAGTTCCAGTCTCAGATTGTCCTTGGACATTCTAAACCCCACGCCTTAACTTAGTTTATCACCATGCCAAAATTTTGTAGAGTTCACAGCTGTTTTTTTTATTTTTGTTTGCTTTTTTATTTTTTCTGTGTGTGTATACAACTAGGTGGTAGAATATTAATGTTGTTAAGTTGTATGTCAATGAGGCATAATCTTAAGGGCAATGAACATTTTATTTATTTTTGTTTATTTTTTTAAAGATTTTATTTATTTGACAGAGACAGCTAGAGAGGGAACACAAGCAGGGGGAGCAGGAGAGGGAGAAGCAGGCTCCTGAGCAGGGAGCCTGATGCAGGGCTCAATCCCAGGACCCTGGGATCATGACCTGAGCCAAAGGCAGACACTTAACGACTGAGCCACCCAGGTGCCCTGGCAATGAACATTTTTTTTTTTTAAGATTTTATTTATTTATTTGAGAGAGAGAGAATGAGAGAGAGAGAGAGAGCACATGAGAGGGGGAAGGGTAAGAGGGAGAAGCAGACTTCCCGCTGAGCAAGGAGCCTGATAACGGGACTCAATCCTGGAACTCCAGGATCATGACCTGAGCTGAAGGCAGTCGCTTAACCAACTGAGCCACCCAGGTGCCCCGGCAATGAACATTTTAAATGAGAACTTGTTAACCTAAGTGATTCTTATAGCATAAAATAATTTTGAGGGAGGGGTACATTAGTTAAGTTATATGCTAAGGTGTATTAGCAAGAAGACCTCAACATGAAAGGGTAGAATTTATATTTCTTTCATTTCATAGTCAAGGATTAGGTATGTTTCACAGGGTTTTGCAGGGACCTGTTGGCTTTGCTATCCCCTAGGATGTTGCCCTTGCCTGCACTGTTGAAATTTATTCACCAGTTGTTCATCTGGTTTTAACACACAAACATTTTTTAATGTCAAGACCAGAGGTTGCATGCATTAATTTGGCTCACATCTGATTGTCAGGGACCTAGTGACATACTCACAACTAATTGCTGGTAAGACTGGGAAATATGAGCTACCATGAGCTTGGCTAAAATTGAACAGGTTCTTTTATCAAAAAAGAGGAGACTAGATAATGAGGGAAAATAAGCAGTCTGTTTGGTTTGCCTCTTTGGTCACCCAAATATCCATACACTCCCTTCTCATAGGGAAAACACGTCCATTCCTCAAGGATGACAATTCAAAGTCATATTCATTAGGTGGAGTAATGTCCTTTCAGTCAGGTCCAGATATCGTTCATTATGATGTGGTGACCTATAAATGAATAGACAAGTTTTCCAACCCTCTTAACCTCTTGTTTCTTGTATGTATACATAAGAGTAGAGACAGGAAAGCTACAATAAAAACTCCCACTGGGAAAAAAAAAATGAGATACACATGATAGGTCCTTACAGTAATTAATTAGTAAGACATCTTTTTCTGGAAGTGCAGCAAGGTCTTGGTAGAATCCTAAATTGGCTTTGTCCGTTGTCCTCCGTAGTCTCTTGACTTTGCTCTTTGGGAATTATTCCTTATCCATTATGCTTTGTGTTTATATCTGCAGTGAATGTTCGAGAGTGTACCCTTAAGTGGAGGCTGTACTGCATTCTCCCCTTGCTTCCTGTTGGTGCAGATTTGGGCTTCCCAGGTAGAGGATGTTAGGTTTGTGGTATTTTTTGCTACTAGAGTTCCCTCAAAAATGTGGATTTCCATTCTGTTTGCCTCTAGTCAGTTATATGTGAAAATACCACAGCTAAAGATCTCATTTGTTCATAGTTGTTGAGCCTACAGACTAATTTACTATTTTCCTCAGACCATCCAACTCTCCCGCATTTAATGACTGCTACCTTGAGACCACCTGAAACAGTACATTTGGGTGGGAATTAATCTTAACTTTTGCTCCTAGGTTTGTTCTTAGTTGTGTGGCTTAGAACTCTTAAGAGAGATTCTTGAAATAACATTTTTTGTTGCCAGTTATGGAGAAGCAGTTAGTTGGTTTTTGCATTCCTTTAAGGCCCCATATGGGTTAGTTAAAATGTTATTTATTTCCTTTATTTATATGACCCTAGCTGTCAATGTTTGATGTTATGCGAGGATTTTTATTTTATTTTTTTCTTTAAAGATTTAATTATTTATTTTAGAGAGAGAGTGCGAGCAGGAAGAGGGGCAGAGAAAAAGAAGCAGACTCCACACTAAGTGCAGAGTCTGTCATGGGGCTCGATCCCACAACCCTGAGATATTGACCTGAGCCAATATCAAGAGTCCCACCCTTAACCGACTGAGCCACTTAAGTGCCCCTGTTATGCAAGGGTTTAAAAAGCATAGTTAACATAGTTAAATGTAGTATTCATATAGTCTTTTACCTGTTCAAGGATAAGGTTTTGGTTTTGGTTTTTGGTGTTTGTTTTGTTTTTTTGTTTTGTTTTGTTTTTTTCTACTAAAGGATAATAGAATCTTTCAACAAATGGTTCAGGAACTCAATACCGCCCCCCCCCCCCAAGAATCTGAATTCTTATCTCGCACATACACAGAAATTATCTTTGAATTGGATTATAGATCTAAAAGCCAAAACTCTGAAACTCCTTGAACTTTTAGACTCATGAATAAATCTATGACTTTGTGTTAGGGAAAGATCTCTTAGGATATAAAAATATCCATAAGAGGAAAGTTTGATAAATTGGGCTTCATTGAGATTAGAATCTTTTTTGCTCAAAAGACACTATTAGGAAAATGAAAGGCAAGCTATAGACTGGGAATTACAAATATTTCAAATACACATAGTTTGACACAGGTCTTATATCAATAAAAAGATAACCCAATTAAATATGAGCCAAAGATTTGAACAGATAATTAAAGGAAGTCATAATCCCTGGGAAGCATAGGAAGCATATAAAAATACTCTCTACATCAGGAACTGATGTCCTGAGGTCCATGTACCAAGGCTGGCCCATTGCCTGTTACTTTCTTTTTAAAAAAAATTATTTTTATTTTATATTTTTAATTGAAGTATAGTTGATGAACAATGTTACATTAGTTTCAGGTGTACAACATAGTGGTTCCACAATTTTATACATTATACAATGCTCACCATTGATAAGTGTTGTTACCATCTGTCACCATACAAAGTTATTATAATATTATTGACTGTATTCCCTATGTTGTACCCTTTTTTATGACTCATTTATTTTAGAACTGGAAATTTGTACTCTTAATCCCCTTCACCTATTCTCCCCATCCCCCCAACCTCCTCCCCTCTGGCAACCACCAGTTTGTTCTCTGTATTAGTCTGTTTCTGTTTTTGTTTGTTAACTTCTTTTTTAGATTCTACATATAAGTGAAATCATATGGTATCTGCCTTTCTCTACCTGACTTATTTCACTTAGTATAATACCCTCTAGCTCTATCTGTGTTTTCAAAATGGCAAGATTTTGTTCTTTTTTTATGGCTGAGTAATATTCCTCTGTGTGTGTGTGTGTGTGTGTGTGTGTGTGTGTGTGTGTGTGTGACATATTTATTCACCTATCAATGGACACTTAGATTGCTTCCTTATCTTGGCTATTGTAAATAATGCTACAGTAAATATAGGGGTGCATATATCTTTTTGAATTAGTGTTTTTATTTTCTTTGGTAAATACCTGGCAGTGGAACTACTGGATCATTCAATTTTTAATTTTTTGAAGGACCTCCATACTATTTTCCATTGTGGCTACACCAGTTTACATTCTTACCAACAGTGCATGAGAGTTTCCTTTTCTCCATATTCTCACCAACATTTATTCTTGTCTTTTTGATACTAGCCATTCTGATTGGTGTGAGGTGATATCTCATTGTGGTTTTGATTTGCATTTCCCTTATGATTAGTGATATTTAGCATCTTTTCATATATCTGTTGACTATTTGTATGGCTTCTTTGAATAAATGTCTGTTGAGGTCCTTTGCCCATTTTTAAATCTGATTATTAGTTTCTTTGGTGTTGAGTTTTATGAATTCCTTATATATTTTGAACATTAACCCCTTTTCAGATGTATCATTTGCAAATATCCTCTCCCATTTGGTAGGTTGCTCCCATTTTGTTTTGTTGATGGTTTCCTTTATTATGCAAAAGTTCTTAGTTTGATGTAGTCCCAATGCAGTATTTGCTTTTGTCACCTTTACCTGAGGAAACATATCCAGAAAAATGTTAAGTCCAGTGACCAAGAGATTACTGCCTGTGTTTTCTTTTAAGAATTTTATGGTTTCAGGTCCTATATTTAAGTTTTTAATCCATTTTGAGTTTATTTTTGTGTATGATGTAAGAAAATGGTCTAGTTTGGGGCACCTGGGTGGCTCAGTCGTTAAGCGTCTGCCTTCGGCTCTGGTCGTGATCCCAGGGTCCTGGGATCGAGCCTCGCATCAGGATCCCTGCTTAGCGGGAAGCCTGCTTCTCCCTCTCCCACTCCCCCTGCTTGTGTTCCATCTCTCGCTGTGTCTCTGTCAAATAAATAAATAAAATCTTAAAAAAAAAAAAAATGGTCCAGTTTCATTCTATTGCCTGTAGCTGTATAGTTTCCCCAATACCATTTATTAAAGAGACTGTCTTTTCCCCATTGTAAATTCTTGCCTCTGTTGTCATAGATTAATTGATCATATATGCATGGGTTTATTTCTGGACCCTGTTCTGTCCTCTTGATTTATGTGTCTATTTTTGTGCCAAAACCATGCTGTTTTGATTTCTATAGCTTTATAGTGTAGGTTGAAATCTGGGATTGTGATCCTCCGGCTTTATTCTTTGTTCTCAAAATTACCCATTGCCTGTTTTTGTAAGCACAGTTTACAAAACACTATCACACCCATTCATTTATGGCTGCTCTCATGCTATAATGGCGGAGTTGGGTAGTTATTTTAAAGAGACCAGGTTGGCCACAAAGCCTAAAATATTTACCATCTGCCTCTTTACAGAAAATATTTGCCAAACCCTGGTCTGAAGGAATCAAATTCCAGGGAAAGGTAAGCTCTTTCTAGGTGAGCAAACACCAGTAGCGAAGTTTGGCTCAGTTTAATGTAATTAAGGACAGACCTTATATTTTTCTTTCTCTTTTTTTTTTTTTTAAAGATTTTATTTATTTATTTGACAGAGACACAGCAAGAGGCAACACAAGCAGCGGGAGTGGGAGAGGGAGAAGCAGGCTCCCCGCTGAGCAGCGAGCCTGATGCGGTGCTCGATCCCAGGACCCTGGGACCATACCTGAGCCACCCAGGCGCCCCCAAACCTTATATTTTTCTTGGGCTTTTCTTGGGATTGTCATTTTTCACAACTGGATCTTCTTTTTTGATTTTTTTTGTAATAGTTGATTCATTATTACTAGTAAGCTAATCTTTATATTAAAGGCAAAATTAATATGTCTCTCTTTAATCTTGGTGTTTTAAGATGTAATATTAGAAAGCTCTATCTTATTTTGGGAACTGTATTTCAGGGTTAAAGCAGGGATATAAGTTCATGATGTTGACCAGAAGTTAATATCAAGAGAAATTGTACTTACCACTTGGTCTAAATAGCCTGTACTTATTTTATTCAGCAAGTTAAGTGGTGACTACAAACAAGCAAGGATGTGGACTGATGGAATATGCAAACAGATTTTATTCAGTCCTATTAAATTATAGGATAAGGTATCCTTTACAGAAAATTCATTTCAAATATTACAAAGCCCTAGGATTACTTAGTTTATTTAAATCTAATCTGATATTACTTTTTTTTCCTGTGGTAGTATAATTTAATGTACTATATGAACATGAAAATCATTTTTGTGGACAATTTCACTATCAGAATATTTTTACTAGAAGTACAATAAGATGAGCTCCATAACTTTTTTTTTGTTTGTTTTTTAGCTAATCATGAGGTTTGACCATCAAGCAAAATTGCATATTATAGGGAAAGTTTTCAACTGGAACAAAATTTAATGAAAGAATGTTTAAGATCATCTTTGATTACCCCATACTTATTCCTACAGCATACTTCTGCCAAGTCCTTTCAGCTTTAAAGTGAACCTTGAATCCATCCTCTTCATCTCTTCTTTATCTTACCCTCCCTTCTTAGTTCATGCCATTTTCATTTTTTATTCAGTGTTTTAGTCAGATTGGGCTCTAGAGTAACAAATTAACCTTCTAATCTCAGTGGTTTAACAGAGCCAAGGTTTGCTGTGGCTTACATAAAAGCCAGTGTGGTTTGGGCTGTGATCCTCACACATCTTGTAGCTATACTGTCTGCACTGGTGGCTTTGAAGGTTGTCTGATGGACTGGAAATGACTAGGTCACTTTTGCTCACAACCCATTGGTCAGAATTAGTCACATAGCTCCAACCTAAGTGCAAGGAAGGCTGGGAAATGTAGGATAGCACATGACATATTTGGAGATCACAATTATCTGTACCACACACAGATTACTCTGTTTGCATCCTAATTGATTTCCTTATTTCTTCTCATATCCCACTATAATGCTTTCTCTACCTAGTAGCCAGAGTGCTTGGGAAAAAAATTTTTGTTAATGTCTTGATAATAACTTCCTTTTTGGGGTGCCTGGGTGGCTCAGTCGGTTGGGCGGCTGCCTTCAGCTCAGGTCATGATCCTGGGGTCCTGGGATCGAGCCCCCAGTCAGGCTCCTTGCTCAGCGGGGAGCCTGCTTCTCCCTCTCCCTCTGCCTGCCTGCCGCTCCCCCTGCTTGTGCTCTCTCTCTCTCTGTCTGTGTCAAATAAATGAATGGAATCTTTAAAAAAATAAAATAAAAAAAAGACTTCCTTTTTGCATAAAATCCAACACTTTACCATTAACCTGTACAACTGCTGTGTGCCATGGCCCTTGCCTTTATCACTAATTTCATGATTGGCAGTTAGTGTTATTAAATACTATCTATGAATAATAGATATTACTATCTATTTTAATATTTTTTCATTTTAACAGTTTTTATTTCTTTATTTAAAGATTTTATTTATTTGAGAGAGAGAGTGTGCATGCACAGGGGTGGGGTGGGGGCAGAGGGAGCAGGAGAAGCAGACGCTTTGCTGAGCAGGGAGCCCAACGCAAGGCTTGATCCTAGGACCCTGGGATCATGACCTGAGCTGAAAGCAGATGCTTAGACAACTGAGCCACCCAGCCACTTAACAGTTTTTATTTAAAGTTGTATATAAGATTACTTTATTCTTGCATCTTCTCGATTGTTTCTGCCTTGTATTTGCCCTTTTCCTTTCCTACTTGGTGAGATTTGGCTTTACGTTCAAGGATCTTTTTGTGGTCTTTGTCCAGTTTTAGTTTAGTGATAACCACCTTGCTAGGGTGAGTGCCCACTTGGACAGTTGTGCCGTTTGCCTTCTTGTTATACTTGTTCAGTGTAGATGACATATTTCTTCCTGTAAACCTGGACTACTTTGCCAATTTGCTGACCTATGTAGTGTCCTCACACAGCCTTTACTTCATCCTTTTGGGTGGGCGTGGATCAAATATTGTATTTCTGTCTCAGCGTTTTGGAAAGAGGGGAAGACATAATCTTCCCGCAAATGTGGGAAGATGTATTGAAATGCCTCTTGGTCCTGTCAGAAGTCACAAAGGGATTGAACTTCATTTTGGCTGCTGGCACTTCAACAGTGGCCACAGAAGGGAAGAGCTAATATTATTATTTTTTTAAAGTTTGTTTATTTATTTATGTAATCTCTACACCCAGCGTGGGCCTAGAACTCAAAACCTGAGATCAAGAGTTGCATGCTCCTCTGACTGAGCTGGCCAGGTGCCCCTCCATTTTAATATTATTTTGAATAGACATTCTCTTCTATTATTTTCATAACTATGAAAATATGATTTAAAAGTGTGTCAAATTTAAAAAGCACAATAATGACTATAAACTGAATACATAGTAATACTAAGAGAATTCTTATATGAAGGTCTCCTCAATCATATTGTGTGCAATTAGAATCTTAACAAAAGTATCTCTTGGGGTACCTGGGTGGCTCAGTTGGTTAAGCATCTGCCTTCAGCTCGGATCATGATCCTAGGGTCCTGGGATCGAGTCCCACATGGGGCTCCCTGCTAAGCAGGGAGTCTGCTTCTCCCTCTCCCTCTGCTGCCCCCCCACCCTGCTCATGCTCTCTCTCTCAAATGGATAAATAAAAAATATATATATATATTTTTAAAGATTTTATTTATTTATTTGAGAGAGAGAATGAGATAGAGCATGAGAGGGGGGAGGGTCAGAGGGAGAAGCAGACTCCCCGCTGAGCAGGGAGCCCGATGCGGGACTCGATCCCAGGACTCCAGGATCATGACCTGAGCCGAAGGCAGTTGCTTAACCAACTGAGCCACCCAGGCGCCCGATAAATAAAAAATATTAAAAAAACAAACAAAAATAGCTCTTAGGGACATTGATTTAATATAAAATCCTGTTACAATGAATATATTCTATACAGTAAAGTTATAATAATTCTGTTTCTCTGACAACAAATGATCTTTTATTTTATTTTTGTAAGTTTTTATTTAAATTCCAGTTAGTTAACATACAGTGTATTATTCATTTCAGATGTGCAGTTTAGTGATTCAACACAACACCCAGTGCTCATCACAACAAATGATCTTTTATTTTTTTATTTTTATTTATTTTATTTAAAAAAAATTTATTTTTAAGTAATCTCCACACCCAATGTGGGGCTCAAACTCACAACCCCAAGATCAAAAATCACATGTTTTACCAACTGAGCCAGCCAGGCGCCCCAGTAAATTATCTTTTAGGATAAGTTTTCTCTAGCTAAAGTTTGTATGGGAGACATTCAATTATGGTTAAATGTGTAACATTAATAAACTTTTTATTAAGAACAGTTTTAGGTTCATAGCAAAATTAAGCAGAAAATGCAGAGTTCCCATATACCCCCTTCACTGATAGAACCTCCCCCACTATCAATATACTGCATACTAAAGTAGTGCATTTGTAACAATCTATGAACCTACATTGACAAATTGTTATCACTTAAAGTGCATGCTTTACGTGAGGATTCACTCTTGGTGTTGTACATTCTGTGGGTTTTGACAGTAAATGTAATTTTTAGACAAGTTTTTCATAAAGTTTGTGTTCTGCCATTAAGTATTTATTGGTTTTCATTTATACCTTCAATTTCTGTCATGTTTTCTTTTGTAATCTGAAGCTCTTAATTAGTTATTCCAAATAACTGTTTTCTAGTTGGAATGTTTAGAATATTTTCATAAAGTAATTAATTTGTAATCTCACAAACTATGGATTAGAGTGGTACCCTTGCCAAAAGATAGAGGAGTAGGGTTCGACCCTTATTTTCAAATATGTATGACAGAAAAGTCTTTATATAAATTCTTTCTCATCTTTGGGCTGTGAATCCTGGGAATCAGGTTTTTTTTCTTAATTTTATTTTATTATTATTATTTTTTTAACTTGTCAGAGAGAGAGAGAGCACAAGCAGGGGGAGCGGCAGGCAGAGGGAGAAGCAGGCTCCCTGCTGAGCAAGGATTCCCTATGTGGGACTCGACCCCAGGACCCTGGGATCTTGATCTGAGCCAAAGGCAGACGCTTAACGACTGAGCCACCCGGGCGTCCCCCCCCCCCTTTTTTTTTTTAAGATTTTATTTATTTATTTGAGAGAGAGAGAGAGCACGAGCAAGGCAGAGGGACAGGCTGGCTCCCCGATGATCAGGAGCCCGATGTGGGGCTTGATCCCAGGATCCCGGGATTACTACCTGAGCCGAAGGCAGACTTGTAACAAACTGAGCCACCCAGGCGCCCCTGGAAATCAGGTTTTAACAAGCTATTTATCTTAATAAACATTTCAAGACCTATATTTGGTATACTTATTTGAAAGGTAGAGCACTCATATTTTCGATACTTTTTGACAATACATTTAAATTGATTTTAGGGATTTAATTAGCTAACAGTGACTACTGTTTTAACAAATGAAAATTTGCATATAATAAAATTGAGTATTCTGGTTTATTACATAGATTTAGATCTAGCATAGTTCAGATGACTTACCCAATACTTCTTACATATAGAAACTTCATGTAACAGTTTTTATGTGGAGTTAGTAGTATCATTCCTCTTTCTTTTGCTGGCCCACTCCTATTTCAGCCCTTGTGCATATTAATAAAATATTAAGTAGCAGAGGAGATTATCTTATTACTGGATATGTAATAATAAAAACAAGTGTTTATCCATTAGAAAGATAAGGAAGTTAAATGTTTTTCTTTGATAAGAGTTGATACCAGATTCTTCTTTCACGTAATTAGATGTTGTATAAAGGAATTAGGATTATTTGACAGGAGTCAAGGAATTTATTAAGTAGTCTGTGAAAACTTGATTGCCTTTGTTCTTTAACTAACAATGTTTGTCTCATTCACAGTAATTCTAGTACTGAATGGAAGTGGCTTGTAGACAGAGCTAGAGTTGGCAGCCGATGGACATGGCTTCAAGCCCAGATTTCAGAGCTCGAATACAAAATCCAACAACTAACGGATGTTCACAGGCAGATTCGTGCATCCAAGGTATTGTTTGTATTCTTGTATTTTTAAAAAAATTATTAGTTTAGTTTCTCATCTCTCCACACAAAGTAATTGTTACAAGGCTTTATAAAAATGTAGTTAATTATTAACATTTTTTATATATCAATTGCTGTAAATTGAAGCTATCATTGTAATGTCTTTGTATTTATCGTGGTCATTTTATCATACTTGAGCAGTTCAGAGCTTCTTCATTGGATTCCAATTAATAGAAATTAGGTACCCTTTTATAAACTTCTACTTTGATGGCATTTATTTTAACAATGTGAGAAATTCTGAGTGTATTTTATTGAATCCCCTTAAAGGTTTTGTTTTAAGAAAAATTATAAACACATAAGCTCTAGAAAGCAATATAATGAACACCTTTGTTTCCACCTCCGAATTTATCAAGTGTTAAATTTTTACTATTTGGGTTTAGTTTTTAGAGTAATAAAGCATTACCTGTACAGTTGAGGTACTTATATAATCCTTCCTGATCCCATTCTCTTTCTGCATGCCACTGTAGCCACTATTTTGATTCCAGCATGTTTTGATATTTATTATATTTATGTATGTTTTTATACTCTTGGCACATAGATGTCTATCTGTGTCTACAACTAGTATTTATTTTTCCATGATTTTACAGTCTGTATTAATGACATATATACTACAAATTCTTTTGTGACTTGCTTGTTTTTGCTCAGCATAAATTTTATAGGTCCTGTATGTTATTTAATTGTATGAATGAGATGGAATTGTATGAATACAATGCAATGTTTATCTCTTCTATTTTCTACTGATAGACATACATTGTTTAGTTTTATGCTAGTAAAAACAATACTGTAATGACTGTCTTTTTTGTGTTTCTTTGTGAACTGTGGAGAGTTCTTGGTATATGCCTAAAAGTGGAAATGATGGATCTTAGTCTGGCTGTCTTTAGCTTTCCTATACTTACTGATGTGATTGGATAGTTAATATTCCCATTGGCAGTGCATGAGAGCTCCTGTTTTTCCACATTCTTGCCAACATTTCATAATTTTTGACATTTTAATTTTCCAGTGTAATGAGTATGAAGTATTATTTTATTGTTTTAATTTAATTGTTCCTTAGTATTGAGAACTGGGCCTCGGTATAATTGATCACCAAATGTTTTTTTACCTAAGAACTAACTACCTTTTGTATTCACTGTTTTTGGTGGGGTGGGGAAAGGGCTATGGTTGGTGGAGATGTGTGTCTGTGAATTCTTTTTAAATTTTGGAGACTATTCTTGGTCAGTTATAAATGTTACAAATCTCTCATATTGTAGCTTGTCTTTTCATTATTTTAGTATATGTAACAGAAAAGAATGCATGTTCTTTATGTGTTCAGTATAGAATTCTTTGTTTATTAAATTTGTTGACTTTATTGTATATATCTGCTATATGTTTATACCTCTAGATCTTTCCATTTATGATATACTTTTGTTAAAATTTCCCCCATTGTAAATTTTTCAGTTTTTTCTGGTAATTCTGTTTTTGCTTCTTACTTTTTGAAGGAATGCTGTTTAATAGATACAAATTTTTTTATTATTCTAGGTATTTCTTTTTATAAACTATAAATAGCTAGATTAAAAAATCACCTCTGATTATTTTTTATTTTTCATTTGCCCTTATTCTCCTCTCTTTGTATTTATGTCTTTTTTTTTTTTAAGATTTTATTTATTTATTTGACAGAGAGAGAGAGCACAAACAGGGGGAGCAGCAGAGGGGGAGGGAGAAGCAGGCTCCCCGCTGAGCAGGGTGCCCGATGTGGGGCTCAATCCCAGGACCCTGGGATTGTGACCTGAGCTGAAGGCAGATGCTTAACCAAC
The DNA here is from genome assembly GCF_004348235.1 of Phoca vitulina. Lineage (NCBI taxonomy): Eukaryota > Metazoa > Chordata > Mammalia > Carnivora > Phocidae > Phoca > Phoca vitulina. The sequence goes on from NW_022589704.1 coordinate 26,308,323, forward strand.
TGAGCCACCCAGACACCCCATAAGTCTTGTTTTTTTACCTCTCTTGTTGGATTGGTAGAATTTGCTTCGTTCTTTTCCCTCTGCTGGTTTAGAAGCTATTCATTATAGTTTTATTCTTTGTCGTTACTTCTCTAATTTTTAATATACTTCTTAATTAAAAGTAATCCTAACAATGACTAAAAAGTACTCAGTATTTTTATACTCTTTTTTACTTAAAACATGGATTCTAATACTTTCTAACTACTCATTGAATAGATCTACTACAATCTAGTTCCTTTTTTTATAGTCAATAATTATATTTCTAACTAATTTTATTAAAAATGTGCTTACTGGGACGCCTGGGTGGCTCAGTCAGTTATACGTCTTCCTTTGGCTCAGGTCATGATCCTGGGGTCCTGGGATCTAGCCCCGCATCCAGGCTCCCTGCTCAGCGGGGAGTCTGCTTCTCTCTCTCTCTCTCTCTCCCCCTCTTTCCCTCCCCACCGCTCGTTCTCTCTTTCTCAAATAAATAAAATCTTAAAAAAAAATGTGCTTACTGTTCTTGTGTTCTACCTGTAAAGTTAGTTTACAGGTTTAAGCTGCTATAACAAACTCCCAAATATTGCCGCTTTATTAAGGTACATAACACTTCAAAAGTGAGGGAGTGAATACAGGCTGGTGGAGCAACTTGGTTTTTTCTATTTTGCTGCTTTGTTGTCCTCTAAGGTAATTGTTGACTGCACTATTAAACAGGGTTGTAGTCATTCCCTCATTCTGGCCCCTGGGAAGTGAGAAAAGTGTAACATAGTTTGTCTTTAGGTGGGAGGTGACTTGGAAATTGTACTACTTTGTGTCACACTCATTGACCCAAATTTAGGCACATATCTGCAGGAAGGAGAGGTGAATAATACAGCCTTACAATGAGAAGTTGTATGCATAGCTAGAACTCCAGTAGGAGTGGAGTTTTGTTGTAAAAAGAAGAGGAAAGTGGGTATTGGGAAGTTTGCAGTCTCTTCTACACTACCTTTTCTCTCTTGGTTTACGTTTTGCTGAAATACATTCTTTAGTAGTTTATGTCTCAAAATACCTTTATTTTACCCTCACTCTTCAGTGATACTTTAGGTCGATATAAAATTCTAATTTGATGGTTATTTTGCCTTTTAAAGATCCTATTTCATTGTTTTGTTTAATACTGATGAGCAGTCTACTGTCAGTAGAATTGCTTTTCCTTTGTAAGTACTTTGTCTTTTCTATCTGGTAACTTAAAAAATTATTTTTGTTTATTTGATGTTCTACATTTTTTTACTAATAGGTCTAATTATGGATTTATCTTTATTTTGTTTATCTTGTTCTCAGAAGACGTATTTTTAGCAATTCACTGAATTTTGACAAATATATGGTTGTGTAAACATCACCACTATCTCCCCTCTTAGTTATTTACCTGCTGTTTCTATAGAAGGAAAAAAGTGCTTATTTTATAGGAAAGTTGATAAAAATAAGCTTTCTCACACACTGACTTAAAAGTTCTATCAGATACATTGAGGTGCTCTAAAAAGTTGAAAATAAGAGTTATTGGAGAAGGCAGGTTTATAAGAAGATAGAGATTTGGAGTTATTCAGTAGAAATGGCAGTTAAAAAGTTATGTTATTATATTGTAGCAATTTTTAAATAAAATTCATTTATCTCTCCTTCCTGTCTTATTTTCTGCCTTCCCTCCTTTCCTTCACTCTTTCCCATTTTTCCTTTCACATACAGTTGTTAGCATAATATGTGCTTAAGGTATACAGTGGTGAACAAAATCCACAGAGTTGCTACATTTTTAGGGCTTAAGTCAAATGGGGGTGAAAGTAAGCAAATGATTACACAAATAAATATTGTTTTAATTCCAACCAGAATTAAACCGGAAATTTAACATGGGGTTTTCTTAGCTTAAAGACATACTGTTTCCCCAGAATTATAGGCTGTTTGCTTGGAACTCAAGGTACATTTTCCCATTGAAGCAATACTATAAAGAGTTCTCATTACAATCCCATGAAATACTATTTAATTTAAATATTGCTAAAGATCTTTTTGTAACTTTGTTTTTATGAAAAAGTATGTTCTACATCATGAAACTGTGGACATAATGGAGATAATATTCTAAGACTGATGGTGATTGGTCTGAGAAGAAAATGCTGAGAAGGAAAGGAATCGGAGTTCTTAATCATATGGTTATCCATGTGGTTAGCCCAACATTACCTAGGGTCTGCACATAAATAAAGATAAGTAAGTTTTAGGCATAGTCATGAGTTTATATTCTGGTAGGGGAGATAGACCATGTAAATAATTAATTGTAATATAATGAAATAGGTGCAATGATACATGTTTTTAATAAGATATAGAAGTGGCATAGAGAGAATATATAACTCTTATTTTAGGGATTAGCAGGTCAGAGAAAACATCAGTAAAAGAGGTGATGCCTCAGTATAATTTTGAAAGATAAATAATAGTTTGCTTGATGAACCAATGGAACTGGAAAAGGGCATTCCTTGAAGGTTTGAAGACATGAAACAACATAATATGTTTTGGGAATGGCAAAGTAGAATGGTATTCAAAGGAGTGGAAAGTATGAGTTTTGTAAGGATGGGAGAAGAAGCTAGGAAGGAAAGAATTGTAGAATTTGGTGGTGATGTCTGTAGGAAGGTGGATAGGAGGATAGACATAAAATCTTAGGCTTACCTGTTCTGTCTGTTGGATTTGAGGGAACTCTGTTCAAGAATAATTTCCTGATGGAAGTAGTTACTGTTTCTCATTTTTAACTGTCTTCACTGAAGCCTTTAGTTGTAGTGATTTCCTAGTTCTTTCAGGATCACCAGATAATTTCTCCTCTCTGATCATTTACTTTAAAGGATGTAATATCACAAGCATTTTTAATAGTAGACTTCTCAAAACAAGTCAAGTTTAAAACAATTTGGGAAATTTCCAAGAAAGTGGATTCCTAGTTAAATTGATGACTAAGTTTTATACTTGAATCTACACAGTCTGGTTCGTATTTTATGACTTGTGTGTTCTAAACACTGCGATATACTTTTTAAAACATTTTAAAAAATTTGTATGTTTATATAACATCTGGGGAATAAATTATTTTTAGGAAAGAAATCTCAACTTCCCAGTAATAATTTATATGGCCTTACATTTTTCTTGGTTCAGGCTAGATGTGTACCTGGACCTCTGTTTTCTTAAGAATCACATTATGTTTACTTTATGAAAAATATCATTACAGTATTTCTTTATTTTAGTGGTTTCTCCTTACATTTCTTGGGAATTAATCAAGATGTTTAATTGCTTATTTATGTGCAGTTTAGTTGAACTATTATACTGAAAAGAGAAAATAGCACTTTGCTCTTCTAGCTTCTTGAGTTATTGTAATTAAAAAATTGAGAAGCGTAGAATGACCTTTCTATTTAACTTATCTTGAAAGTTAAAAAAAAAATCCTTTCTTCTCAGTTAAATTAGAGATACGGGAAAGGGAAAGAGGTTGAGAGATGTTCTTTTGTAAATATCCTGTTTAAATAAGTGCTAGTTGGTAACACTGGTCAGGAAACACTGAGTCGATCTACTAGTAGATCTACACGTTTTGGGTTTTTAAGCTGTCATTTGCTCCTTCTGTGACATATTGGGGTCGTCTAATTTTTGCTAAAATTTTTAGAGAAAAGAAAGCCCATGTTAACAACATTCCTTCCTTGTTCTTCCAGTGCTTTGTCAACACATTACAACTTCGATGTTTCTCCTTTTCTTTGCTTCAGCTTTCACTAAGACAGTATAGCCTCTTGTCACTTTCAGAAAAATATTAAAACAGTTTTTTTTGGTTGAGAAGCTGGCTATCCTATATTAAATGGTTTCTCTTTTAGATTTCTTTTGTTACCTTGTGATAGGGTCTTCTACATTTTAAATTGTAATTTTGTGCATTTAAAATTTTTCATTTAAAATTTGTTTTAAGGTTTGATACTTTTTTTAAAAAGATTTTATTTATTTATTTACCAGAGAGAGAGAGAGTTGTGTGAGCACAAGCAGGGGTGGGGGGGAGTGGCAGGCAGAGGGAGAAGCAGGCTCCCCGCTGAGCAAGGAGCCCTTTCTAGGACCCTCGCATCATGACCTGAGCCAAAGGCAGACTCTTAACTGACTGAGCCACCCAGGCGTCTCTCATTTAAAATTTTTTTTAAAAATTAGCTTTGGTGACTTTATATAAATACTGAAGGTGTTGCTGAGGTAATTTATTTTTTTATGCTGTGTCTTCTCTGTGAGGACCCTGGGAGTGGGATAAGGATTTCTTTAGTGTTATTATCAGGAACAGTTGTCTTCTCTGGAGCAGTTGACTTGCTTTCATCTTATTCTAGAGTTTTCATTTGTCTCAGTTATTGCAACTATAATAAAAAATGTTCATGTCTTTGTTATTTACCTTGTTTATCTATGAATAGGCTATTCTTTCCTGAGTGTTTTTTTTAATTCAGCTTTATTCAGGTATGACTGACAAAATTGTAAGATGTTTAAGTGTACATCATGGTGACCCAACACACATATATTCTTTTCTTGATTTTTAAGAACTGAAACTGTCTCTGTAGTGTCTTTAAAGGGTTTAATCTTTTTCCCTTTTTACTCTGTTCTTGGCCATTTGTGAGAGTTTAAGGAGAAAAAAAATAGATTATGAACTTGATTATGAATGTCTTCCTGGTTGAATTTTTAAAATATTACTTTTCATTGAACTAACTGTAGCAGGCCCCCTACTTCTAAAAAGATAGTAGTCTAAAGGTTTGAAAATTGACCTTTTGAAATTCAGAATCAGTTTTTCAGTATGTACAAGATTCTTAGTAACGGTTATGAAACCAGGCTGAATTCATAGCAGCCTGGCCCATAAAATAAACTAATCAAACCAAAGGGAATTACAGCTAAATTGATATGATAAAAACTTGTATTTATTTTGCAAGCAGATACTGTTGAAAAATCTAGTGAGATACTTGTACACATTTTGAATGGACATTTCAGGTACTTCCAAGAGCTTTTGAGATTGATGATATTATATCCATCAAGTCTACTTTAACTTTTTAAAAATATTTGTTTATTTGAGAGAGAGAGCATAAGTGGGAGGGGCAGAGGGAGAAGAAAGAGTCTTTAGCAGAGCCAGACATGGGACTCGATCTCACGACCCTGAGATCATGACCTGAGCTGAAACCAAGAGTCGGACGCTTAACCGACTACGCCACCCAGGTGCCCCAAGTCTACTTTAAGTTTTAAAATATCAAATGAAACAAAAATTTTTTTAAAATATATTTCTTTAGATTTCTTGACAGCCATATTTGTGCATTCTAGGAAAATAGTCATTGAGATGGGATCAACAGTTGGATCTCCTTCTTTTTGTAAAAGTTACTAGCACAGTTGTAAGTGAAGGTTAAAAATAATAACAACAACAATAATAACTTTTTTGTTGCTTTTACCACACATCGGTGGTAATATATTACTACAAAATAATAATGTATGTTTGATGCCATACCTGAATATGTTCATGCTAAAGTGATATATTCTCCAAATTATAGTGTAAATTAAAACTACTCATCTAGGGGCGCCTGGGTGGCTCAGTCGTTAAGCATCTGCCTTCGGCTCAGGTCATGATCCTAGGGTCCTGGGATCGAGCCCCGCATCGGGCTCCCTGCTCAGCGAGAAGCCTGCTTCTCCCTCTCCCACTCCTCCTGCTTGTGTTCCCTCTCTCGTTGTCTCGCTCTCTGTCAAATAAATAAATAAAATCTTAAAAAAACAAACAAACTACTCATCTATAACATTATAATTTATAGGCAGTTTCCATCCTGTAAATAGCACTTGTATATGATATAAGCTGGCCCATGCCAGTTTTTAAATTTGTCCCATCTTAAAATACTCTACACTTATATTAATGTTTTAGACTATTTTTCATTACAAGAATATAATATTTTAGCCATATAGGTATTTAATACCTTTCCAACTAGCCTATTAGGAGCTCATTGACATTTTGCAAAATAACCATATATATACACACACACACATACACATTATACATATGTGAAAATGCATGTTATTCTTTATAGGGGGAAAAGTGGTAGAAGGGGTAGGGAGGGAAAAAAGTTTTATTGTAAGAACTGATAATGAAACTGTTAAGATCATATCTGTGCATTATTTTTCCTCCTTTCTCTTCTGTCTTCATTGCCTTTGAGGGGCATAAGGGTAAGAACAGTTGGAGTGAAGACTCTGGGGAATATGGGAGAATATTTAGCAAGCCAGTTGTGAGAGAGAGAGAGAGAGAGAGAGAGAGAGAGAGAGTGTGTGTGTGTGTGTGTGTGTGTGTGAATGGTAGGGAGAACAGAGGCAGCTAGATCCCTACTCTTTCCTCTAGTTATTTACATTTGAGAAAATACCCCATCACAGTTGAAAACTTGTGTCTTTATTATTAACTCATCTACCTTGTAACCAACAATTTAACTGGCCTAGAGAATACTTCTTCTCAATAGTGCAGTCCTGCCCATGGTTGCTGGCTGGCAGCAACAGAGCTGGAACTCCTAAGAGTGCTCTGAAAGCAGTTTAGTATAAAGTCAGAATGTTGTTTGGATGTTTGGAAGTTTGGTATTTTAATTTATGAAACTGGGAGTACTCAAATGGAAATGCTAGTGACCAAAATATCTGAAGATTATATAAGGAAGTGTTCTAAATTTCAGTGTGAAATGTTCATATTCTGCATATAAGCCTTTATTTTAAATGTATCATGCTTTTACTGCTAATAATTAAAACCAGTAAGAAGAAAAATAACTGAATATATACAATTTATGACAATATTTTACAAGCCTAACCCATCAGACATAGGTGTTGCTTTAGCTACACATGTTTTAAATCAGCCAATTTTTTACAGTTAGACTCTACTTTCAAGTGTACTTTCTGATTTCCAGGTGATAATAAGAAGCATGGTTTCAAGTGCATTGTAACGTTAAAGTTGATTTAGCAGTCAATTTGTTTTCATTTCAACTCTTTAATTGCTGTTTGCCTAGGGGATAGTGATCCTAGAAGAATGTCAACTTCCAAAAGACATTTTGAAAAAACAAATACAATTTGCTGACCAAGCGGCTTCATTAAATACTACAGGGAATCCCCAGATTCCCCAAGAGAGTCAAGATCCTTTACCAGAACAAGATTTTGAAATGTCACCAAGTAGCCCTACACTTCTTCTTCGCAACATAGAGAAACAGGTAATGTGATGGAAGAGTAAGATGTGAGTGGCATGAAATGACTTTTAATCAGTTTTACACACTATTCAAATAAACCTGTGCGTCTGCTTGGGATATTAGTTATTAAGGTTTGCCATTTGACATTAAATACAATTAAAATATGTAGTATATGATGAGTCTTTCTTATAACATTGATATAATTAAGATTATTTAAATATATAAAATATTGGTACACAGCCATAGGATGATAACTCATTTATACTAGGATTGGAATATCTTTTTTCTAACAAAACTGCTCATCATTGGACTTTTTTTTCATGAGGAAAGAACAGTGATACCATTTAATAGATCTGAATGGTTGTTTGATCAATTTATTGATAGAGATTTTTAGTGAAAGATATCAGAATATCAATTCTTTCATAAAAAGTTCATGTAAATAAATGGCAAATAAGCCCCTAACAAATTATTTTGATTCTAAAGCTTTTCCTGATATTGAAATTCTATTATGGATGACCCCAGAAGTTTAATTACTCTGTCCTCTATCTATCCTTTGAAATCACACCATTTATTTTTAGACTTTGGTGGCTCTTGAACAAACCTGGCTTTCTAAGCGTTTGTTACTTTGTAACCAATCTAAATCTGCTGAAATAGACCTAGTTGGGATCACAGCTGCATGATTGCCTTGTTCCAGTGAGTAAGGTGGATTCGTGCCTGCTCACATCTAATTTTTCTAGATTTTTCTGACATATATTGTGAAATAATTTAGTACTAGGTTACTACTGTTTTATTCCTGGTAAGTCAGAGTATGGTGCAACACCTCTCACCCCGTATCTGTTAAATTTACAGTTGCCTAGAGTTTTTCCTTAGTTGCATAATTGCACAAATGCATAAACAAAATACTTTTATGAATATTTTTAAATTCAGAAAGTTATTTTTTAATTATCTAGTATTAAATTGGAATGCACTTTACCATATAAGTGGTGTTTTAAATAGTGTTGGTTATATTCCTATTTCCCTCTCTTTTCTCTCTCTTCATCCCATGGGATCACTACCCTTTCAGTTTGGCCCTAATTGTTTCACACTCCAGAATAATGTATTTGTTTGGTCAGTCGGGTCTTCTATTTTCTTTACCTGTAGGTTACTACTTATCCTTTGGAAAGAGATTTTTTATATTTTTTTCTTTCTCCTTGGTAGCAACAATTTGTTTTATTAGACTGGAGTTAACATCAGAACTGGCTAATTTACAGGGACCAGTGCAAAATGAAATTACATAGCTCTTTGTTAAAAACAATTTTGAAGGGATAAGTCAGTGACAGCAGGGCATTAACCAAGCAAGGGATCCTTCTGAGGGCAGCCCTGTGTGACTGCTCAGGTTGCTCACCATGGAGTTGGCCCTGGGTATTATGTTTATTTTTGGTCCCATTGCTGACAGGAGTGCCAGAGGCTTTGAAAGAGAAGGGAACCAGGAGTGTGAGAACAATGGCAATGGCTCTAGATAGAGGGAGAGTAGAGCAAAAGGATAAGAAAGGGACAGCAGCAATCTCTTGTAGAGGTCATTAGTATATTGCCTATGAACAGGTCATTTGCTCTTGAAACATATGCTAGTAATGTTTTTATAGGCCAGTTAAAAACATTGTTTTCAAATACTTGCTGAAGAGGGTTGAGAATTGTCAGGGATAGCAAGCCTGATACTACACATACTTAAGATAACCTGTTGGTATATAACTGTTCACTGATCATAGTGGGCCTTGAATATAGATCAGGTATTGGATGATTTGATTAAATAAATTTTGTTAGAGGAATGTTTTGTTTACCAAACAAAATTTATTTATGTATCTCAAAAGCAGTTAAAGAGTTGGTAGTTAAAATATAAAGGCACTACTGAGTTGTATACTGGTATCAGTTTTAAAAAATAACATTGATTTATAGTATTAATGTATACTTGCATTATTAGGTAATGTATTTTGTTCATAAATTAAAAGGTGACTTTCTTTTAGAACTTTAGGTAATTTAAAATAAATTTCACAGGGCGCCTGGGTGGCTCAGTTGGTTAAGTGACTGCCTTCGGCTCAGGTCATGATCCTGGAGTCCTGGGATCGAGTCCCACATCGGGCTCCCTGCTCAGCAGGGAGTCTGCTGCTCCCTCTGACCCTCCCCCCTCTCATGCTCTCTCTATCTCATTCTCTCTCTCAAATAAATAAATAAAAAATCTTTAAAAAAAAAAAATAAAATAAAATAAATTTCACATTGGTGTGTTTACATTAAAAACCTTGTTATCCAATAGCTAGTGTTTTAACTTTCAAGTTGATTAGTTTTTGTTTTCAAAGTTTCAACTACGCCTCTCCTAATTTTACTTTTTTCTCATTTTCACTATGAATTTCTTATCCCAAAGATGGACTCAGATATTTGAGATTTTATTGGGCTGGACTGGTTGGTGGCTATGCTGTTCTTCTGGGCCAATTATTCACACATACCTAACCAGTTACCTCAGGGTTTAGAAGGTTTTTAATGATATTTTTGGCAGTGGAACAATGAGAAGAATGTATCAGTGTTTCAGACTGAAAAATATGAGATTCTTTATAAATTTCTTTGTATAAGTGAACTAATGAATGCTTACTAAGTGTATAGAGAATCTATTTGTATTGATTTTGAAAATGAACTTTAATCTAAAAATGAGTAATCATTTTTAAAATAAAGTCATTAGGTATGTATTATTTTTCAAGAAAATAAATGGTGAAAACAGGGTCTTTTTCAAAGACTTTTTGAAGAATTCAAATATTAGATTTACTTCTATCATATTCTTTAGTCTCATTATTTCTAATAGCATGTTATTAGGTTCATACAAATGAAAAATTTTAAGAATAATTATTTCATATACCCCTCTATAATGGAATATCTTTCAATTAATAAAAATGGTGAAATAGTACTACATATTTAAAAAAAATAATATCATACATTATTAAGTGAGAAAGTCAGGTTTTAGAAAATTGATGTGACATGATTTAGTTAAAAGTGTGGGTGTGTGTGCTTGTGTAGGTGTATGTGTGTATAATGCATTTTGTATACACTCATGCTCACATCTCAAAAAACTTAGTCTAGAGGGATGGATATATACCAAGATATTAACAGTGGTTTTTCTCTGTGTAATATGATTACAGGTGACTTTCTTTTCCTTTTTTAAGCCTTTCAGTCCTTTCCCTTTTTTCTATAATAAACATAGATTGTGTGTGTAATGAAAATAGTTGTCATTCTTTTGTAGAAACATGCTGTTTCCACTGATGTGGCCTATATTTATTATAATTGTTATAGGTTGTTTTGAGAATAATTTGATAAGTTTAATATTTATTATGTATTACAAATATATTTTGTATATTTAAGTTTGGAATAAGGATCAATGAAAATTTTGAGTCCCTAAACAAACCTGATATTTTTGAGTTAGGAAAAATACTGAGAAACAGTGTGGCATTGGATTCAAGCCTGAATCTGAATCTTAGCTCCATTTCTTACCAACTTTATAATCCTTATTCAAGCTGCTTAATCTTTTTTTGCTTCAATTTCCTTAACTGTAATTGATTTTAATAATAGTAATACCAGTATTTCTAATATTAACTACTTTGCAGGTTGGTTATGAAGATTAGAAATAATCTATGTTTAGTGCTTTGTGTAGTGCCTGGCACATAGTAGTAAATTATAGCTATGATTTTATTATTATTAACTTGGCTGCCTTAAAGAAAATATTATGTACATGCTATTAGCTAAATTCAAATGTTTTAAGAGGATAGGATGAGTAGATAAAGGAACTGTAATGAAAACGGATATAGATAAGGAGGAGTACTTTAAAATGTAGATTTATTTATAATAAGTGGAAAAATTAGTAGTGGTATAAATCATCTTTGTAGGTTAAAATATTTACTAAAATATAAACATTTACTAAAGGTGTGAGACCTAACTCACATTTCTTGCTTAGCAGTAGTAAAAGTTAATTGTTTTTTTGCAGAGTGCACAGTTGACTGAGATCATCAACAGTTTGATTGCCCCTCTCAACTTGTCCCCAACTTCATCACCCCTATCCTCCAAATCCTGTAGCCATAAATGTCTGGCTAATGGCATTTCCAGGAGGTAGGTATCAGTGGGATAGTTTGGCTTCTAAATTTGGCTTTTTAAATTTTACTTTATTTTGCTTTGTTTTATTTATTTATTTATTTGATCTTTTAAGTAGTATAGTTGTTTTTTTCTTCTTAAGCACTATTAGAGTACAATCAATAGGACATGGATACATTTTTAGATATCATCACACTTATATTATTAACATAACTATAAACTTGAGAATGAGGGAGAAAGTTTTCCAGCATGTAAAATGTTTCTGAAAAAGAAAAATAGTGATACCATTTGCTACAGAAGTAATGCTTTTTTTTTTAACATACCTTCCATTTTGTACATTTTGTATTCTTTAGCTCTATACTGCCTTTAATACAGTTTAAGAAAAAAGACCCTAGATATAGTTTGGGCACAGAAGATTGGTAGATATCATCCATAAAATTCAGTTTAAGTTACACTTAATCATTTTGTATCTCAGCTTTTATAAGGTAAAATTTTTCTCTGAATGTAATTAGTAATTACTGTAACCTTTAGCAGTTTATTATATCAGTGAATACACACACACACACCCACACACACACCCACACACACACACACACATACATGGGATCCTAATTCGTTTTTTGCGAATAGCTTTTGTGTTCTCTTTCATTTTGTTTGTTTTTCTATTTTAAAGATTCAATTAGAATTAAAGATGCTAATAGAATATTATTTTTCTAAATTTTTTTTCAAATAAAATTGTAATGTGGGCTTCTTTAACTACCATAGAGGACTGAGTGTAATTTAGTATTGGGAAGTATTTATATTAATAATTATACAATTTATTGTTAAATTTTGTTTAATATAGCATGAAAGGAAAATTTGTACCATGGCGAAAATTATGCTAAGTAGCCATCACATTCTTCATGAGATTAGTGTATATAAACTGAATCCTATAATAAATATACTGTTATTTGGGTTTTATTTCTAATTTGTTATTTTGAAAATCTAATTTTTAATACTTTCACTGTTTCATTTGTGCTGGGTCATTTATTCATAGTTTTGTCACAGAAGAAGTTCTTCTATTGGTTTTGCTTTACTGTTTGTTGATTTTATATATTCATTCCTTTTATCACTGATGATTCACTTTGAAAGCAAAGATTCTCATGTATTGTATAGGGCAACTCTGATATCTTCATTTAGGAGAACATATGCTAATTAAGAAAGTCATAATTTAAAAAAAAGGAAGTCATAATTACTAGTTGAGCCATTAAACACCATTAAATTGGTGTGGAAACATTGTGATTTGGGTCAAGCCCATTTTAGGTAACATTTCGTTTACCTAACCAGACATTACACTATTACATATATATGTATGTATGTATCTGTGTACATATTTTCATTTTAATGTACTTGCTTATATTTTTGGTTATTCACACAGTATTTATTACATAACTATTTGCTGTATGTCTTAGTCAAAGTTCTGGGTTACAAAGATGAAGACAAGTCTCTGCTTTTAACTAGCTTGCAGTCTCATAGGTGAAATATAATTATTTAATATATGTAATAATAAAGGAATTGTGTACGGTAATTTAAATATCTGATTTTATTAGCTTTCATAGTTGAAAAGATGCCTCATAAAGATACATGGTTCCAAATGAAAGAGATGTTAACATTGGCTTTATTTACTAACATGAAACTTTTTCAGTTCTGTTTACTAATAGTTCAGAGGTTCTTCTTGAAATCTGCTAGTAATTGCCATCTTTCCTGATGTCAGGTATTTGCTCCTACAAATTAACTGGAAGGTTTATTTTTGAAAGTTTATAACGGGGTTAGGAGGGAAATGAAAAAATTTATAACAGGTTTAAAACCTACTTAAATTCTTTGATAGATTTAAGAAGAGATAAAAATTTGTCCTCCAACCTTTTGAAGTATTCTGATATGTGTTTTAATTAATTTTATTAATTTTACTAATTATTAATTTATTTTTGGCAGTAATCATTTTTTTCAAAATGCTTCCTATATAAATGAGTTCCTGTTTCAAAAAGCATTTTTTTTTCAAAAAGCATTTTCACATTTGTTGTCAAAATATATTTCTCTTGAAGAAAATATTTTATTTTCTAGCATTTGCTAGAAAATGTAATATAGCTACCTTTCATCAAAGAGAAGGTGAGCAGGGTGCCCGGTTCGGTCGGGCATCCGACTCTTGCTTTTGGCTCAGGTCATGATCCTCAAGGTTGTGAGGTAATGAGATTGAGCCCTGCCTTGGGCTCATTGCTGGGCATGGAGCATGCTTAAGATTCTCTCTCTCTCTCCCTCTGCGCACCGCCCCCCACCAAAAAAAGGTGAGCAAATTTAGAATATTTGGGGTTTTGTTTAAAATGTATAATTTAATAACTGTTTTTAAATGTTTTGTTACCACAAACTGCTCAATACTTTTGGTTTCATTAAAATTTTTGTAAAAATTCTCTTTATAATATATACCATAATATACAAGTCTATTTAGCCAGGAACATAGAAACTGGAATATTTTGCAGATAAGAGAGTAATAACTTTGAAGGAAATGTAGAAAATTTTGAGGATTTGTGGTGGTGTGTCAGATGCTAAATGGAGGTCTGAAAAATGTCTCTTGGTTTTGCCAGTTATAAATTGAGACCTTAGCACAAGTAGTGTAGTGGCATGATGGAGAGAGGTAAGAGTGGGCTGATAAGAGAAGTGGAGATGAAGTAGAGAGAAGGAGTCAAGATTACACTTTCAAGGTTACTGACTATAAAGGCTATAATAAAATGGATGTACAAGGTCAAGAAAGGGATTTTTGTTTTTAAAATAGAAGAAATGTAAGTATCTTTATTAAAATGAAGGGAAAGAGCTAGAGATGGTACAGGTAGAAATATATCCTAAAGTTATGAAGAGATTTTATATAAGGAGGAAAAACACTTGTTCCTTTAGAGTGGCATGACAGAGATTAAGATGGGTGTAGATAAAGTTGTTTATAAAGTATTTGTAGCCAAGTTAGGAGTGGGAAAGGAAGCTGTAGGAGTTAGGTAAAGGTTTGGATAGACATCGACCAATCAAACATTGCCTCTTCCCTTCATTTTCCTTCCCTTCCCTTCCCTCCTCCTTTTTTTGTAACATGAGCAGCCCACCCCTGGAGAATGATGTTTTGTGGTTTCTAAGTTGTTTTCTTTTTTTTTTTTTAACCCCTTAACTATATTGCAGAAAGTGCTTAATTGATATCTGTAAACTAATTAAGAATTTAAAAGTATTCTCTAATTGAACTTTTTGTAAAATAAACAAGCACATAATAGTGAAATTCTGTAAATAGATTATTTTATAGTACTCACACTTGAGAATATTACCATAGATTTTGAAAATTACTTGGAAACACAATTTTATATTATAGTAATAATGAAAAAGTTTTATTTAAAAAATATCTGTATTGAAGGAAGGTGAAATTTATCTATTTATGAGCCTTTTGCTCCTGGGAGTAAAATGTTAAATGAGGCCTAGTTTTATTTCTTATATCTTTGTGTTTTTCCAACATTGTTTTTATTTTTTTATTCACATGTAATTATAGATGAAGAAAACATCTTTAAGAATCAAAGGTTTTCAAGAGTAAGGGCTTAGTTAATGTTACTCAAACTTGACAATAAGAAAACACTTTCTGAAGATATCCCTATTAAGCATATAAGTACTATTCATTTTATGTATTTAAGTAAATGTGAAGGTAAGAAAATTAATCATTTGAATAAGAACTTTTAAAATCCTGATAAAATGTACGTAATATAGAATTTACCATTTTAACCATTTTTATGTTTAGTGCATTAAGTACATTCACATTGTTGTTCAGCAATCACCATAATCCATCTCCAGAGCTGTTTTCATCTTCCTAAACTGACACTCCGTACCCATTAAACAATAAGGACCCATTCATTCTTCCTTCTTCCCATTCCTTGGCAACCACCAGTCTACTTTGTGTCTCTATGAATTTGACTACTCTAGGTATCTAGGTATCTCATATAAGCAAAATCATACAGTATTTGTCCTTTTGTGAATGGGTTATTTCACTTAGCATAATGTCATCAAGGCTCATCCATATTATAGCATGTGTCAACATTCCCTTTTTAAGATTGAATAATATTCCATTCTATGTATAGACCACATTTTGTTTATTCTCCCTGTGTGAACATATGAATAGCCACCATTTGGCTATTGTGAATAATGCTGCTTTGAACATGAGTATACAAATATCTGTTTGAATCCTTTTTTTTCCTTTTTGTTTGAGTCCTTGCTTTTAATATTTTGGACATATACCCAGAAGTGGAATTGCTGGATTGAATAAGAGTATTTTATTGTTTATTTTGAAAATAAGAAATTAGTGAATATTAATGATATTTCTAAGCCAAAAGCTAAGAAAAAGCGAGAAACCAGAAAAGTAAGCATAGTGCAGCATCTACGTTTGTCTGAGGCCAAATTCTGACAAAATTGAGTTTTGATAGCTTTGGGGGGAAAGAAAGAGAAATCAAAATCAAAATCAAATCAAAAATCAAGTGAAGTTTTAATAGCTTGTGGGGTGAGAAGAAGATAAATCAAAGCTGAAACAAATCAAAACCTTGTCTATGGTAGGGAGATGAAAGGAAATCCTCCTCCATGGGCTACAGTCTTAGAATAAATGTAAATCAGAAGGAAAATTGTTTCCCCTTCCCCACGTAGGGCACCATGGGGAGAGCTGCCTTGGTGCTGAGCAGAGCAGAAACAAAACAAAACCTATCTATCTTTGAGATAGCTTGACCATGGTGGAGACTTTCACATGGATTTTCAGTTCAAATTTGCATTATTGAGTCATCCAAGGAATCCCTAGTTTAAAATGGTTTTGGAATGGGTGATACTACAAGGTAGATGGCAGAGACAAATGTAGCTTCTCTCTGGAGGAAGGCATTGTCTTTCTTAGCTCCGGGAAATTCTCAGGAATAATTTTTCAAGGCAGTGATCAGCACACAGTTAAATATAATCAGATGTGTGAGAGAGCAATAAGAGTAAGGATAAAGAGAAAATAATAGCAAAAAGAGATTACAAAGTTTTCAGATATTAGGATTATCAAACACTGATTATTTTTTAAAAAATAGTGCTTATTTTGATTTTAGAAATAAAAGATAGGCTTGAAAATATCTGCAGGGAAGAAACTATAAAAGTTACATAGCACGTTTGAAAAAGGTCCAAATAAAACTTCTGAAAAATACTGACATTAAAAACTAAGTATTAAGTGAGTTTGGCAATGTTGACACAGTTGAAGAGAGAACATGTACATAGAAGATAGATTAGGAGAAAAATTCCAGATTGTAGGAAAAGAAACAAAACTATGGAAAATAAAGAAGAGTCATTTAAAAATGTGAGAACATATTGAGCAGATCTAATATAAGACTTAATTGGAGACCTGAATGAAGCTAGAAAATGGAACAGAAGCAATATTTGAAGAGAGATTGGCTGAAAAATTACCTGGATTTGATGAAAGACACCAAATTCAGGAAGCCAGATGCAGATTCTTAAGCAGGACAAATAAAAAGACCACTAGAAACAGGAAATGGCAGGGGCTGCGGGGTTGCTGGGGGAGGGGTGGAACAAAGACAAACGGAACATCTAAAAGCAATAGCAGAGGTAGGGAAGGAGGAAGAGATCACCAGAACAGTTTGACTAACAGCTGACTTCTCAAGAGTAGTAATAAGAACCACAGTACAGTGGAATGGTATCTTGAGTGTGTTGAAAGGAAATAACTACCTAGAAATTCTATACCCAGAGAAAGCATCTTTAAAGTCTGAGTGTGAAACACAAATGTCTTCAGACGAATCAAAACTAAAGAGTAGGTCACTAGTAGACTGTAATTATAATGATAACCATAAAGGGTGGGTTTCAAGCAATGGAAAGTGATGATCCTAGATAAGTAATTTGAGATGCAAGAGGGAACTAAGGACAAATGAAATAGTAAATATAATTATATGGGTATATTTAAACAAATAGTAGTAAAACATGTCTAGTGGAGCTATAAAAAAAAAAAGTCGATGGCAACAATAGCATACAGGTCAGGAGGAAGGTAAATGGTTTTAAATTGTTCTCAAGTCCTTAAGTTATTCAGGACACTGGTAAAAGTACTGATTGTGATTTAACTTTTTATCGTTCTATGCTAAATATGAAGAGGAGGTCCACATGGTGGGGAGGAGGCTTCATAGGTGCCGATAACATTCCATTTCTTGGCCTGAGTGGTGATTATGGGACAGTGAAGGAGTAGGTGAAGCATTGCTTCATATTTACAAGTTAAATATAAAATAAACATTTTATGTACTTATTTATTGGTATCTTACATTTCACAATCAAAAAGTTCAGAAAAATAGGGTACAAATTACATACTTCAAAAAGGGTAAGTAGAAAACACAGTGGCCACCATAGGTTTGAAAAAAAAAATTAAATGGCATTATTACCCTAAACCTGTGAGCAAAATTTGACTAGTTGCACACTGTTTAAATAATATAGAATATCAAAATTTTAAGATAGGTGAAGGAATATAATATTTGATTTGTTAAAACAAATCTTATTTTAACGTGTTTCTTTAAAATTTGGTGATAAAGAATGATCTAGTTTTTTTATTTTAGAGCCCTTTTCCAATTTTAGTATATGTGCTGCCGAAGCGAGTACGGACCCTTGCCCTTTTCTTTATCTGTCAAATCTGTCTTTATCTAGGATATCCTGTCTTTTTCAATGAAAGCATTCATACACGTGGGAAGCAAATGAAGAATGACTAAAGAAAAGGACATACAGCTGTAGTGTATTTTTAATTGTTTCCTCTGATCTGAAAAGTACTCTTACATGTACTTGTGAATTTTGAGGTGCATACTTAGCTGACATGTGTAAATTAATACAAATGTCAGACCTAATAACAGTATAATAATAGGAAGTTACAGAATGTAGTTACAGACAAAAGGTACATTTAAAAGTCATAGGAAATTTGGTAATTTACCATGATAAATAATACATATTTACATTATAGTTCTTAAAAGTCATTATGGTGTCTAAATATTTATATTCTCTCTGCTCCAAAAATTTTATCAAGTCTTAACCAACATTCGGCAATTATTCAGTTTCCACTCTTACCCAATTTTTACAATCATACTATCTTAAAAAAGTACATGTTAGCCTATTAAAATATAGTATGCCACAAAACAGATCATTGGCTGAGAGTTAAATGTATTTCTTGCAGTAAACATATCAGATATTCGGAGATAGTATATGATTGTATGAGAAGTAAATAAGACAGTATATACAGAACTCTTGTAACAATGCCTGGCATATAAGAAACAGCCTAATAATGTTAACCACTGATATTTTTATGCAAGGACATACGTATGTTAAAACTATATATTTTAAGTATGTATATTAAAATAGTAGGCATTCTTATTTCTTTCATTTCATGGCATTATACTAGTCATTGATTTAGAACTATTCTTACTTTAAAAAAAAAAGTGCTTCCAAGTGGCCTGAGTTATGATGAGGATTTTAAGGGATGCTTTGGTGGCTCAGTCAGTTAAGCGTCTGCCATCAGCTCAGGTCATGATCCCAGGGTCCTGAGATTGAGTCCTGCACTAGGCTCTTTGCTCAGGAGGGAGCCTGCTTCTCCCTCTGCCTGCCGCTCCCCCTGCTTGTGCTTTCTCTCTCTCTCTGACAAATAGATCAATAAAATCTTAAAAAAAAAAAAATGATAAGGATTTTAAGGCCTGTGTAGGGCCAGCTATTACTGAACATTCATTATATAGGTACAAGGACTCAGAGGTACCACCTGTTTCTCCATCCTATCTCTTGGGGAGATACAAAGTTGCTGTCCTGCCTTTGGTCTGCCTGGTTGGTAAACCCTATAATTAAACCAAGCACTTGAAAATTCAGGGTAAACACAGTGTTGAATTTTATTCTCAAATTACTTAAAACATCCCTCCTCAAAAGACCATCTTGGGACATTTAATCTCCTCCCCCACATTGTAACTTGTATTCATTTTTAATCAATTATAGTTTTTTTTATGATTTAGTGGTTTTAGGGTAACTTATGGTTATGAGTATAGAGTGTACATTTTTATATATTTTTTGTTTTAGACATTTTGTGACCTTGGGCAAGTCAGTTAATC
Organism: Phoca vitulina; assembly: GCF_004348235.1. Classification (NCBI taxonomy): domain Eukaryota; kingdom Metazoa; phylum Chordata; class Mammalia; order Carnivora; family Phocidae; genus Phoca; species Phoca vitulina. The sequence goes on from NW_022589704.1 coordinate 26,327,767, forward strand.
TCTTCACATCTCTTTATCTTTAAATTTACCGGTACACAAATATTATAAAGTAGTTTCTAGTACTAATATTCTTCAATTAAATGTTTATTTTTGAGGATTCCTTTTTTTTAAACAAGCGAACAATAAAAACAAAGATTTCAAAACAACCTAAAATGTATCTTTTTGTCATATGACTCTTGTGTTTTGCTTTGGATGTATTCATTTTATGTTAGTTCAAATCAAGAGACTTAGTGAATAGAGAAAAATTACTTTATTCAACATGTCTTAGTAACTTTAAAGCATAATCTAGAAGTTATTATGAAACAGGTACTCAAGACAGTAGGAGGAATGAGGATTCTACTCAAGTGCTAGAAACTTTTCATATAAACCAAGAATTGTTTAATAAAATTTATTACATATTGCCTTTCTTGGATGATACTGAAGTTAATTCAATTTTTCTTTGATAACTCAGGCTCATGACTGGCCACATCCTCAGGGACTATGGAGATTAATAGTTGTATATCTGTAAAAGAATTTACTTAATAGTAAATACCTACTGAGTAACCTCAGTGTGCCAGACATTGGATTGGGCAGTGGGAATACATGTTGAACAAAAACACATGTGTTCTCTGTACTCAAGGTGTAGAGTCTGGGTGGGGAAAAATGACTCAACCATATAATCACAGAAATAAATGCATAATTTTAAACCCTGATCAAGTGCTATGAGAAAACTCATAGTTAAGAATATCCCTTTGGGGGGCGCCTGGGTGGTGCATTCAGTTAAGTGTCTGACTTTTGGTTTCGGCTCAGGTTGTGATCTCCAACTCCTGATCTCGGGATCATGAGATCAAGCCCCACGTTGGGCTCTGCAGCTCAGTGCAGAGTTGGCTTGAGACTTTCTCCCTCTCCCTCTGCTCCCGCTCCACTTTCTCTGTCTCTCAAATAAATAAATCTTAAAAAAAAAGAAAGAGGGGTGCCTGGGTGACTCAGGTAATTGAACGTCTAACTCTTGATTTCAGCTCAGGTCATGGTCTCAGGGTCATGGGATTGAGCTTTGTGTAGGGCTCCACGCTCAGCATGGAGTCCGCTTGAGATCCTCTCCCTCTGCTCCTCTCCCTCTCATACATATGCTCGTGCGTGCTCGCTCGCTCTCAATAAAATAAACATAAAAAAAATAATACACCTTTGGGGGCGCCTGGGTGGCTCAGTCTGTTAAGCATCCAACTCTTGATTTCGGCTCAGGTCATGATTTCAGGGTCATGAGATCGAGCCCCATGTCAGGCTCTTCACTGGGCATGGAGGCTGCTTAAGATTCTTTCTCCCTCTCATCCTCCTTCCCCGCCCATCCCCATTTGCGAGCATTCTCTTTCTCTCTCTGTCTAAAAAAAGAAATTTAAAAATATCCCTTTGGAATCAGACAAATCTGAGCTCAATCCCAACTCTGACATTTGGTAGCATTGTATTCTTGGGCAACTTTCTAAATCACAGTTCAAATGAGAACAGTCTGCTTCCTGGATTGTTGTGAGGATCAAATGAAATAACACGTATGATATTATTTTGCTTTGCTTTGTTTTGTTTTGTTTTGTTTTGTTTTTTACTTGTTTATTATCTGTCTTCCTGGAAGAGAATATAAGCTCCATGAGAGCAGGAACTTTTTTAGTCTGACTTATTAACTGCTCTTTTCCTAGCATCTAGATAAGTGAGCGTCACATCGTGGGCATGAATAGATATTTGCTGAATGAATGAAATGTCTTTTAAGATTTCTTGCAGGTAATCAGCATTCCATAAAAAATATTTTGTACTCATTTGTCTTTTCTCCCCCATAGTCAGATTGACATTTTCATTATTGCTCTCATGGCTATGTTCTGCAGTTCTGCTTTGTCTCATCTAATTTAATGATGGACTAGAAGATCAGATAACCAAAGTGGTAGAAATATTTGTACTATAATAAGAGACATTTTCTAGTAAGAAAAAAGGCCTCTGCTAACAGTAACAGGAGTGAACTTTTGTGTATGAACAGTGAGGTTTTTGGGTTATTTGAAAGGCTTTTGTGATTTCATTCATATTCTGTATACTTGGCATTGCCAGATTAGTAATCTCATAGGTGAAATATTACAGTTCTTCTAATAAAGCGTACTTATTCTAGCTTTATATCACATTATATCATAATTTTTGTGTATAATTAGGTTAGGAGAAATTTAAGTTTTGAATTTTTAAAGGTTGGCCACCTATTCTGTATATTAATTTTTAGAGGAACACATAGAGCTTATTGTTTGATATAATTTCAAAAAATATCTGTCATTTTTATAATATCCTAATGAACTGTTCTCTCACAATGTCTAAAGTAAATTCACCTGGTTAATTATTTTCCAGGCTACCTGTTTGCCCATGTTATTCATTGATTCCCAACCCCCACCTCTTATTTAATGGCAGTATCTCCCAGAAGTTAGAATGGTTTTTTTAGCTTTATTAATCTTAGCAGCAGGGTCTAAGATGAGTCACCAGGAACTGAGCAATTGAAAAAATTGAGTCTTCAAACAAATGAAGCATTATATCTTATCATGATAGAGATATTAATTTTTAGATCTTATATTCTAAAATAAAGATAAAATGTTGTAAATGGATCCTTGCTTATTACCCCATGGGGTATTATCTGCTGAGAAAGTGAATTTCTATTTGAAGTAATATCTAGATTTTTATTATTGTTGTTGTTTCTTTTTGCCTTAATGAGACCCAGAACATGATATAAAATTAAATTCCAATGAATCATTGCCATGCTATTTATTTCCACTAATGGTAATTATCTCTTGAAATGCAACCATTCTTTCTAATTGGGTATCATGATTGAAAAACTGCAGCTAAACTGGCAAACTAATTACATAGAAAGTAATTCTTTCATCCTTAATATCTTCAGTAGTCACTTCTCAGAAGAAAACACTGTTAGCTGCATATTCTAGGCTGAAATTTTCAATATAATTTTGGGTTCATTTGAATGACATTAATTATTATATTAGCTAGATGTGTGACATCAATAAGGAAATAAAATTTCCCAGCTGTGTTTTTAAAGTAATGCCAGTAGGAATTATTTTCTTTTGTAAAAACTTTTCTTTCCCCTTTTTACCTGTAAGTCTAAAACCTAATGTTAGAGGGAATGTTTAAATAAATTGTGATATAAACACGGGATGGAATATCATGTAAGTATTAAAAAAATCATATGGTGATATGCTTATTTGGGAAAGTTAAGTAGAAAAATCAGGGTACCAAAATCATTGTATAAGATCATTTCATAGAAAAAAGACTTGAAGGATATAAATCAAAATTTTAATGAGAACTGTATTTGTGATTAGATGATGGATTTTGAAAAAATTTTTTCAACTTTATTTTCAAATTTTCCTTTAAAATGAAAAATAGTAATTATAATTAGTAAAATAGAAAGTCTCCATTTCAAACTTTCAAACAAATTATGTGAGAAGAACAGCTCAGAGATTATATTGAAGAATCTGAATTGTATCTCCCAAACTATAGATTAGCTAGAAATGTTTGACAAACTTTTATATTTCGATTCTCAGAAAAAAATAACTGCCATTATTCGCTTCCTAGTGTCTTTGCCTTAATGCTTTAAAAAATATCACTTGAAGAGCACCTGGCTGGCTCAGTTGGTAGAGTATGCGACTCTTGATCTCAGGATTGTGAGTTTGAGCCCCATGTTGGGTGTAGAGATTACTTAAAAACAGAAAGTACCATGTGAGGTTAAGAGCCAAAGATAAAAATAGCAGATAGCACTACAATAGTCTCTTTTTCTCTTTACCTTTTATTATAGAAAACTTTGACATATAGAAAGCATAGTAAAGTGAATTCACATATTCCCAGCTTTTAAGAATTCCCAAGATTTTTGGGGTACCTGGCTGGTTCAGTTAGTAGAGTATACGACTCTTGATCTCTGGGTTGTAAGTTTGAGCCCCACATTGGGTATAGAGATTACTTAAAAATAAAATCTTAAAAAAATAAGTCTCTAATACAAAAAATAAAAAGACTGATTTTCAGATGACATTTTTTGTCTAGAAAAATAGTACAAGCTCATTGTAGGAAAATTGGAAAATTCACAAAATACTAAAAAGAAAGTAGAAATCATATTGCTCAGAGTATATATTTCTTTTCTATCATATTTATACATTTTCATAGTTGAGATTTATTAGAAGCAGTTTTAGATTTTATTTTGATACTATATCAAAGCTTTTTATACTTAAAATATTTCTTTTCCATTTTAATGGCTACATTAAGGTATACCTTATTTTTTTAGAATAGGTATATATCTAATTAGAATACCATATTACATTGTACTTCAACACATTTTCTTATTACAAGAGTTAAAGAGACTTGTATTTTTGACTAAGGGGTATAGTTCTTCTACTTAATACCTAAGATAGGGGAAATGGCCTGGTAAAGGTACGGTTTTCTCTGTACCAGATAATGCCTTTTATCTTGATCCATTGGTCCTTTGAGAGAGTTGTTTTACTTTTGACATTTGGAGGACAAGTAATGTCCATAGTGGGCCATTTTAGTAAGCTTATATTATATAAGCCCTATTTTATTTAATTTCTTTAAAATTGGTTAATGCCATCTAAGTGTCATTGAGTTATCTGAGTATGTGATGCATTCATTTCTCCAAACACTATCAAGAGAAAACAAGATAGTAAATTCAACTAGTAGCAGGATATTTGACATCAGGGAAAGTTTGGAGAAGGTTCTTGCTATAGATTGAATTCATCAAAGAACTCCAACTGATGAACAGGAGAGATGAAATAGAGATTACCAATCATGCAAAAACAGTGATTTTTAGGTGTGTATTTTTGTGGATATATTAGTTTCCTAGGGTTGTTGTAACAACCACTGAGTGGCTTAAGATAACAGATACTTACTCTTTCACAGTTCTGTAGGCTAGAATTTAAAAATCAAAGTGTTAGGGCCATGTTCTCTATGAAGGTTCTAGGGAAGAATCAGTTTTTGCCTTTTCCTAGCTTCTGCTGGTTGCTGGCAGTCTTTGGCGTTCCTTGGCTTGTAGCCCAGCTCTCCAGTCTCCACCTCTTTATCCACATGGCATTATTCCCTGGGTGTGTCTCCTCTTTGTCTCTCTGTCTCTTTTTATAAGGACATCGGTGACTGGATTTAGAGTCTTTAATCCTGTATGACCTCATTTTACCTAATTACATCTGCAAAGACTGTATTTCCAAATAACGTCTCATTCTGAGGTTCTTGGTAGATGTAAATTTTGTGAGGGCACTATTCAACCCAGGACAGTGGGTGTGGGTATTTTGTGCGTGAGTGTATGGGGAAACTAGGGGTTGGGGTGTGGTGCTATCATAATCTTTCTGAGAATGCACATTCTAATTCTCTTCTCCATTATTGATTTTTACCTTTTGTAAATTTTATTTATTTTTTAAGTAGGCTCCATGCCCAGCATGGAGCCCAGCGGGGGCTTGAACTCACAACCCTGAGATCGAGACCTGAGTTGGTATCAAGAATGGGACGCTTAACCGACTGAGCCACCCAGGCGCCCCTCTACTTTTTTAAAAGTGTATTTAATATGAGAATGGGTGCATATGGGAGAAATATTGAAAACTACTATTCTTAAACAGTATTTTAAAATTCTATGTTAAATATTCTCTGCTCTTCTTGAGAATAAAAGATAAAAATAATCTCATGAAGTGTTTTTTATGCTTTTATGGTTCTAGCATTCTGAACTCACAACTAGGCCCAAAAGTTTCTTATTTACTAAAAATATTTGAGCACAGCATTATAAGGTTATTATAATATTCCAATTATTCCTATCGTTCTAAGAACATAATTTGGTTTAGGCAGAAGGTTATTAAATACTTGAGTGATTTACTATGAAAAATTCTAGACTATCTTTCACTGGGTTTGTGGAAAAAAAAAAAGGAAAGAAAAGAAAGATCAAAACTAGACTGTTCTTCCACATCCTCTACCATTAATACTGCCACCAAGAAAACACCAAAAAATTAACTAATCGATGCCCCATATACCCATATTTTTAGATTGTTTTATTTATTAATATAAGTGCATAATGTTTGCAGGAATTGATTTTGGTAGTGATTTACTGTAGAATATCTGGTAAAAAATAATTGATTCACTTTTGGGACTTTGGTTCCTATAGTAATCAAAGTATAAGAATATACTGTAAAAAATTCACTTGAAGTTTTCCACTCATACTCTGTAGTAGCAAATTGAATGCTTCTTGTTATCATCCATAAATGTCTTAACTGTCAGGATTTTTTAGGGTTGTAACAGAAAACCAGTGATTTCAGAAAGTCATTAAATAACTATTAGAGAAAGTAAATAGTGTTAATAAAATGTGAACTCAGAACTTTCTGATTATTTTCTTAGATAAAACTCTCAGTTTTGTACTTTTTAGAAGAAATTTTTAGACTTGATTGATGCCCTTTTTACAAATCAGAACATATTACAGTTCTTATCTGCTTATTCTAAATTTATGATGGACATACTTGACTATATGATAAAATAAGATACATCATATCTTACTACCAAAAGCTACCTTTTGTAAACCAGAGTTAGAGATTTAGAATGAAATGCAAGGCCATGTCAATATATATCTTATCTTTCTAAAAGCTCTCTTGTAGCCTTCTGTTTAGAACCTCTTTTGGCTTTTAGGTTATTTAAAATGTTCAATGTTTACTCATTCATAATTATATAGGTATAATGTATTTTATACAGGCACTATACAAAGCACAGAACTGGAATGATAAACCTGACAATATATATGTGTATATCTCTCTATTCATTCAATAAATATTTATTGAGCATCTGCTGTATGCAAGGTACAATATCAGGAACTTCTTGATACAAGGGTGAACAAAACAGACACAGTCCCTGCACCGTTTATAGTCTAGAAAGTAAGACATTAATTAGATGATCGTACAAATGAATGCAAAATTATTACTATGAAAAATGCTATGAAGGACAGATGAACAGTGCTATCAAAGCTCAAAAGGGGATTTGACTAGTCTTTGGAGAGGTGAAACAAGGGCTGAAAGACTTCTCTAAGAAACTGACTTTTGAACTGAGAGGCAAATGATTATTGGAAATTATGTAGTTGAAGGAGGATGTGAGAAAGTTCTGTAAAGCAGAGATAACATATAAAAGTCTTGTACTGTAGAGAGTGTGAGTTACTTGAAATGAAAGGAGGTGGTGTGGCTAGAACACAGGGAGCAAGGAGGAGTGAGATGCAAGATAAGGCAGGAGAGTGATGGCAGGTGCCAGGCCAGTCAGGGCCTTTTAAACTTGAAGTCTTTTTCTCCAGAGCAATGGGAAGGCTTTGAGAGATGGTAAGCAGTGTGGGGATGGGAGGAAAGGGCATGAAAGGATAAGATTTGTTTTCCCAAAAGATTGGTAATAGAAGGAACTGAAGAGGGAAAAGTGTGAATGAGGGAGACCAGTTAGAGGCTATTGGAGTATTCCTGGACAAAAAAGCTTGCATTAGGGGAGTGACAGTGGAAATGGAGAAATTATGTTATGTGCATATACCACACAAAGGATCTGTCCTTTGAGGGATTTTTATTCTCTGAGCAAAAGTTTCCAATTGGAGATCTAAAGAAGTATAATTTGTTGTCTCTCCTGGCAATTATCCTACTGTCCCACTTGTAAGCTTGCAATTTCAAAAGTTCAATGATAATTATATTATTGGTACTTATTGATAGTTGTCTTGATAATAGGACAGTACTTGATGGTGACCCATTGCATCCTCAGTTTCTGGGGTTGCCGGGGTGTACCTACAACTTTATGTGAACACTAAACCTTCTCTTATTGAAATGTTATTTTCCCTCCTGAGTTTTCTCCTCCTCTTCCTATTATTATTATAGCTTTTTTTTTTTAAGAATGTCATGTGATGATGGTGTCATGGTATCTTATATTGGTTTATCAATGATATATTTAAGTTCTTGTTTTCCTTAATGCTTAATTACTAGATAGCCTATTATCTCCTGAGGAAAAAGCTTTAGGTTATAGAGTTACATGAGCAGGGTTGTTGTTTTCCAGATTCCTTCATTTTTCTCTTATTCTGCTTTTCATTGAAGTTGATTGACTTACTCTCTCTTTAGTGTAAAACACTGTGGAAAATAAGTGAATTTATTAGTGATTTGTAATAACTCTTTACAATAACCTCATCAATTATTTATAAAAGTGGTTTATGTACCATATGAGCTTTGGTGAGAATAATGTGCTTTACACATTGATTAGTTATGAAATAAACAGATTTCACATCTTTGAATTTCAGTACATTTCCCCATTAATTTAGGATAAATTTTGATGACATTTTGCAAGGACCCTTAATAGCTAGAGAGTGTTAGAAGTCATGAAGGAAGAATTGTGGCTGGAAACATATTTAAGTTTTAAATAAAAGAAAACTTTTTTTTCCTGATAATGTGTCAGTCACTTTAGAAAGTTGAAAATACAACTTTCAGTGAACAAATGGCACATTTTCTATTTATCTTTAACCCCACCTATAAGCCTCTAGCCAATTCAAAAGCTGTGTCCTGTCAGTCAGTAAAGAGATGGTGGCTCACCTTCTTTAGGGCTAACTCTTCTGTGGGGAGGGGAATAAGGGCTCATTAACAACTAAAGAATTATAAATAGAGGGCAGAGTTAACTGTGCTTTAGAGTTAACTCCTGGAATAAAAAAAGCTCTTCATTTTCTCTAGATGCTATGGAAGCTATGTCTTTTTTAAGGAACCAGTATATCTGCCTAAAGGTGTTTCTTACTTGCTGGGAGAACCTCTTTTTATGCTGGATCTACTCCTGCCTTCCTGGATTCTAGCATCTTGACTTGACTTCCTATATCAACCACCTTCTGAAACCTGTCTTCTACCTGACCTAACTTAGTTCTCTGCCAACCACCTGCCCTACCTGGTGCCTACTTTGATATTATCTATCATCTGTGCCTTCTGCTCACCCTTGACAAGATAGCCCAATTCTGGCTCTTTCTCAAGAGCCAACTGTTACTTAGCACTGATATACTTCTTATAGAAAATAGCATCCAGGATATGAGATTGGACCTGTTAGTTTGAGAGTAGTGTTATATCTTAAACCTTTCTCAGATCTTTAGAATGCTTACTAACTGGGACTTAAGGTATTTTTGACTAGGGCTCTCTGAAGACTAAAGTTAAGATTTTAGGGGCTCCTGGGTGACTCAGTTGGTTAAGCGTCTGCCTTTGGCTCAGGTCATGATCTCAGGATCCTGGGATCCAGCCGGGTCAGGCTTCCTGCTCGGTGGGGAGTCTGCTTCTCCCTTTCCCTCTTCCTGTCCCCCCAGCTTGTGCTCTCTCTGAAATAAAATCTTAGAAAAAAATAAAGTTAATGGGCACCTGGGTGGCTCAGTTGGTTAAGCAACTGCCTTCGGCTCGGGTCATGATCCCGGAGTCCTGGGATCGAGTCCCACATCGGGCTCCCGGCTCGGCGGGGAGCCTGCTTCTCCCTCTGACCCTCTCCCCTCTCATGCTGTTTCTCTGTCTCTCTCTCTTTCTCTCAAATAAATAAATAAATAAAATCTTTAAAAAAAAAAAGTTAAGATTTTAAAAGTGGAATAGTTATTATCACTTATTTTTCCCTGTACTGGTCTGGCCAGTAGTACGTACTCAGGTATTTGTTGAATGTATTATAGTCACCAAATTCCATATTTAATTCTCTTTGGTGTCACCAACAAAAGCCATTCAGCTGCCTTTATTTCTGATTTCTTATTACTATGTAAAGCACTCTTAAATTATTTTCTTTATCCACAAGCTAGCAGAATATTTTGTAGCAACCATAAATATGATTCAAAACTAACGATACTGCTATAGAAAAACCAGATTTCTATTTACTGTTAAACACCAATTCTACTTAAGTCAAATAATGTACTTAGAACTTACGTGTTGATTAGCAGTACGATGTATGGCAGATTCACTCTTGATATTAAAATACTAAATTGACTAGTTTCTATCTATATAAATAAGGTTGAAATTGGTACATTGTAGTACCTGAAAAACTTATATACACATTGTAGTACCTGAAAAACTTAATTATTTTATATATAATATACTGGTATAAGTGAAATAAAATTTATGTGGCACTGAGCATTAACTTCCTCCTGATATTCTGATTTTTTAAAAAATATGTTTAAAAATTAATATGAAGAATGTTGATGACATTAATGTGTTTATTTTTATGTGTAGTTTGTGTAATCTATTTCACTATTTTATAGTTGTGGCTTCTATATCATCAGAAGTTTAAAAAAGCTCCTAAGACATAGTAGGATTGCATCTTTGTTTCAGAATTCACTGAAATGGTATGTAGTGTTTATTTCAGAGCAACTAATGATACGGTATGGGATTTTAGCCTTTTGTAAGCCTATAATCTTACGTAGCTTCACCCATATGCAAAAAGAATATGATGTAAATAGTTACAGCGCTCAACAACATGCATGAATTATTGATTTACAGTGAACGTGTACATTGTACCAGTGAACTCATGTGAGCATTTCTAACCTATGGGATATTTGTTTTACAGGAGAAAATAGAAGTAGAAATTATTTTTACAACTTGAATATGTAAATCCCCATTAATACCAATTATTTTGCCAATTGTTACCACAAAATTGGCTAAAATTAATACTCTTCTGTCATAATAGATCAAGGCAATTTACATTTAGTTTTCTTTGTCTTTTTTGTTTGTTTTGTTTTATTCTCTCCATTCCCCAATTATTTCATGGCATTTCAGTGCTTCAGAGAATTTAGATGAGCTCTCTTCCTCCAGTAGCTGGTTACTTAACCAGAAGCACAATAAGAAAAGGAGAAAAGACAGGACAAGATTGAAATCTCCATCCTTGGCTATCATGAGTACAGCTGCTCGAACAAGGCCACTTCAGAGTTTCCGCAAACGAAAACTCTACCGATTGAGCCCTACTTTTTATTGGACACCGCAGGTAAGGCTGCCTATGGGAAAACATGAACAAAGATTTTGTCATCAATGTATTTCACATACAAGAGGATATGGATTGTACCTGATTATTTAGAATAATTACATCTAGAAAGCTTTAAATATATAGTTTATAAATGACATAGGTATTGACAATATATAAGTGGAATTTAATAAATTTTTTAACATGGCAATGTATTAAACTTCTCATCTCCATTTTTTTAAAATGCATTGTTATGCTTAAACTAATTTGAAGGAAAATTACATATCGTGGTGATTTTAAAATTTTACTGGTAAGGGTAGTAAGGAAAATACAAGTGTACTACATATTTGTCTTGCTTAGTAAAGAAAAAAGTAAAAATCTGCGTATTTTTCATTTGTTAGCAGAATGTTATATGTACATCTTTCAATACATATCTAAAACTGTGATAAAGGGCAAGATAAGTTACCTCTAGTTTTTGTTATATGACATGCTTTTTAGGAGAGTTTTTTAATAGGAAAATATTTTTATTTAAAGTTTTTATATACAAAATCATATTTTTAATTTTTATTTAAAGATGCTATAAGCAATAGATAATATTTTTGAAATTGAGTCTGTAATTTCATAATTATACATAGAATTGTTTACCTAAAATATTGAACGTATGAATATGCCATAATATTCTGACTGGAAGGAATTTGCTTGAATGATTTAGGGGATTTGTTAGATGTTATTAGAATACTTTATATGCCCTGAGATTGTAAAGATTGGCCTTCGTTCAGCAAGCCAAGGAAGAAACAAGTGTGAGATTATTGTTACTGGTAGACCACATACTTTATCATATTCCAGTCATTATGCTAAGCATTTTCAGTACATTATTTTATTATTATCTCAAAATATAATTGTGAGATGTTGTTAATCCCCCCTTTAGATGCAGAAATTGAGGTGCAGAGAGATTAAGTAATTTGCCCAAGGTCACACAGCTTGTAAGGAAAATGTCTGATTCCAAACCCCATGTTCTTACCCATTGTATTGAGAATGACAAAAATAAACCAAATCTTTTTTGTTTTTGAAATCAGTTAAGACAGTATATTTGGGGGTTGGGGAAGGGTCTTATCTGGTTAGAGGTATTAAGATATGCATCATAAAATAAGGGCTTTGAAAGACAAACAGATTTTTGAAAGGTTATGGGAGAGTTAGAGAAAGAATTTTAAGTAAATAGGAATAGAGATGAAAAAAATGATGGAAAATAACACATGTCCTCACCCCTAACTTATCCCCTAAATTGCCAGGATATTTAGTTGCCAATTATTTACCTTTCTAAACTTAATAAATGTCCTTTCTCTCAGGAAGCCTTCCTTGACATCCCCACTATGGGATATTAATATAGCACCTTGTTATAAAAATAACTCATTATTTTATTATTATCTCTTATTTTTCTGTTTTTCTCATTACATTGTAAGTTCTTAGAAAATAGGGACTATGTATTTCTGAACCTACAGAGCTTTGAACAGTAACTGTCCCAATAGTATATGCTCAATAAGTAATTGTTTGATGTGTGAAAGAATTAATGTAGTGGACACAGGAACATATTTAAAAGGTAATGGAGGGCGCCTGGGTGGCTCAGTTGGTTAAGTGACTGCCTTCGGCTCAGGTCATGATCCTGGAGTCCCGGGATCGAGTCCCGCATCAGGCTCCCTGCTTGGCAGGGAGTCTGCTTCTCCCTCTGACCCTCCTCCCTCTCATGCTCTCTGTCTCTCATTCTCTCTCTCTCTCAAATAAATAAATAAAATCTTTAAAAAAAAAAAATAAAAGGTAATGGAGAGTGAGAACTTACAGGTGTGTGTGTGTGTGTGTGTGTGTGTGTGTGTGTCCTCAATTCACTTTGTGAAAAGATGTGTAACAGTAAGTAATGTCTAATAGAATTTTCTTGTAATGATGGACATGTTCCATAAATACCTGTGCTATCCAATACAGTAGTAACTAAATACATGTAGCTATTCAGCACATGAAATGTGGCTAGTGCAACTGAGGGACTGAACTTTCTATTTTATTAATTTTGATTTAAATAGCCACATATGGATAATGGCTACCATACTGGATATGACCACTCTAGACTCATACTTACCCTGAGAGCAGTGAGTACATAATGGTACTCATTCTTGTTTTTTAATACCATTCCCTGTTGAAAGGAAATAGGGGTGTTTGAAAAAATGGCTGACCTCCAGATGTGGGGAAGAGAGGGTATAAGATGAGCTTGGAACATCTCAATGTTACCAGAAAGCAAGGTAGTGTTAAAAAAAAAATGATGGGGGGGCATATCAAAAGAACCCAGAAGCTAGTTTGCAGAGGCTGCCACTGGCCAAATTTAGGGCTATTTGATCATCAAAATAACTAAGGACAGTAATGAACCATTGAAAAAAGGAAACCATGCATCCATACTGCTGACAGTTAAATTGATAGATAAAAAGGAGAAAGGGAGGACTTTCCCATATAGTAGAATGCTGATTAATAAACATGGAGTGAGCACAACTACAGAATTATTGCAGTGATCATGGTAAAGACTGATTGGGAAAGAATCATCAGTGGGTGATCAAAACTAAGATAGCCTATGAGAAGAAGAATACAGTTTCAGTATGCCATATTTTGGCCAGGGATGGATGGCCGAATTTAATTATAAGGAAATATGAGACAAAGCCAAAACCAGCAGCATGTTATTAAGAAACAGTGAAAAGTGGCCTGTCTTTTCAAAAAGAAAAAGTCAATGTCACGAAAGTCAAGAAAAACTGAGGCAGATTGAAAGAGACTTAAAAAGATGTATGACAATTAAATGAATATTTGATCCAATCAGAATTCTTTTAGTCGGGGAGAGGGGATTCTTGGGACAATTGAGAAAACTGTGCCTTTGGTGGTAGATTATATAAAAGTATTGTATCAATATTGAATTTCTTAAATGTGATAACTTTTGCCATCATGTAAGAATATATCCTTATTTTAGGAAGTACACATTGAAACATTAAGAAGTAAAGTGGCTAAGGCATCCATTTTACTTATTTTTAAAGATTTATTATTTTAGAGAGAGGAAGAGGGAGAGTGCAGGGGTGTGGAGGGGCAGAGGGAGAGAGAGAGCAAGAGAGAGAAAGTCTTAAACAGACTCCAGGCTGAGTGCAGAGCCCGGCACAGGGCTCGATCTCACGACCCTGAGATCACAACCTGAGCTGAAACCAAGAGTCGGATGCTTAACCGACTGTGTCACCCAAATACCCTAAGGCATCCATTTTATGTAATAAATTAACTCCTATGCTTGTGGAATGGTACTAGTTACGTAGCATCCTTGGTAGAATTGAGAAAATAATAAATTATTTTCTGTAACGCTTAACTCTCTAGCTAAGTACTGGCTGAGAAAAGCTTATATTAAAGGCAATGGAGAGGTGGGGAGTTCTGCTACAACATAGCATATAGTAAGTAGCTGATCATCACTCTCATTGCAACAAGTACATGTATAATTGCAGGAAAAAAATCATCATACTAGTAAAGACATTAGCAAGACGTCTGGTTTCAGCTCCAACACATAAAGAGAAGTCATCACTTCTACCCTTACAATAAGAAAAAGTGAACAAACTGAAAATCTGTGCTTTTCATGGACCCATCAAAGAATTGAGGTTACGGTACAAACTGCCACCCTGAAATATGGGGAGAAAAGTAACTCCAGAGAGCCACAGCCAAGATGTGCCTACTTGGAGCAGAAGCCACAGCAACCATAAGCTTAACTGGTAGGAACACTTAACTGGTAGTTTTGATGAATTACTGGGGGCTGAAGTATAGACTAGACTAGCTTGAGAGTGAAAAACTCCTGGGGACTATAGTCTTAAAAGTCCCTCCACACATTCATGGACTTTACTTCTAGGCACCCCATTATGTTCTCACAATGAAGATCCTCAGTGGCTGTGGTGTGGGAGGGGAAGGGATAACTTTTATGAAATGAACCCAGAAATTGTAACACAGCTTTTTCTTCCAGGGAAAAGACTTTAGTGAAATCTTAGCTTACCTGTGAGAAAAGCACTTTTTCCACTGCTGCCCCCTGTAGCCTTTCTGTCTTACCTAACAGGCAGTGAGGTGGAAAATAAGAAGCATTTGTTAAAGTCACAGACCCACTAAAAGACTAAGATTTAATCATGAGATTATAGTAAATTATGCTACTGTGGTAGGTATGCTTCCTTTCTTTTTCTTTTTTTTTAAAGTAGGCTCCATGCCTAACGTGGAGCATGAACTCACTGCCCTGAGATCAAGAGTTGTAGTCTCTACTGACTGAGCCAGTCAGGCACCCCTGGTATGCTTCCTTCCCCCTACTTTACCACCACACCAACAAGATTCTGGTACTATTAACAGTAGGTTACAGCTGCAAAGCATAGACTGTGAGGAGGAATGATTAAGGAAGTTAAAAGTCAACAGGGAAGACAAAAACAAAGATACTAGAGGAATTTTGAGTCCTCTAGCACTTAAAACTATAGCAGATATTATACACAGCCCACTCCTAGCCAGATTAACATTATGCCTCACAATAAAATTCTGTTTACCTCAGGGTGCCTGGCTGGTTCAGTCAGAGGAGCATTCGACTCTTGATCTCCGGTTGTGAGTTCGAGTTCCATGTTGGGTGTAGAGATTAATTAAAAAAAAAATTCTATTTACCTCAGATCCTGTTACCAGATACATCATATACAGCTTTTAACAAAAAATTACAAGGTATGGTAGGAACTCTGAAGAGACAAGGAAGCCATCAGAACCAGGCTCAAATATGACAAAGACGTTGAAATTCTCTTAAATAACTATGATTAATATGTTAAAGTCCTAAGTAGAAAACAAGTAATGTATGGGTGCTATAAGCAAAGAGATGTAAACTTTTTTTAAATTCGATTAACAAATAATGTATTATTAGTTTCAGATGTAGAGTTTAGTGATTCATCAGTCTTGCATAATACCCAGTGCTCATTATATCATGTGCCCTCCATAACATCCATCACCCAGTTACCCCATTCCCCCCCTTCCTCCCCTCCAGCAACTTATCAGTTTGTTTCCTGTGATTAAGAGACTCTTATGGTTTGTCTCCCTCTCTGATTTTGTCTTGTTTTATTTTTCCTTCTCTTCCCCATGATCCGTTTTGTTTCTTAAATTACACATATGAGTGAGATCATATGATAATTGTCTTTCTCTGACTTATTTCACTTAGCATAATAATCTCTAGTTCCATCCACATCATTGGAAATGGCAAGATTTCATTTTTTTGATGGCTGAGTAGTATTCCATTGTGTGTGTGTGTGTGTGTGTGTGTGTGTGTGTATACACACACACACACACACACAGTATCTTCTTTATCCATTCATCTGTCAATGGACATCTGGACTCTTTCCATAGTTTGGCTATTGTGGATAACATTGGGGTGCAGGTGCCCCTTTGGATCCTTACATTTGTATCTTTGCATTAAATACCCAGTAGTACAATTGCTGGGTCATAGGGAGTTCTATTTTTAACTTTTTGAGGAACCTCCATACTGTTTTCCAGAGTGGCTGCACCACCTTGCATTCCCACCAACAGTGTAAGAGGGTTCCCCTTTCTCCACATCCTCACCAAGATCTGTCATTTCCTGACTTACTAATTTTAGCCATTCTGACTGGTGTGAGGTGGTATCTCATTGTGGTTTTGATTTGTATTTCCCTGATGCCGAGTGATGTGGAGCATTTTTTTTCATGTGTCTGTTGGCCATTTGTATGTCTTCTTTGGAGAAATGTCTGTTCATATCTTCTGCCTATTTCTTGATTGGATTATGTGTTCTTTGGGTGTTGAGTTTGATAAGTTCTTTATAGATTTTGCATACTAACCCTTTATCTGATAAAACATTTGCAAATATCTTCTCCCATTCTGTGGGTTGTCTTTCGGTTTTGTCAGACTGTTTGCTGTGCAAAAGCTTTTTATCTTGATGAAGTACAAAAGTTCATTTTTATCTTTGCCTTTGTTTCCCTTGCCTTTGGAGACATGGCTAGTAAGAAGTTGCTGCCGTCAAAGTCACAGATGTTGCTGCCTGTGTTCTCCTCCAGGATTCTGATGGATTCCTATCCCACATTTAGGTCTTTCATCCATTTTGAGTCTGTTTTTGTGTATAGTGTAAGAAAATGGTCCAGTTTCATTCTTCTGCATGTGGCTGTCCAATTTTCCCAACACCATTTGTTGAAGAGACTGTCTTTTTCCATTGGATATTCTTTCCTGCTTTGTCAAAGATTAGTTGACCATAGGGTTGAGGGTCCATTTCTGGGTTCTCTATTCTGTTCCACTGATCTCTGTGTCTGTCTTTTTTGTGCCATACTGTCTTGATTACAGCTTTGTAATATACCTTGAAGTCTGGCATTGTGATGCCACCAGCTTTGGTTTTCTTTTTCAACATTCCTTTGGCTATTTGGGGTCTTTTCTGGTTCCATCCAAATTTTAGGATGATTTGTTCCAGCTCTGTGAAAAAAGTTGATGGTATTTTGATAGGAATTGCATTGAATATATAGTTTGCTCTAGATAGCATAGACATTTTGACAATATTTGTTCTTCCAGTCCGTAAGTGTGGAACATTTTTCCATTTCTTTATGTCTTCCTCAATTTGTTTCAAGAGTGTTCTATAGTTTTCTGAGCACAGATCCTTTCACTTTTTGGTTAGGTTTATTCCTAGGTATCTTATGGTTTTGGGTGCAATTGTAAATGGTATCAACTCCTTAATTTCTCTTTCTTCTCTGTCATTATTAGTGTATAGAAACGCAACTGATTTCTGTGCATTGATTTTATATCCTGCCATGTTGCTGAAATGCTGTATGAGTTCTAGCAATTTTGGGGTGGAATCTTTTGGGTTTTCCACAGAGTATCACGTCATCTGTGAAGAGTGAGAGTTTGAATTCTTTGCCGATTCGGATGCCTTTTATTTCTTTTTTAAGTTGTCTGAGTGCTGAAGCCAGGACTTCTAGTACTATGTTGAACAGCAGTGGTAAGAGTGGACATCCCTGCCATGTTCTGGACTTTAGGGGAAGAGCTCTCAGTTTTTTCCCATTGAAATTGTGGGCTTTTTGTATATGGCCTTTATGATATTGAGGTATGTTCCCTCTATCCGTATGTACACTGTGAAGAATTTTAATCAAGAAAGGATGCTGTATTTTTGTCAGATGTTTTTTCTGCATCTATTGAGAGGATCATACGGTTCTTGTCCTTTCTTTTATTAATGCAGTGTATCACATTGATTGATTTGCAGATGTTGAACCACCCTTGCAGCCCAGGAATAAATCCCTCTTGGTCATGGTGAATAATTCTTTTAATGTACTGTTGGATCCTATTGGCTAGTATCTTGGTGAGAATTTTTGCATCCATGTTCATCAGGAATATTGGTCTGTAATTCTTTTTGGTGGGGTCTTTGTCTGATTTTGGATCAAGGTAAGGCTGGCCTCATAGAAAGAGTTTGGAAGTTTTCCTTCCATTTCTATTATTTGACACAGTTTCAGAAGAATAGGTGTTAATTCTTCTTTAAATGTTTGATAGAATTCCCCTGGGAAGCCATCCACCCCTGAACCCTTGTTTGTTGGGAGATTTTTGATTACTGCTTCAATTTCCTTGCTGATTATGGGTCTGTTCAGGTTTTCTGTTTCTTCCTGTTTCAGTTTTGGTAGTTTATATGTCTCTAGGAATGCATCCGTTTTTTCCAGATTGCCTAATTTGTTGGTATATAGTTGCTCATAATATGTTCTTGTAATTGTATCTCTTTGGTGTTGGTTGTGGTTTCTCCTCTTTCATTCATGATTTTATTTATTTGGGTCCTTTCTCCTTTCTTTTTGTTAAGTCTGTCCAGGGGTTTATCAATTTTGTTAATTCTTTCAAAGAACCGGTTCCTAGTTTCGTTGATCTGTTCTACTATGCTATTCAATCTATTTCATTGATTTCTGCTCTAATGTTTATTAATTCTCTTCTCCTGCTGGTTTTAGAATTTATCTGCTGTTCTTTCTCCAGCTCCTTTAGGTATAAGGTTAGGTTGTGTATTTGAGACCTTTCTTGTTTCTTGAGAAAGGCTTGTATTGCTATATACTTCCCTCTTAGGACTGCCTTTGCTGCATCCTAAAGGTTTTGAACAGTTGTGTTTTATTTTCATTTGTTCCATGAATTTTTAAAAAATTCTTCTTTAGTTTCCTGGTTGACCCATTCATTCTTTAGTAGGATGCTTTTTAGCCTCCAGGTATTTGAGTTCTTTCCAAATTTCCTCTTGTGATTGAGTTCCAGTTTCAAAGCCATGGGAATATGCTTTGAGTGATCCCAATCTTTTGGTACTGGTTAGACCTGGTTTGTGACCCAGTATGTGATCTGATCTGGAGAATGTTCCATGTGCCCTTGAGAAGAATGTGTGTTCTGTTGTTTTAGGACGGAATGTTCTGAATATATCTGTGAAGTCCATCTGGTCCAGTGTGTCATTCATAGCCCTTGTTTCCTTGTTGATCTTCTGCTTAGATGATTTGTCCATTGCAGTGAGGGGGGTGTTAGAGTCCCCTACTATTATTGTATTATTAACAATGTTTTTCTTTGATTTTGTTATTAATTGGCTCATATAATTGGCTGCTCCCATGTTAGGGGCATAACTATTTATAATTGTTAGATCTTCTTGTTGGATAGACCTTTTAATTATGACATAGTTTCCTTCCTCATCTTTTATTACAGTCTGTGGTTTAAAATCTAATTTGTCTGCTGTAAGGATTGCCACCCCAGCTTTCTTTGATGTCCATTAGCATGATAAATGGTTTTCCACCCCCTTACTTTCAATCTGGAGGTGTCTTTGGGTCTAAAATGAGTCTCTTGTAGAAAGCATATTGATGTTTCTTGCTTTTTTATCCAATCTGATACCCTGTGTCTTTTGATTGGGGCATTTAGCCCATTTACATTCAGAGTTACTATTGAAAGTTATGAATTTAGTGCCACTGTATTACCTGTAAAGTCATTGTTTCTGTATATTGTCTCTGTTACTTTCTGGTGTATGACTTTTGGGCTCTCTTTGCTTAATGGATCCCCTTTAATATTTCCTGCATGGCTGGCTTAGTGATCACATATTCTTTTAGTTTCTGTTTGTCCTGAAAGGTTTTATCTCTCGTTCTATTTTGAATGACATCCTTGCTGGATATTGTATTCTTGGCTGCATGTTTTTCTTACTTAGCACCCTCAGTATATCATGCCAGTCCTTTCTGGCCTGCCAAGTCTCTGTAGATAGGTCTGCTGCCAGTCTAATGTTTCTACACTTGTAGGTTATGGACCTCGTGTCCTGAGTTCCTTTCAGGATTTTCTCTTTGTCTCTGAGATTTGCAATTTTCACTGTTATATGTTGAGTTGTTGACCTATTTTTATTGATTTTGAGGGGGGATTCTCTCAAAATCCTCCTGGACTTGAATGCCTGTTTCCTTCCCCAGATTAGGGAAGGTCTCCGCTATAATTTGCTCCAGTATACCTTCTGCCCCTGTCTCTCTTTCCTCTTCTTCTAGGATCCCAGTTATTCTAATATTATTTTGCTTTATGCTATCACTTATCTCTTGAATTCTCCCCTCATAATCCAGTAGTTGTTTATCTCTCTTTTTCTCAGCTTCTTTATTTTCCATCATTTGTCTTCTGTATCACTAATTCTCTCTTCTGCCTTATTTATCCTAGTAGTTAGAGCCTCCATTTTTTATTGCATCTACTCAGTAGCCTTTTTTATCTTGACTTGATTAGATTTTAGTTCTTTTATTTCTCCAGAAAGGGATTCTCTAGTGTCCTCTATGCTTTTTTCAGTCCAGCTAGTATCTTTACAATCATTATTCTGAATTCTAGTTCCTACGTCTTACTTATATTCATACTGATTAGGTCCCTGGCAGTCAGTACTGCCTCTTCTTCTCTTTCTGAGGTGATTTTTCCATCTTGTCATTATTTCCAGAGAAGAATAGATGAATGAGAGAAGAGATTAAAATGGCATCTCTGACCCCAGAGCAATATACACTAAACAAATCAGAAGAGACTTGAAACCAAAAAAAAATTAAAATTAAAATAAAAAAATATATATAATCAGACAGGTGAACAGAACAGAGCAATACACTGAATCCTGGGTGTTTTTTTTTTTCTGTCTGTTTGTTAGAAGAAACTACATCCCAAAATTGTAAAGAAAGAAAAACTTATACAAAAATAAAGTTAAATACATTGAAAGCCTAGAATCTAACTGTAAAGATTAAAACTTAAAAAGACAAAAAAAAAGAAAAAGAATATGATCAGACAGGTGAAGAGGACAGAGCAATACATGAGATTTCGGGTGTATTTTGGTCTGTTTATTAGAAGAAACTACGTTCCAAAATTGTAAAGAAAGAAAACCTTATGTATATACAAAAATAAAAATAAATACAATGAAAGGATAGATTGTAACTATAAACATGAAAATTTAAAAAATTTTTAAAAGTTGATAAAAAAAGAAATTTGTTGAAGAAGGAAAGAGAAAAAAAATTAAAATCGTAAGACTAAGGAATCGTGGGAAAAAACCATGAATTCTATATACTATTTTCCGTTAGCACTGGAGTTTTGCAGTTCTGTGTGATCAGTAAACTTGGTCTTAGCTGGATGTTCTTGCTGATCTTCTAGGGGAGAGGACTGTTGCGCTGATTCTCCGTGTCTTTGTCCTGGGTGGAATGGCCTGCTGTTGCCAGGGGCCAGGTTAAGTAATCTCCATATTGCTCTATGTGGCTTTTGTTCCCTGAAGGCTTTCTGTGCTGCTTTAGAAGATACGAATAAAAATGGCAGCCTCCCAGTCTCCAGCCCAGGCGCTGAAAGCTTGGGGCCCCACTTCTCAGTGTGCCCTCTGTGAAAAGCATTGAGTCACTCCTGTCTCCCTGATCTTTGTCCACACTCTGTGCTCACCCAGCCTGTGACCATGCATTTCTATCGCTGGCCTGCAATCCCGTTTTGAATCTCCAAACCTTGAAGACTCCTGCGGCGTGCACTGGTGACACTCCACCACCAGGATGGTAGGGGGTGTCTTCCTGTGGTTCTGCTGCTTGCTGGGCCCCTGCTCAGAGAGCGGTTGCTGGACCATGCCGTGGTTCACAGTTCATGGCATCCCTGAGCTGTGAGTCCACTCCTGGACTCACTAATTGCAGCCAGCTTCCCCATTTTGATGCCCGAGAGCTCCCAGTCTTCCTGTCACCCTGAGGATCCTGAGACCACACTGTCCTACCAAGGATTCTCTCCTGCTTTGCCACCTGAGCGCCTTTTAGGCAGTGATGTCCCTCGCCAGAGCAAACTTCTAAAAGTTCTGATTTTGCGCTCTGCTGCTATATAATTTTCAAGTAGTTGGCTTAGGGAGGTTCTCCCCCGCCCCCCGCATGACTTATCTTTTGATCTGTTGCCTCAGATTTACTTCTCCGCACCTCCTACCTTGCAGAAAGTGGTCTCTTTTCTATTTGTAGAGTTGCAACTATTCTTTTCTTAGATCTCTGGTTGAGTTTGCAGGTGTTCAGAATGTTTTAATAGCTATCTAGCTGAATTCCTGGGACCAGACAAAACTAAGGTCTCCTACTCCTCCACCATCTTGGACCTCTTGAGAGATGTAAACTTTTAAGAATCAAAAGTAATGCTAGTGGGGCGCCTGGGTGGCTCAGTCGTTAAGCGTCTGCCTTCGGCTCAGGTCATGATCCCAGGGTCCTGGGATCGAACCCTGCATCGGGCTCCCTGCTCAGCGGGAAGCCTGCTCCTCCCTCTCCCACTCCCCCTGCTTGTGTTCCCTCTCTCGCTGTGTCTCTCTCTGTCAAATAAATAAAATCTTTAAAAAAAAAAAAAAAAAGTAAATGCTAGAAATCAAAAACATTGTAACCAAAATGAAGCATAACTTTCATAGCCTCATCTATAGACTAAATATGACTGACGAAAGAATCAAGCTTGGGTAAGGCAAATATAAAACTTCACAAACTGAAATGCAAAGAGAAAAATGAATGAAAAAACAACAATACATCTAAGAATTTGAGGGTATTTTCAGAAGGTCTATCAGATGTGTTATTGGAGTACCAGGATGAGTAGAAGAATGGAGCAGAAAAAATATTTGAAGTAATAATGCATGAGAATGTTCTGAAGTTAATGGCAAGCACTAAACCACATCCAGAAAACTCAAGCAGGAGGACATCAAGCAGGACAAATGCCAAAAAAACAGCAAAAAGTAAAATACCTATGCATAACAAGTTCAACCTGCAAAAAACCAAAGACAGAAAATCTTGAAGAAAGGCAGAGGAAAAAAAAATCTTACCTATAGAAGAATAAGTATATGAATTACAGCTGACTTCTCATCAGAAACCATGTAAGCAAAAAGAGAATAGAATGAAATATTCAAAGTGTTGGAAGAAAAAAAAACACAACTGTAGTGAGCATAATTCTGTCTCTCCCACAAAAGATATGTCCATGCCCTAACTCCTGGTACCTATGAATGTGACTGTTACGGATTGAATCGTGTCCATCAGAATTCATATGTTGAAGTGCTAACCCCTAGTATTTCAGTATGTGAGCTTATTTGGAAATAGGGTTGTTGCCGATGTTATTAGTTAAGATGAGGTGATTAGGATGGGCCCTAATCCAATGTGACTGATATCCTTGTAAAAAGGAGAATTCAGAAATAGGTACACAGGATGAACATCATGTGAAGATGAAGATTGAGATCAGAGTTATTCTTCGATTAACCAAGGAATGTCAAAGATTGGCAGCAAAAAAAATAGCAGCTAGGGGAAAGGCGTGGAACAGATTCTTCCTTTTAGTACTCAAAAAAAACCAGTTTTACTGACACCTTGATCTGACTTCTAGCCTCCAGGAATATGAAACAGTAAGTCTGTTGTTTAAACGACTTGGTTGTGGTACTTTGTGATGGCAGACCTAGCAAACTAATACATTGATCTTATTTGGAAATAGGGTCATTGTAGATGTAATTGAGTTAAAGATCTTGAGATAAGATAATTTTGGATTTAAGGTAGGCCTATGAGCCTATAAAAGAAGTAGAGAAATTGGAGGCATAGAGACACAAAGAAGAAGACTATGTGAGGATGGAGGCATAGATTGGAATTATGTTAGAAGAAGCCATGGAACATCAGGAGCCACTGGAAGCTGAAAGAGGGAAGGAACAATTCTCCCATAGAGCCTTCACAGGAAGCTCAGCCCTGCCAACACCTCAGTTTTGGACATCAGGCCTCCAAAACAATGAGAAATAAACTTTTGTGGTTTGAGCCACAATTTTTTATGACATCCCTAGGAAACTAATGCAGAGTTTGCTACCAGGAGTTGAGGTCCTGCTGTAATATATGATAAAACTGTGGGAGTGATTTTGGAATTATGTAATGTGTTAGAGGCTGGAAGAATTTTGAGGTGAGCCTAGATTCTGATGAGAGTTCAGAAAGAAGTGAAAAGGATGGAAGACAAAGGTGTTGTCATCTTTTTTTTTTTTAATATTTATTTGACAGAGACACAGTGAGAGAGCGAACACAAGCGGGGGGGTGGGAGAGGGAGAAGCAGGCTTCCCCCTGAGCAGGGAGCCTGATGCGGGGCTCCATCCCAGGACCCTGGGATCATGACCTGAGCCGAAGACAGACGCTTAATGACTTAGCCACCCAGGTGCCCCAAAGATGCTGTCATCTTAGAGAATACATACATTGTCATGAACGGAATGTTTCTAGAAATGTGAGCATTAAAGTTACTTTTGATAAGATTTTAGAAGGAAATATTAGAAACTAGAAGAAAGATGATCCTTGTTATAAGGTTCTAGAAAACTTGGCTGAAAATATTCTGTTGAATGGAAAATAAAACTTCTAAGCATTGAATTCTTAAATATTTAGCTGAGGAAATTATCAAAGTTTGGAATTTACAGTGTAGTTTCTCTTTATAGTAAAATATTAGAGGATATAGATAAATTGGGGAAGTAATTGTTAACCAAAAAGGAAACAGACCTTGATAATTTGGAAATTTTTCATCCTGTTGCCAAAACCAAACAAAAACCGTATAGCATATGCTGGAGAGAATCCAAGGGTGTGGCTGGACAAACTTTTGCTGGAGAGATTAGGCATGTGAGGCAGAGATCCAATCAACCATATTAGTAGAATTCAAAGAATAATAGGGTTATCCAGAAAAGACCTGGGGGGAACCCTCTTGTCTAATGACATGGATCCCCTTGATATATATCCACAAGGCTTTTGAGAATCTTATCCTCCTGATAAAAGCCACAAGGCTTTTGAGAATCTTATATTAACAGAAACAGTACCAGCTTAGACTAAAAGGGGCAGAGACTGGATGAAATGAAAGAAAGTTGTTGGATAGCCAAAATTTTACAGGCAGGAAATGGACTAGGAGAGCTAACTACTCAGCTACAAATATGTACTGACCTTCACAAAAATGGAAGGTGAATCATAGACCTGAATATGAAAGGGAAACAGTAAAGCTAGAAGAAAACATAGGAGAATATCTTTATATTTTTGGGATAGTCATTTATTTTTTTTCAAGATTTATTTATTTTAGAGCATGGGAGAGGGGCAGAGGGAGAGGGATAATCTCAGGCAGACCCCCTGCTGAGCGTGGAGCCTGATGCAGGCAGGGCTCGATCCCGTGACTCTGAGATCATGACCTCAGACAAAATCTAGAGTTGGTCACTTAACCACCTGATTCACCCAGGTGCCCTGCAATAGTCATTCTTAAACAGGACAGAGCACTAAAAGAAATAATTATTAATTTGGGCTTTGTTAAAATTATTAACTTATTTATATTAAAGGCAGCATTAACAAAGTCAAAATGTACACTGAAGACATTTGCAATGGATATATCCAGTAAAGATTTTGTATCTTGAATATATATGTATACATTTTAAATGCCTAAAAAAACAAGGAAAAGACAAACAGCCCAATTAAAAATAAACAGAGTTGTACACTTTAAAATAGTTCAAATAATAAATTCTATGTGTATTTTACCACAAGAACTTTTAAATAAAAAGCATTGGCATAAAAGTTGAACAAATCTTTCTTAAAAGAGGATAGTATGGCCAATAAGCCTATGAAAATGTGTTTAAAATCATTACTCATCAAGGGAATGCAATTAAAATTACAACAAGATACCACTACATACATCTGCCCTTCTAACTTAGAAATTCCACTGTTAGGAAGTTTCCCAGGAGAAATGAATACATATGTACACGAAAAGACTTGTATAAGAATGGTCATAACCACTTTACTCATTATAGCCCCAAACAGAAAGCAATCTAAATGTCCATCACCTCGGGCGCCTGAGTGGCTCAGTTGGTTAAGCATTTGCCTTTCGGCTCAGGTCATGATCCCAGGGTCCTGGGATTGAACCCTGTATCAGGCTCCCTGCACAGTGAGGAGTCTGCTTCACCCTCTCCCTCTGCCCCTCCCCCTGTTCATGCTCTCTCTCAAATAAATAAAATCTTAAAAAAAAAAAAAATGTCCATCACCAGGAGAATTGTGGTATGTATACATATAGCAATAAAAAGGATGGACTACTGATAAAAAAATATAGATATATCTCCTAGACATGTTGAGTGAAAGGAAAGAGTACATAGTCTATGATAAATACAGACAAAACTTTACTGGTATTTATACAAATTACAATTGTGGTGACTTCAATTCAGGGGGTGGGGATTGATCAGCAAAGGATGTAACCAAGGTTTCTGGGTTGTTGGAACTGCTTCATATCTCAATCGAGGTAGTGGTGGTGGTGGTTACCAGGTATATACATATGTGAAAATTCATCATGTTATGTATTTTCTTCACCATAGAAGTAGGAATGTAGCCCATGCTACACATTCAGAGTTACCCCATTCTTTTTATTTTCATCATCTACCGTTGTATAATAAACCATTCCAAAATTTAGTTGTTTAAAACAATTATCTTTCATGATTCTGTCTGCCTGAGTGGTTCTTCCTTCAGTTTAACCTAAGGTCTCATACAGTTGCAATAAGATGGTGACTGGGGTTGTAGTCATTTGGAGGCTTGAATGGACTGGTGACCTGGGCTTCTTTTTCTCTTTATGTAGTCTCAGGCCGTTTTCATGTGGTCTTTTCACATGGTTTCTTTAGCAGAGTAGTTTTACATGGCGGCCCAGGCTCTCAAAAATGCAAATATGAAAGCTGCCAGTCCTTCTTAAGACTTAGGCCTTGAAGTAGTATAGAGCTTTTCTGTTCAATTTTATTGGGTAAAGCGAATCAGTATGGGATTTAATATGGGAGCAACTATTAAAGGGCAAGAATACTGGGAGGGAGACGTGGTTCATTGGAAGCCATCATTGGAGGCTAACTACCACAGTCCATTCTCTTGTTCCCATTTATTGACCTCTCATATGTAAAAAATACTTAATCTCTTCCCTGAAGTCCTCTGTGTCTCATACCATTACCTCATTAAACTCAGGCTTAACGTCTTGAATTTTATCATATTAAATCATGCCCAGATATCTGAAATGAGACTTTTTCTTTTTTTTTTTTATTTAAAAAAATTTTTTAAAGTAAACTCTACCCCTGATGTGGGGCTTGAACTCATGACCCCAAGATCAAGAGTCACATTCTCTACTGACTGAGCCAGCCAGGCACCCCTAAAATGAGACTTTTAAGGTATAGGTCCCTCACATATGGTTCTTTGGGTATAGATCCTCAAATATGGTTCCTCTGGATTGAAAGACTGTGACTTGTAAACTAATGTAATTAAATTCCTTCCTTTACACATACCCAATGTAACATAGTGAGATAGGGATAATCAGAATAGACACTGCTCAGATGGGGAAATGGGAGGAAGATAGCAGTTCTGAAATACATAGTTAGGCACATGTTACAGGTTTGTTGATGTGGGTCTGTTTCTCTGGAAGTGGTTTTTGTAGCTGATATGTCTGCCCTCTGAGCTCTTGGCTATATTCTGTCATCTTTTCTTTTCCATTAAAAAGATCCCCTTTTTGCATGTTTCAGTTTTCTCAGCATGCTTCCTAACTGAAAAAGGCTGAAGGCCCAAAGTCCTTTTAATTTTGAACTATTTCTTAGTCCAAGTTCCAGTCATTAAAACTTTGTAGACTTCTTATGTATCACATTAAAATAAACTCCACTGAACAAAAGTCATATCTACAAATCTCTTCAAGACAGGTCCTTCTCAATTTTGGACTTTGTGTGGAGGG
Organism: Phoca vitulina; assembly: GCF_004348235.1. NCBI lineage: Eukaryota > Metazoa > Chordata > Mammalia > Carnivora > Phocidae > Phoca > Phoca vitulina. The sequence goes on from NW_022589704.1 coordinate 26,355,916, forward strand.
TGCAGTGGGACGGTATGCCTAAGATACTTAGAAGCACTTTTGTCTAGCAGAGAAGATCATTGAAACTCTCCTTTAAGATTTTTAGAAACCTCAGAGTACCTGACTGGCTCAGTTGGTAGAACATGTGACTCTTGATCTCCGAGTTGTAAGTTTGAGCCCCATGTTGGGTATAGAGATTACTTAAAAATAAAACCTTAGAAATTCTTAGATAGAATTCTTGATCAATGCCAGGATTTATCACCATGCCTCAAACCTTTCTAAGGTTTTAACAAAGGGTCTTGCAGTCCTACCCGTGAGATCTTAATACTGAGGCCAGTTTTACTGGCAATTCCCTGGATTTGGTCTGTGCATTGATATCATTTCTTACTGTGTGAACCTTTTGCTCTCTGGAGTGGCCAGAAATGGGAAACAATCTTATTTTTTGAACCAGCAAGTCTTGGTTCTGTATTTCCTCTAAATTCTGTTTGAAAATTTAACAGCTCTATTTTGATCTCATCCTATTCCATCCATAATTTATCATAGGCAGTTAAATGAAACTAGTTGGTACTTTGAGCATGGTCTGCCTAAACACTTCCTTAGCCAGTTCTGTGAGTTCATTATGTACCCTTTTTCTCCTCTACATTTCCACAGGCAACTGTTATACTACTTGTTCTGCCAGAGCAATAAAGATGAAAGAAAGAAAGGTATAAAGATTGGAATGATTTATTTAGAATTCTTGCTTGCAGAGGTTATGATCCCTTTGCTGGGCAAAATTAAGAAAAATGAGTATGCATTTTTCTTGATTTTGCCCTTTTCACAATACCCATCTCTATGAGAATGTCAAGCTAATATTTATTTGATCAAGAGTCACATTCTCTACTGACTGGTAGATCAGGTCTCGATCTCATGGCCCTGATATCATGACCTGAGCCAAAATCAGGAGCCAGATGCTTAACTAATATTTATTAGCTTGACATTCTCATAGAGATGGGTATTGTGAAAATAGCTAATCATAGCTAATATTTATTAATTAATAATAGCTAATATTTATTAAAGAATTATGTGCAAGGCATTGTTTTAACTTAAAAAATAAATTTATTTCTTATTTAATATACCCCATCTTATATGGGGAAACTGAAGTGCCACGTGGAATGAAAAGATAAACATATTTAGCACTACTTAAATAAATGGAAGTACAACTTTGTAGTTTTCTTTTAAATGTTAATGCTGAATCTTAACACTACTTCTTGTATGAGTTTCAGCAAAGCTCCTCCTTTCTATGAAATCTCGGCCCATAGCAACAATTGTTAAAATCCATGTAGTTTCTAAAGCTATTTTAATTTTTTTGGCTTTCTTATTCTTCTAGCTGAATCACATATTTTGCTGTCTAATCTTATTCATTACTATAACACTAGTTTATTCTTGGAGAATCTGTGCCTTTTTATGCTTGATATAATATTGCTTGATCTACCCAAAGTATAGAAGTATCTTCAGATTCAGGAAAATGCATTGGCAGGCATTGATAAGATACGAATATGTTTTCCAGAATAATATTCTAGTATAAATCTTAAAATGTAAATGTGGCCACAAGCTTTCTTTAAAGTACAATTTCATTTTCAATTAAGAATTAAAGAAAAAAATGTTTATTTGGCCATAATATGCTTCTTCAGCTTCTTCTTGATAAGAGTATCAATCACCATGCAACCTCAGGCCCTAAACTGTTAGTGTCTCAGCCTTAGGTTAACAGGAGCCACCCTGATTAACTCCTGGCAGGGGAATTCTTTATCCCACTGGGACAGAAGGACACAGAGGCTTCTGGCATCCAAGGTTAAAATTCTGGATACAGTTTTTTATAGAAACATGTTGTGGGAAATTGGGCACAAATAGTGTATATAGGATGCTAATCATAAAAATAATTCTAATCTATTTTTTTAACGATTTATTTATTTGAGAGAGAGAGCCTGTGAGCAGGGGGAGGCACTGTGAGAGAGAATCTCAAGCAGATTCCCCACTGACCTTGGAGCCTGTCGCAGGGCTCGATCTCATGGCCCTGAGATCATGACCTGAGCCAAAATCAGGAGCCAGATGCTTAACCAGCGGAGCTACCCAGGCACCCCAATAATTAGGCCTAACATGTTTACAAATTGAGGTAAAATTTATAATTAAGAATAAATATTATAACCTTTATGAATAAGGAAGAACTATTCCTTTCCTATCCTATCCTATCCTATCCATCTATCTGTCTGTCTATCTATCTATCTATCTATCTATCTATCTATCTATCTATCCATCCATCCACTCATCCCTTCACCTATTTTGCTCATTCTCCCCACTCCCTTCCCCTCTGGCAACCATTAGTTTGTTCTCTGTATTTATGAGTCATTTTTGTTTTTTCTTGTTCATTTGTTTTTTAAATTCTACATATAAGTGAAATCATATGGTATGTGTCTCTGACTGACTTAATTCACTTAGCATGATACCCTTTAGATTCATCCATGTTGTTGCAAATGGCAAGATTCCATTATATTTTTCTGGCTGAGTAATATTCCATATACATATACATACCTTATCTTTACCATTTGCCTATCAATAGACACTTAGGTAGCTTCCACATTTTGGGTATTGTAAATAATACTGCAGTAAATATAGGGATGCATATATCTTCTTGAATTAGTGTTTTTGTTTTCTTCAGCTGAATACTAGGGAAGTGGAACTACTCGGTTGTATGGTATTTCTATTTTTAATTTTTTGAGAAACCTCCATACTGTTTTTCATAGCAGCTGCAACAATTTACATTCCCACCAACAGTGCATGCGGGTTCCCTTCTCTCCACATTCTGGCCAACACTTGTTATGTATTGTCTTTTTTATACTAGCCATTCTAATTGATATGAGGTGATAACTCATTTTGGTTTTGATTTGCATTTCTCTGATTGATCTTGAATATCTTTTCATGTATCTGTTGGCCATCTGTGTGTCTTCTTTGGAAAAATGTCTATTCAGGTCCTATGTTCATTTTTTAAAAAGTTTTTAATTCCAGTGTAGTTAACATACAGTGTTATATTAGTTTCAGGTGTACAGTATAGTGATTCAGCAGCCCCATATATTACTCAGTGCTCATCACAGGTGTACTCTTAATCCCCTTAACCTATTTCACCCATCCCCCACCTACCTCCCCTCTGGTGACCATCTGTTTGTTCTCTATAGTTAAGAGTCTGTTTTATGGTTTGTCTCTTAATTTTTGTTTGTTTGTTTTGTTTTGTTTCTTAAATTCCACATGAACAAAATCGTATGATATTTTTCTTTCTCTGGCTTATTTTGCTTAGCATTATACTGTCTAGATCATCTATGTTGTTCCTATGTTCATTTTTAAAATCATATTTTTTGTTATTTTGGTGTTGAGTTGTATGGGGTTTTTTTTTATATATTTTGGATATTAACCCCTTAGAACTATTCCTATTACAAATTCTGTTCTTCTGTGTTCTTTAATATATCTCTCAAGGCAAATTTGTACAAGTAGTGTTTCTTGGTATTTGATAGTCAATTCTCATCTTTGTGATTTTATAGATTATCAAATCATAAGATAGTTGGTTTCATGAAATAATTAAGTTATATAAGTTAAGGTATGTATAATAATTCCATTTTCAGGTTTTCATTTACTTTTTAAAATGTGGAATGATTCGGTTTATAAACTTTAATGTGTGTGCAGGCTCTTTTTGTGAGCAAATAATTTAAGAATTTTAAAGGAAAATAAAGACATGGTGTTATAGAAATTTAAATTCCTATTGGGGCAGCAAGGCACACATTTCCAAATTAAATTGCAACACAAGAGATAAATTTAGGCAAATTAAGATATAATATTCTCTTCTACATTAAGGGCAGGGAGAAGAAAAATCTGAATTCCGGTAACAAAAATGACTTTGAAATAGAAAATAAATTAATTTCATGATACAGGAGGTATCTGATTAAATGGAGAAGAGGAGATGTCTTAAGGGCCTGAATGTATCCTTATTCTACTGGGAGGTCAACTCTTCCTCTTCTGTGCCACACTGACTTCAGCTCCACATGTTGGAGCATTTACTCTACACAGTAGAAGTATATTGGTTGAGGATTTTCTCACTTTGCTGCAATAGTTCTGTGCCCTGGGGACTTTTATGGGTTGACTCAGAGATATATAGAATGTACGTCATTATTTCTTTGAGAAAATAGGCTTTATGTAATTGTAGATACATCTGGAAGGTATTAAATTCTAAAGAGCCTAAAAATTATTTCCTATGGGGAAGCAACACGTTTTAGTAGTTTCATGTATGGGTTCTGGAAGACATATTGTTTGGATTGAAATCTTAGTTCTACTTCTTAATAATAGTGTGTAGTATTGTGTAAGTCAGTCACTGCCTCATTTTCTTTACCCATAAACGTAGGGCTGCTTTCATGTGGCTACATTTAGCTGGAGGGTCGGTTGAGCTGGAAGAAACTAGCCTCACTTACTCATCTGGCAGGTAGTGCTGGCTGTTGCCTGAGGAGGGTCAGTTCTTCTGTGGCCTTTCCCTCTGCACTAGCTAGATGGCTTCCTTACATGGCACTTGAGTTCAGTGTTCCAAGATGACAAAGAGGAAGTTGGGAAGTCTCTTGAGGCCTAGGCCCTAGGTCTCAATAACATCTCCACTGCATTCTATGGTGGAGCAAAGAAACTCACATGGCCAGCCCAGATTCAAGGAGGTGGAGAAATAGACTTCACCTTTAGGAGAGAATTGCGGCAAAGGGGCATATATACATACAGGAATGGGAGGAATTTGTGACCATTAAGCAATCTTCCACTTGAGGTCTGCCTTGGGGCAGTGAGTAAACTCAAATTAAGACATCAGATGGATCAAACAGTGAAGGGGAAAAAATAGGGTTACCTTATATAGTTGTGTTGATATTAAATAAGATAACACACTGAAAGGTACTTAGCTCAGTGCCTGGCATGTAAGTCCTCATCAAATGTGAATGATGATGACGATGATTCAAATGATCATGACAACTGAGGAATCAGTGATGATTGTAGTGTGGGGAAGTAAAATGATTAAAGTATTATTTTTGAAAGATTGACTTGGTGCCTCTGAACAAGACAGATCAGTTAAGAGGCTGTTATCCTAGTCCGGATGTAAGGTTGTAAAGAATGGAATGTAACATATAAAAAAACATTTCAAAGGAGCAGTGGCTATTCTTAATTGATTTGATATGATAAAAGAAAAATTTGGCACAACAAATTATGGTATTGCTGAGTCCATTTTGTAAAATGCCAAGTCATATAGTAATATATATATATATTATATATATGTATCGTGTAATATATATATTTTTTAATTAGTATATCTGGCCCTCAACTTAATGTCATCTGATTCATAATTCCATAAACTCCATCGTGAAGTGGATGAGTGAAACCTATCTTTCACAACACAAATAAGCAAACCTGAAGTCATTTGCTTTAAACTTGTGTGGTCCTTGATTATATGTTTTTTCTTTATAGCTCATTCTTCTTTATGTGGTGTATGTATTCTTTCAAACCACTGAAGAAAGGCAAATATTCTCCATCTCTCTCCTGCCTACTGCAATTGATTGGTAGTGGCTGTTGGCTGTCTGAAGTGCTGTTTGAGAGAGTTTGACGTCTGGGCTTGGGAAGGGAATACTATGGCTAATTTTCAATGTTTGCCACAAATGAGGGGAAGAATGGTAGCAGACAAGCTATATTATTTGCCATTTCTGTGTTAAAGTGTCATTATATCAACATTAGCATATTCCAATGACTGATATACTTTCTATATCACTTAGAATGTAGATCAGTTAGAAGGTAATATTTTAAAAAGAAGGTAATTGGGGCGCCTGGGTGGCTCAGTCGGTTGAGCGACTGCCTTCGGCTCAGGTCATGATCCCGGAGTCCTGGGATCGAGTCCCACATCGGGCTCCCGGCTCGGCGGGGAGCCTGCTTCTCCCTCTGACCCTCCCCCCTCTCATGCTGTTTCTCTCTCGCTCGCTCTCTAATAAATAAATAAATAAAATCTTTAAAAAATAAAAAAATAAAAAAAAAATAAAAAGAAGGTAATTTATAAATATATGCAGTGCTTTTTTGTTTATAGATCACTTGCATAAGGAAGTCAGGAATTGCCTAGCAAATGGAAATAATATATCTTTAGTTTCTTAAAAATATTAGGAAAACTGAGCCAGTGCTAGTTTGCACACCGCTTAATAATACTTATCTAAAAACGTCTGTTAAAATGTTAACTCTTACAGTGGCTTTGTTCACTTTCATAAAATTTTTGGCAAAAGAACCTCAACATTTAAGTTTGCTGATTTTTTTTTAAGCATTTAGAACATTTCTTTCTAAAGAATGTAACATTTTGTTCATTATATCATTAAAAGTTTTTTTTTTTTTTTGGACCCACAACACACATTCTTATTCCTAGGCTGCTTTATTACTCTCTTCTTGCCTTTTCTCTAGAAGGGCTATGTAAATGAATAATATGGATGTGTAACCAGTCCTCCTGCAGATTTCTTTGAAATTAAAAATATACTCTCCTTTTCATGACCACACTGAGTCCTTAGAAAGATTAAAATATTTAAATTATCTTATTTTTTAGATAATTTACCTAGAGTTTCAGTAATACAGAGTTCTGACTTTTTAACAGAATATCTTCAGAAGAAAAAGATACACAAGTTTTCTAAAGTTTTCTACTGTTTTTAAGAAAGACTTTAATTTGACTTTTAGGTATTCTGCTATGATTCTACTGCTAATGCTACTGTGCTTTACCAGTTATATCAGTACGATTGCTGATAGACCTTAGAGCTGGTCATTTTCAAGCTTTATCAGTCAAGATGGTTCTTACTGAGTTCTGTATATACCTCCTAGCTTCTTGCTTATGCAATGTCAAGTTTACCTTTCTTCCTTAAAAATAGAATTCTCAATTATATACAGAGTGGCAGTGTGTCCTGATAAAAATACACATCTTTATAAAAATAACAATAGAGACAAAAAGGGTAACTTTATGTCCTTAAATTTGAAAAATAATATGAAATGGATAAAGCCCTTAAAAATATATAGCATATCAAAGGCAAATAAAGAAACAGCCTGAATAGTTTATAACCTTTAAAGAAGTTGAATCCATAATTAAAATTGTTCTCACAAGAAAACTTGAGATTAAGATGACTTCACTAAACATCAAATGCTACTGAATAATCAAGGAAAATATAGTTCCAAACTTATGCAAACTCAGAGAAAAGAAATTGAGTCTAGTGTACTCTTTATATATACAACTAACAAGGACAGTAAGAAAAGGAAAATTTTGGGCTGATCTGTGTTCTGAACAGAGATGCGGGAATTCTAAACCAAATCCTAACAACTCAGCAATATATAAAACCCAGCAATATATTAAAAAAAAAAAATGACATCTTGACAAAGTTGGCTTCATACCAGGAATGCATGATTGATTTATGATTAGGAAGTAAATTAGTTTATTGCTGAGGTAAAAGTAGAGTTAGGTAAAAGAAATCATTTGATTAAGTAGTACAAAAAACAAGATTTGATAAAATTACTTGTATTTTCATGATAAAAACTCTGGAATAGAAAATTACTTTTTTTTCTTTAAACATTTTTTTTTTAAAGGTTTTTATTTATTTGACAGAGAGAGACACAGCGAGAGAGGGAACACAAACAGGGGGAGTGGGTGAGGGAGAAGCAGGTTTACCGCCGAGCAGGGAGCCCAATGTGGGGCTGATCCCAGGACCCTGGGACCATGACCTGAGCCAAAGGCAGACGCTTAAAGACTGAGCCGCCCAGGTGCCCCAGAAAGTTACTTTTTAAAAAATATTTTTTTAAATTTTATATTCCTTTTTTAAAGTTAAAAAAAATGTTTAAGTAATCTTTACACCCAATGTTGTGCTCGAACTTGTAACCCTGATGTAAAGAGTCACATGCTCTACCAACTGAGCCAGCCAGATGCCCACCAAATTACATTTTTTTAAGAGAGGGAGACAGTGGGGATGGGGCAGGGGTGGGGCAGGGCAAAGGGAGAGAGAGAATCCAGGCAGATTCCCCACTGTGTGCAGAGCCTGATGCGGGGCTTGATCCACAACCGTACAACCCTGATATTGTAACCCGCACTGAAATCAAGAGTCGGACACTTAACCAACTGAGCTACCCAGGTGCCCCCCTAAAGTTACATTCTTTATCTGATTTTTAAAAAGTTATCTACAAAAGTATATATTAAACATCACACATAATGGTGAACACTGAAGGGTTTGCCTTTGAGATTGAGAAAGACACAGGGTGCTTGCTGTTGCCACCTGTATTCTGCCTTTTACCACAAAGAACATCCAGTACAGTTGAACAATACAGTTGAAAGATATAACATTCAGAATCGAAGAATTAAAATGGTCATTTGTAGATGGTTAATAGAAAATCCAGAAGATAAATTATTTGAATTAATAATCAGTTTATAAAATTATTTTCCAGCAAAAAGTAAAATTAATTTTTAAAGATATCATTTATAGCAGTACAAAAAATTATCAAACACTTTGTAATATATCTAGCCAGAGACGTACAAATCCATTACAGAAAAATTTATGGAACTTTACTGAGAGATATTCAAGAACATCTAAATAAATGGTAAAATATATTCATAAATAGGAACACTACCTTATTGCAAAGAAGTCCATTCTTTCCACATTGACTCATAGCTTTAATACAGTGCCTATCAAAATCTCAAAAGGTGGTTTAAATGTTTGGTTTTTGCTTTTTTGTTGTTTTTGCTTGTTTTGAAACTTAACAGATTCATTTTAAAACTTATATGGCAACACACAGGTCAAGAATAAATAATGACACTCAATAATGACACTCTCAAAGAACACAGCTAGAGGACTTGTTCTACCAGATACCAAACAGTATTTGAAAGCTATGGGAATTAAGACTTTGGTATATTGGTACAGGAGTACAGGGCTAGACAAATAAACAATGAAATAGTAGAGAGCTGAGAGTCACTGTATATGGGCACTTGATTTAAGATAGGTAGTACTGGAGAGCAGTGAGGAAAGAGTAATCTTTTAAGTTAATGTTGCTGGGAAAATTTGTTATTCATATGGGAAAAATGCAGTTGGGTTTCTATCCCTTACTGTATACAATAATCATCTAGAGGTGGATTATAAAATTAAATATAAAAGGAATCCTTCTTAGGGCACCTAAGTGGCTCAGTCAGTTAAGCATCCAACTCTTGATTTCAGCTCAGGTCGTGATTTGAGGATTGTGAGAGCGAGCCCCGCGTGTGTTGGGCTCCACAGTGGGCATGGAGCCTGCTTAAGATTCTCTCTCTTTTCCTCTCCCTCGCCCTCCACCCTACTCACATACTCTTTCTCTCTCTAAAAAAATAAAAATAAAAAAAAAAATCTAAAAGGAAACGTTAAAAGACATTTTAGAAGATACTAGAGAGTATATGATGATGTCAAAGTAGGAAAATGTCCTAATAGGCCATTAAATTGCAAAATTAGTTACATTAAAATAAAGAATTTCTATTGAAAAGTCAGAGTAAAATACAAGCAACCTTTATGGGAGAAGATATTTGCCACACATACAACCAACATAGAACTCGTAGTAAGAATATGAAGAATTACTAAAAGAAAAAATTGTCAACTAGTTAAGAATGTGCAAAAGAGTTGAACATACCACTTCATAAAAGAGATTCTATCCATTTAACAAATATAAAAAAGCAGCCACTTCACTGATAATTTGAAAAAAAAATGAAGATTAACACAATGAGATACTACTTTATACCCACTAGATTGGGAACATTTTTTTAAATAAAATAATATCAAGTATTGGTATGGATATAGAACAATGGAAACTCTTTATCCTGATGGGAGAATAAGTGGTACAAGCACTTTGATAAAAAATTTGGTATTTTCTAGTTAAGTTGAATATAAACATACTTGTAATTTAAGATTACACTTCTAGAAAGATATCTGAGAACAGTGTATGATTTTGTGCAACAGGGCATGTATAGTAGTATTCAGAGTAGCTCTATTTGTGATAGCTACAAACTGTAAACAGTCCAGTGGTCCATCAATAATAATAGACCTGATGAATAACTTTGATATATTCATATAATGAAATTGTTTATCACAGTGTATTCAGAAAAATGCAACAACATGGATGAATTCCATTTACATTAAGTTAAAAGCAGGTAAAAATTAAATCAATACTGTTTAAGGTTGCATAAAAAAAGTAAAAGTATAAAGAAAAAGAAGTGAGTAGATTATAAATTAAGATAGTGGCTACCTCTGGTGAAAATAAAAGGGGTTTACATTAATACCTTTGGAGTGCAGGCAGTATTGTATTGCTTGATCTGTTTAAGAATTACATGTGATGACTTTATAATTACTTAATACATTTACATTTACGTTTTAGATAATTTTCTTTTTGTATTATATTTAATCATTTTAAAAGCTTAAAACTTGCTAGATACTTTCAAAAAGTAACTTTAATTAATACATATGATTCAAGATGAAAAATTTGAAAAGGTATAAATTGAAGTCTCCCTCCCTGCCTATTCTGCTTATACCTACCTACCTTCCAACAAGGTAACCAGTGTTACTAGCTTCTACTGCATCTTTCCATCTATTTGTATACATATGTAGGTGAATATATAGTGTATAATTTGCCCCCACATTTTAATAGAAATAGAACTATATTATTTTAACTGTTCTGTACCTTCCTTTTTCCCCCTAGTAAACAGTAAATCTTAGAGACCTTTTCACATCAGTTTGTATAGAGCTTCCTTATTCTTTTTTATGGTATTTCAGTGTATGTATTTACTGTAACGTATTTAGCCAGTCTGCTGTTGCTGAACGTTTGGGTTATTTATAGTGTTTCCTTTTGCAAGCAATGGTGTAATTCATTATTTCATATCACCTATCAGTTTGCATTAAAAAATAATTTATCAAGGTGAAATTCACATTACAATTAACCATTTTGAAGTGAACAATTCAGTGGCATTTAGTACATATACAATGTTGTGCTACCACCATCTCCGTCTAGTTCCAAAAAATTTCATCCCTCCAAACTAAAACCTCCTATTTATTCATTAACCAATTTTTTCACCATTATCCCAAATCCCTAGTCTCTGGCAACCACCAATCTCTCTTGATGGATTTATCTATTCTGAATATTTCCTATAAATGTAGTCACACAACATGTGATCTTTTGTCTTTTTTCTCTTAGCATAATGTTTTTGAGTCTCATCCAGATTGTAGAATTGGTACTTCATTCTTTTATGGCTGAATAATATTTCATGTATGTATACACCACAATTTGTTAATCATTTCATCCCTTGATGGACATTGGTTGTTTCCACCTTTTGGCTAATATGGATAGTGCTGTTATGAACATGTATGTACATGTACTTGTTTGAATAACTGTTTTCAATTTTGGAGGGATATACCTAATAGTGGAATTGCAGGGTCATGTGGTGACTGTGTTTAACTTTTTGAGGAACCACACCAAACTGTTTTCTGCAGCCGCTGAACATTCCCACCAACGGTGTATGAGGTTGCTAAATCTTGTTATTTCTCAACAACACTTGTTCTTACCTTTCCCCTTCCCACCTCTCCCCTCCCTCCCCTCCCCTTTTTCATATCCTAGTGAGTGTGATGTGGTACCTCATTGTGGTTTTGATTTGCATTTCCTTAATGATCAGTGATGCTGAGCATATTTTCATGTGCTTGTTGGCCAATTGTATATCTTCCTTGGTGAAAACTCTGTTCTTTGCCCATGTTTTGTGTTGTCTTTTTGTTGTTGAGATTTAAGAGTCCTTTATATATTCTGGATACTAGACTCTTACCAAATATATGATTTGATAAATTATCCCTTATTTTCTCCCATTTGTAGGTTCTTTTTTTATTGATACTGTCTTTTGATGCACAGTTTTTAATTTTAATGAAGTCCAATTTATGTATTGTTTATTTTGTTTTTCATGCTTTTTTTTGTAATGTCTAAGACTCCATTGCCTAGCCCAAGGTAAATAAAGATTTACCCCTGTGTGTTCTTTTAAATATTTATGGTTTTAAGCTCTTATATTTAGGTCATTGATCCATTTTGAGTTAAATTTTTTATATGGTGTTAGATAGGAGTCCAGCTTCATTCTTTTGCTTCCTAATTGTGGATCCCCAGTTGTCCCAGTACCCTTTGTTAATGAAACTATTTTTTCTTCCATCGAATGGTCCTGACATCCCTGTTGAAAACCAATTGGCCATCAAGGTATGGATTTAGTTATAGACTCTCAATTTGGCCATCAAGGTATGGATTTAGTTATAGACTCTTCAATTCTGTTCTGTTGGTCTATATGTCTATATACCAGTACCATAATATTTTGATTAATGTAGATTTATACTAAGTTTTGAAATTAAGAAATGTGAGTCCTGAAACTTTATTCCTTTTTTTTTTTTTTTCCAGTATTGTTTTGCTATTCAGGAGCCCTTGCATTTCCATATGAATTTGAGGATTGGCTTTTTCAGTTCTGCCAAAAAGACAGTTGGAATTTTTTCCAATTAATTAATTAATTAATTTTTACTGAGATACAGTTGACATGCAGTATTAATTTGTTTCAGGTGTACAACATAATGATTTGACATTTACATACATTACAAAATGATCACCACAATAAGTCTAGTTATCATCTGTCACCATGCAAAGTTATTATAATATTATTGACTATATTTCCCATGCTGTACTTCATATCCTCATGACTTATTTATTTGATGACTAAAAGTTTCTATCTCTTAATACTCTTAAACTGTTTCACTCATTCTCTACTCTCCCCGCCCCGCCCCTCCCCGGCAACCACCAGTTTGTTCTCTGTATTTATGGGTCTGTTTCTGTTTTAATGTTCATTTGTTTTGTTTTTATAGATTCCACATGTAAGTGAAATCATATGGTATTTGTTTTCCTCTGTCTGACTTAATTTCACTTAGCATAGTACTGTCTGGGTCCATCCATGTTGTTGCAAATGGCAAGATTTTGGTCCTTTTTATGGCTGAGTGATATTCGTGTGTGTGTGTGTACACAACATCTTTATCTATTTACCTATTGATGTATGCTTAGGTTACTTCCATATCTTCACTATTGTAAATAATGATGTAATGAACCAAGCAGGTGCTTATCTTTTCAAATTAGTGTTTTCATTTGCTTTGGATAAATACTCAGAAGTGGAATTGCTGGATTATGTAGTATTTCTATTTTTAATTTTTTACGAACTTCTGTACTGTTTTTCACAGTTCCTACACCAATTTACAGTCCCACCACCAGCAGTGCATGAGGGTTTCCTTTTCTCCACATCCTGGCCAACACTTGTTATATATTGGCTTTTTTATATCAGCCATCTACTTGGTGTGAGGTGATATATCTCATTTTGATTTTGATTTGCATTTCCCTGATGATTATTAATGAACAGCTTTTTATGTGTCTGTTGGCCATCTGTTCTTTGGAAAAATGTCTGTTTGGGTCCTCTGACCATTTTTTAAACAGATTATTTGGGGTTATTTGTTTGTTTGTTTGGTTTTTTGGTGTTGAGTTGTATGAGTTCTTTATATGTTTTGGATATTAATCCCTTATCAGATCTATCATTTGCAAATGTTTTCTCCCATTCAGTAGATTTCCTTTTCATTTTTTGATAGTTTTTTCTTTGCTGTGCCAAAACTTCTTAGTTTGATGTACTCCCACTTATTTATTTATGCTTTTGTTGTCCTTGCCTGAGAAATAGATCCAAAAATAACATTGCTAAGACCAGTGTGCAAGAGTTTATTGTCTGTGTTTTCTTTTAGGTGTTTTATGATTTCAGATTTTACATGTAGGTCTTTAATCTATTTTGAGTTTACTTTTGTATATGGTATAAGAAAGTATGTCATTCTTTTGCATGTACCTATTCAATTTCCCCAGTACCATTTATTGACTATTTTTTTCTACATTGTATGTTCTTGTTTACTTTGTCAAAGATTAATTGGTTATATAAGTGTGGTTTGGGCCCTCTATTCTATTCCATTGTTTTATGTCTATTTTTTTGTGCCACTACCGTACTGTTTTGATTACTACAGCTTTGTAGTATCATTGGATATCTGCACACCTGATACCTCTAAGCTTTGTTCTTCTTTCTCATGATTGCTTTGGCTATTTGGGATTTTTGTCTTTCCATACAAATTTTACGATTATTTGTTCCACTTCTGTGGGAAAAAGCTATTGGTATTTTGATGGGGATTGCCTTGAATTTGTAGATTACTTTGAGTAATATGGACATTTTAAAATAGTAATTCTTCTAGTCTCTGAATGTGGTTTATCTTTACATTTATTTGTATAATTTTCAATTTCTTTCGTTGTTTTAAGTTCTCAGAGTACAGGTCTTTCACCTCCTTAGTTAAATTTATTCTTAGGTAGTATCTTGATGGAATTGTAAATGGAATTATTTTCTTAATTTCTCTTTCTGATAGTTCTTACAGTTTAGAAACAACAGTACAAATTTCTGTATACTAATTTCGTATCCTGCAACTTTACTGAATTCATTTATTCTAATAGTTTCTGATGGACTCTTTGGAGTTTTTTATATATAGTGTCATGTCATCAGCATGATGGCAGAATAGTAGTAGTTTGACTTCTTTATTACCAATTTGGATGTCTTTTATTTCTTGTTTTTGTCTGACTGCTGTGGCTAGGACTTCCAATACTATGGTGAATAAAATTAGCAAGAGTTGGCATCCTTGTCTTTTTCTGATCTTAAAGGAAAAGCTTTCAGCTTTTCATGGTTGAGTATGATGTTAGCTGTGGTTTGTCATATATGGTCTTTATTATGTTGAGGTATATTCCTTCTATACCTAATTTGTTGAGTATTTTTATCATAAATGGGCGTTTCTTTGTCAGAGGCTTTTTCTTCATCTATTGAGGTGGTCATATGATTTTTATCTTGAATTTTGTTAATGTGGTGTATCACACTGATTTGTGGATATTGAACCATCCTTTCATCCCTGGAATAAATCCCACTTGGTCATGATTTATGATCCTCTTAATGTATTGTTGAATTTGGTTTGCTAGTATTTTGTTGAGACTTTCTGTATCTGTGTTCATCAGGGATATTGTCCTGCAATTTTTTTTGTAGGGTCTTTGTCTGGCTTTGGTGTCAGGGCAATACCAGTCTCATAGAATGAATTTGGAAACATTCCTTCCTCTTCAATTTTTTGGAATACTTTGAGAAGGATAGATACTAGCTCTTTAAATATTTGGTAGAATTCATCTGTGAATCCTGGGCTTTTGTTTGTTGGAAGTTTCTTGGTTACTGATTCAATTTTATTAGTAATGATTATCTCTTCAGATTTTCTGTTTCTTTCAATTAGTCTAGGAAGACTGTATGTTTCTAGGAATTTTTCCATTTCTTTTAGGTTGTCCAATTTGATGGCACAATTTGTTGGCATAATTGTTTGTAGTAGTCTCTTATAATCCTTTGTGTTTCTCTACTGTTAGTTGTAACTTCTCTTCCATTTCTGATTTTGAGTCCTCTCTCTCTCTCTTTTTTTTTTAGATTTTATTTATTTATTTGAGAGATAGTTAGAGAGTGAGACAGAGAGTGTAAGTGGGGAGGAGAGGGAGAAGCAGGTTCCCCACTGAGTGGGGAGCCCGACGTGGGGCTAGATCCCAGGACCCTGGGATCATGACCTGAGCCAAAGGCAGATGCTTAACCAACTGAGCCACCCAGGCGCCCGAGTCCTCTCTCTTCTTGATGAGTCTAGCTACAGTTTATCAATTTTATCCTTTCAAAGAAACATATCCTGTTTTCATAGATCTTTTGTATTGTGTGTGTGTGTGTGTGTGTTTTTTTTTAAGATTTTATCTATTTATTTGAAAGAAAGAGAGAGAGAGCACATGAGAGGGGGGAGGGTCAGAGGGAGAAGCAGACTCCCCAATGAGCAGGGAGCCCGATGCGAGACTCGATCCCGGGACTCCAGGATCATGACCTGAGCCGAAGGCAGTCGCCTGACCAACTGAGCCACCCACGCGCCCTGGTTTTTTGTTTTTAATCTTTATTTCATTTATTGCTACTCCCAGTCTGTATTTCGTTCTATGAACTTTTTGTTTTTCTTTCTCTGATTCCTTTGGGTATAAGGTTAGATTTTTTGAGATTTTTCTTTTCTCTTGAGGTAGCCCTTTATCTCTATAAACTTCCCTCTTGAGGTAGCCCTTTTTCTCTATAAACTTCCCTCTTGGAACTGCTTTTGCTACATCCTGGAGGTTTTGGAGCATTGTGTTTCCATTTTCATTTGTCTCAAGGTATTTTTTCATTTTCTTTTTGATTTCTTTGTTGACCTGTTGGTTGTTTAGTACAGTGTTGTTTAGCCTCAATGTGTTTGCGTTTTTTCCAGTTTGTTTTTTTTTTTAATTTTTTGTAATTGATTTCTATTTTCATACCATTGTCATTGGAAAAGATGCTTGATGTGATTTATTCTTCTTACATTTATTGAGACTTGTTTTGTGGCATAACAGGTGATCTGTCCTGGAGAATGTTCCATATGTACTTGAAAAGAATGTGTGTTCTGTTTTTGTATACAATGTTGTGTGTGTGTGTGTGTGTGTGTGTGTGTGTGTGTGAAGTCCATCTGTTCTAATGCACCATTTGGGTCACTTCCCATATTGATTTTCTGTCTAGATGGTCTGTCCATTCCGTCTATGTAAGGATGGTGTTAAAGTCCCGTACTACTATTGTATTACTGTCAATTTCTCCCTTAATTTCTGTTTATATTTGCTTTATATATTTAGGTGCTCCTGTGTAGGGTGCATACATATTTACAGTTCTCATATCCTCTTGTTGGATTGATCCCTTTATCATTATGTAATGCCTTTCTTTGTCTCTTTCTACAGTCTTTGTTTTAAAATCTAGTTTGTGGGGGCGCTTGGGTGGCTGTCGTTGAGCGTCTGCCTTCAGCTCAGGTCATGATCCCAGGGTCCTGGGATCGAGCCCCTCATTGGGCTCTCTGCTAGGTGGGAAGCCTGCTTCTCCTTCTACTCCCTCTGCTTGTGTTCCCTCTCTCGCTGTCTCTGTCAAATAAATAAATAAAATCTTTAAAAAAAAAAATCTAGTTTGTGTGATATAAGTATTGCCACCCCAGCTTTCTTTTCATTTTCATTTAGATGGAATATTTTTTTCCATCTCTTCACTTTCAGTCTGTATGTGTCTTTAGGTTTAAAGTGAGTCTCTTGTAGGCAGTAATAGATGGGTCTTTTTTTGTTGTTAATCCATCCAGTTACCCTATGTCTTTGATTGGACGATTTAATCCATTTCAATTTAAAGTATTTATTGATAGCTATGAACTTACTGCTATTTTGTTAATTGTTTTCACATTGTTTTTGTAGTTCTTCTCTGTTCCTTTCCAGTTCTCTTTATTTCTTCTTCACTTCTGAATGACAGTCTTGCCAGGTAAAGTATTCTTGGTTGTATATTTTTTTTCTTTCAGCACTGTGAGTATATCATGCACTATATTTCTGCTGAAAAATCAGCTGATGGTCTTATGAGTATTCCCTTTCTTTTCTGTTGTTGCTTTTTAGAGTCTCTCTTTCATTTTTTACTATTTTAATTATTATGTGTCTTGGTTTGGAACTTTTTGAGTTCATCTTGTTTGGGGGCTCTCTTTCCTTCCTGGACTTGGATGTCTCTTTCGTTCTCCCAGTTAAGGAAGTAATCAGCTATCATTTCTTCAGATGAGTTTTCTGCCCCTTTCTCCGCCTTATAGACTTACTATAATTTTAATGTTATTATGGCTTGATGTTGTTCTAGAGGTCCCTTAAATTATCATCATTTTTTAAAATTCTTTTTTCTTTTTGTTGTTCAGCTTAGACGATTTCCACAATCCTTTCTTCCAGATTGCTGATCTGTTCTTCTGCATCCTCTAATCTGTTGTTGATTCCCTTTAGTGTAGTTTTCATTTCAGTTATAATGTTCTTCAGCTCTGATTTGCTCTTTTTTAACTTCTGTCTCTTTTTGGAAATTCTTGCTCTGTCCATCCATTCTGAGTTCAGTGAGCATCTTTATGACTGTTACTTTGAAATCTTTATCAGGTATGATTGCTTATCTCCATTTCATTTAGGTATTTTTCTGAGGTTTGGTCTTGTTCTTTCATTTTAAGCGAATTTCTTTGTCTTCTCATTTTGCCTGACTCTCTGTGTTTATATGTGTTAGGTAGATCAGCTGTGTCTGTTGATCTTGAAGGAATGGTCTTATGTAGAAGGCATCCTGTTGGGCCCAGAATCCTAATCTCTAATAGTCAACAGAACCACCTGCTCCAGGGTTGTCCCATCTGTGGGGTGTGTGTGCCCTCCTGTGTGGCTGGACTATAAGTGCTCTGGGTACATTTGTGGGCGGGGCTGGCTCCCTTGGCAGAAACCATTTTGGAAGGGTTCTTGTCCTAGCTGAGGCTGCCTGCTATGTATGCTGGGGCAGGTGCCACTTTTTTTGGGATGCCGTGTCAGCTGAGGCTGGCAGGACAGGAACTGCTTTGTTATGGTTTCCGGCTGGGGTGGATAGGTTGCGATGGGCAGCTCTGCAGGGGAATGCCAGGGCAGAGGGAGCAGTGCTAGCAAGGTAGATGGAGAGTGTCTGAAATGGCACAAGTCAGCTTTGGGCTAGCTAGGCAGAAAGAAGGCAAGAAAAATGGTACCTGCCAGCAGCACTTCTATCCTGGAGAAAGTTCCTACAGATCCCTGTGCATACATTACACATCCTAAAATTAGTCAGTATATCTCCTTCACATAGCCCAGAAGCTTTTCACATGGCTGCCTCTGTAGTGGTTCTTAGAGAAAGTGAATTTGTGTGTGTGTTCTTTAGGGTGAGTCTTGATTTCCTGTAGCCCTTTGGCTCTCCTGAAATAAGCCCCGTTAATTTTCAAAGCTTCCAGAATTAAGCCCTGCTGTTTTTCAGAGCCAGACATTATGAAGACTTGTCTTCTTGGTGCAGGTTCCCAGGACATGGGGTGCCTGATGTGGGGCTTGAACCTCTTACTCTTTAGGGAGTACCTTCATGCCTGTGATATCCTTCCTATTTGTGGGTGCCAAGCCAGGGTGTGGGTTGTGATTAAACCATGTCTTTGCCCCTCCCACCCTTTTTGATGTTGCTTTTCCTTTATATCTTAAACTGTGGAATAGCTGTTCTGCTAGTCTTCAGATTGTTTTCAGAGATAGTTGCTGTATATATAGTTTCAGCCTTGGTGTGTCTGTGGTAGATGAGCTCAGGATCCTCCTTCTCCACCTTGATCTGGATCTCTTTGGCTGTTGGTATTTTGGTAGGGATTTCTTGAATTTGTAAATCACAATAGCAGTATGTATCATCTTAACAGTAATGTCTTCCAATCCATGCACATAAGATGTCTTTCCATTTTATTTATGTTCTCTTTAATTTCTTTCAGTAGTGTTGTATAGTTTTCAGGGTATAAGTCTTTCACCCCCTTGGTTCAGTTTATTTCAAGGTATTTTATTTTTTTGGATACTATTATAAATGTAATTTTCTTGATTTCCTTTTTGGATTGTACATTGCTGATGTATAAAAATGCAGCTGACTTTTGTTTGTTGACCTAGTAATTTTGCTGTATTCATTTCATAGCTATAGTGGCTTTATTGTGGGCTTTTTGCAATCTTCTATATCGAGGAGCTTTTCATCTGCAAATACATAACTTTATTCTTTCTTTCAAATTTTTATCTCTTTTATTTCTTTTCCTTGACTGATTGTTGTGGCTGAAGTTCCAGTATAATATTGAATATCAGTAGTGAAGGTGAAGAAGACAAGAACACCCTGGTCTTGTTTTTCATCTTAAGTGGAAAGTTCATAGTCTTTTATCATTGACTATGATGTTAGAAATGGATTTTTCATACATTCTTATTATCAGGTTGAGATAGTTTAACTTACATGTTTATAAGTATATCTGTTGGAAAGATTCTCAGAAATTGAATTGCTAGGTCAAAGAGTATGTATGTTTATAAATTTAGTTATCTGGGGCACCTGGGTGGTACAGTCGGTTAAGCATCCAGCTCTTGGTTTTGGTTCAAGTCATGATCTCATGGTTGTAAGATCAAGCCCTGCTTTTGGGCTCCGCACTCAGTGTGGAGTTCTCTTGAGATTCTCTCTCCCTCTCCCTCTGCCCCTCCTGCGCATGTTCTCTCTAAAATAAATAAAGAAATCTTTTAAAAAGAAATTAATTTTCTTTTTTTTTGTCAAGTTGCCCTCCATATGGAGATGAACCAGTTGGCATTCCTACCAGCAATGTATGAGTGCCTATTTCTTCATATGTTGATAACACAGTAAAATTTTAAACTTTTGGTCTTTTTGTTTTTAAACAATTTTGTAGGTAGAAAACATGGTATCATGGTGTAGTTTCCATTTACATTATTTTAATATGAGACTGATCATTTTTGCATTTGTTTAAGAGAGATTTTTATTTGTGAACTGACTTCTTATATCTGTTGCCCACTTTTCTGTTGAGTATTTGTTGCCTTTTTATTAATTTTTAGGTGTTTTTCATATATATTAGAAAAATATTTTATATATTTTTCTCACATATACTTAATATATATTTAGAGAAATTTTCCCTTTGTTATGACTTGCTGGTATCTTTCCCCTGTTTTTCCTTACTTTTTTCCTTTTTTTTTCCCCCATGGAGAAGGTTTTTTTTTTTTTTTTTTAAAGATTTATTTATTTATTTATTTATTTATTTAAGAGAGAGAATGAGAGAGAGAGAGCACATGAGAGGGGGGAAGATCAGAGGGAGAAGCAGACTCCCTGCTGAGCAGGGAGCCCGACGCGGGACTCGATCCCAGGACTCCAGGATCATGACCTGAGCCGAAGGCAGTCGCTCAACCAACTGAGCCACCCAGGCACCCCCCATGGAGAAATTTTTAATTTTTATTGGTGAATTTATCAAGCTTTATATTATGGCTTCTGGTTTTTGAGTCAGAGTTCCAAAGTTTTTCCTCATTCTGAGTCATAAAATCATTCTGTATTTTCTTCTTATTTAGTTATTTTTTTTTCTACTAGAGATTCCTTAACACAGACAGTCTGTGATCAAAATGATATTTCACTCCTTAATCAAAGTAATTTAGGGATGCCTGGGTGGCTCAGTTGGTTAAGCATCTGCCTTTGGCTCAGGTCATGATCCTGGGGTCCTGGGATCGAGTCCCACATTGGGTTCCTTGCTCTGTGGGGAGCCTCCTTCTCCCTCTGCCTACCTCTCTCTCTCTTTGACAAATAAATAAAATCTTTAAAAAAAAGTAACAATTATTTTCCCATCAGACTTTACTCAAAGTTACCTAATAAAAGCACCATATGTAGCCACTTAAATGGCTACAGTTCTTAGAATGCTCCCATGCTTCCATTTCTTACTGGCTTAGTACAAGGTTAGTTAGAAGCTGCTAAACATGAATGAGACTTGGGGGATGCAGAATTCCTTTAGGTTAAGCCTGCCAGTTGACAAGTCCTATCCATCTATGCAGAACTTCTAATCTTTGCATTCAGGAAGGAGTCCTGTTGGGGAAATAGATGTTCATGTGCAATAGCAGAGGCATATACAGCTATTTAGAATAATCTACTTAGTATGTTCTCCCTATTTTTCTTTCTTCTCTCTCTCTTTTATTTTAGAAATACAAACTACCCATCATGTGCCACACAGTGTGTAGGGGATAGCATGGTGAACACAATAGAAAGGGTTCTTGCCTTTATGGAGCTTATATTCAGTTTTGGGAGAGATAAAATGTAAATTTTAACTAATGATGGGCTTTGGAAAAAATAGCCAACTGAAGTAAGGACATCGAGTTCTGGGGAAGAAGGTAGTCTCTTTTAGATTAGATAGTTTCACAAAGACTTTTCAAAATAATTGGCATTTGAATAGAGACTTGATTGACAAGAAGAGGAAGTACACCATACAAAGATCTAAAGGTGAAGCATTGCAGTGTATCCAAGTAGTTAAACATAGGAGGAAAAACCAGCAGCAAGAAAGAAAGGCCAAAGAAGTAGCTAACCTTGGTGGAAATAGATAATTCAGAGAACAGAATATAATGTCAAGAACAGCCTGTTATAAAAAGGAGCAATAATAGAACCAAAAATTTCCTTCCAAAATGTGAAGAGTTCCCATAGTTAAAAAACAACATGGTGCTTTCAGTTTGAGCATTAAGAGTTAAGTAGCCTACACCTAATCACATTTTAATGAAATTTTTGAAGATATTGGTTGTAAGATCTTAAGGCTTTTTTTTTTTTTTTTTTAAGATTTTATTTATTTGACAGAGAAAGACACAGCGAGAGAGGGAACACAAGCAGGAGGAGTGGGAGAGGGAGAAGCAGGCTTCCCACTGAGCAGGGAGCCAGATGAGGGGCTCGATCCCAGGACCCTGGGATCATGACCTGAGCTGAAGGCAGACGCTTAACGACTGAGCCACCCAGGCGCCCCAATCTTAAGGCTTTTGAAAGGAAAACAAAACTAACCACAAAAACAACACATGACCTGTAATGGATAAGAATGGAACTGCCGTTGAAATTCTCATCAGTGACTCTAGATGCCAGAAGACAGTGTAACAATATCTCCACAAAGTTCTGAAGGAAGATTATTTTGAACCTAGGGATGAGATAAAATTGCCTTTTTTTTTTTTTCAGATGAAATGATTACATAGGAAATCCAGCAGAATCAACAGATTATTAGAACAAATATAATTTCTCCACATAAGTAATAACCAATTAAAAATATAATAAAAACAAGATATATCTCCAAAGGCGGACTGTCAAATACCTCATAATTAACAAAGAATATATAAAATTGCTATAGAAATAAGCTTAAAGTTCTTATTACAGGGTATAAAGTAATATCTTAATAAGTGGGAGACATTCATGCTTCCTGAATTAATGGTAATTGTGATCAAAATTTTTGCTGGATTTTTTGAAACACATTAACTTATTTAAAAATATATATCCATAAATAGCTAAGTGTACTTTTAAGAAAATGATGGGAGGATGGATAGCTGGTAGGACTACCAGAAACTGATTTACAATAATGTAGTATATGGGTTGGCACAAATGCAGACAAATGGATTCCAAATAAGATCTCTATGATAAAACCATTTATGTAAACTTAAATATTAAAATTACAATGTGTTCCACAATAATGCACACACACACAAAGAGATCCAAATACATTAGAATAGAGGTGAAAGGAAATAGTAGTGGAGAATGAGGATTAAAAGGGGATATAGGAACACCTGTGTGGCTCAGTTAGTGTCCGACTCTTGAGTTCAGCATAGGTCTTGATCTTAGGATCGTGAGTTCAGGCCCCACATTGGGCTACATGCTGGGTGTGGAGCCTACTTTAAAAAAATGGAATATAAAACAGAATAGTATTACATTGTATGATATCATAGTTGTGACCATATCACAATTTTTAATACATTCATCAGCTCTTGGACATTTAGGTTGTTTCTGGGTTTTGGCTATTATGAGTAAAGCTGCTATAAATATACAACTTTTTGTGCCATTGTTTTTAGATGGTATCATTTCATGTTACCAATGAACCAGAGTTCAAATTGTTCCATATTCAACACAATATTATCAGTCCTTCTAATGTTAGCTCTTCTACTGGGTATGTTGGTATCATAAGTAAATGATGCTTACTTTGGGTTTAGTTTGCCTCCATCTCTTTTTCTAACTTCTTTTAAGGTAGAAGCTTAAAAACATAGATTTTCAGTCTTCTTTTCTAATATAATCGTAGAGAGCTATAATTTTCCTTTTGGACACTGCTTTAACATCCTACAACTTTTGATATGTTTTAATTCAAAATATTTTCTAATTTCTCATATGATTTCCTCTTTGACCCTGGATTATTTTGAATTGTGTTTAATTTTCAAATATTTCAGGGTTTTCCAAGTATCTTCCGGTTACTGATTTTTTATTTAATCCCATTGTGATTACAAAACATACTGTGTATGATTTCGGTCCTTTTAAATTTATTGAGATTTGTTTTATGGCTCGTCATACAGTCTGTCTTGGTGACTATTACAGACATACTTGAAAAGAGTGTATATTCTGTTTTATTTATGGGGTTTTCTATAAACATTTATTAGGTTTATTTAGTTGATAATGCCAGTCAAGTCTTCTATATCCTTACTGATTTTCTTCCTGTTATAAGTGTGGATTTGTCTATTTCTCTTTTTAGTTATTTCCACTTCTGCTTCATATATTTTGAAGTTTGGTTAGTACCTGCATAGATGTTTAGTTTTATTTTTATGTCTTTATGATTTGACCCTTTTATTCTTATGTATTTGTCCATATTCCTGAAATCTACTTTCACTGATACTAATTTAGTGATTAGTGCTTGGGTGGTATATCTGCTTCCATACTTCTACTTGTAACTTATATATGACTTTATATTTAAAGTGGTTTTCTTGTAGACAGTATATGTTTAGGTCTTTTTTATCCAATCTGAAAGTTTCTGCTTTTTGATCAGAGTATTTAGAACATTTACATTTAATGTAATTATAATATAGTTAGATTTAAATCCAACATTTTGCTGTTTATTTCTCTCATGTGTTGTTTGTTTGTTCTTTTTTCCTGCTTCCTCCACCACCCCCAAATTAATTGTTCTTAGACTGGCCTTTTTGCTTCATTCCATGCATGTGTAGATTATTATTTGACAAATGATTAAAAAGCACCCCATATG
The DNA here is from genome assembly GCF_004348235.1 of Phoca vitulina. Classification (NCBI taxonomy): domain Eukaryota; kingdom Metazoa; phylum Chordata; class Mammalia; order Carnivora; family Phocidae; genus Phoca; species Phoca vitulina. The sequence continues at coordinate 26,380,635 of NW_022589704.1, forward strand.
GATTTCTGGAGCCCTTTCTCTGTATAGCTTCCCTTCTTAGGGCACTCTTTTCTATAAATTGTAGCTACCATTCTGTCCCTAGACTTCAATATCTGTCTCTTCAAATCAGATAGACTGTCATACTATTTGGACCCCCCTCCTTGTGCCAAAATCTTAGGAACATATCTCCATGCAAAAGCTGTTAGATTTATAGGATCACCTCATTTGTTTTCTTCTCTTAGAGATAACACTCATATGCTGCCTCTTGTCCAAATTCTGAAAACAGTTGTTTGATATAAGTAGCATAGCTGTACTTCTTCATGGACAGAAATGGAGATGCCTTTTTTCCTTTCAAAATTGATTTTTTTAAAAAGAGCATATCTCATTTAGCTATTGTTTAATCTCTTTCCTCCACAATAAGTTTGAAAGTGTTTGTATTTATCTCTTTCAAATGTTGGGTTCCTTGAGAAGGACTGCAGTGTCTCTGGTTTCTTATTTCATTCTTCACCCTACTATAGTATGGTGACCAGCAAAAGCATTTTATTGAAATATTTTTTTAAAGGTCAGAGTCACCTTTTAGTTGCCAGATCTAATGCAGAACTTCTGATCCCAGCAATGTGGTGGAATAGTTCTTAGGAAAGCCTCCAGATACAAAATATTAGAATGTAAAATGTAAAAAAAAAATATTTTATACAATGCATGGTTAATCTGACTAGAAAAATGGAAATCCTCAGAATTGAAAAGGAAGGAAGGACGGGAGAGGGAGGAAGGGAAAGAGAGAGAGAGACATTTTTGCTTAATAGTCTTGAGATAGACTGGAGCTGAAGTCTAGAACCGGGAGATATGAGGAGGCATATTAGAAATCCTGCATAAAGCCAAGGGCCTTCAAATGCTACTCACTTTGTTAATGGGTGAACTAGAACTCAAACCTGCTACACAGAGATGCAAAGAGCTTGCCTTTGTCTGCCTTAGACTCTGACTAAAAATGGAAAAAAGAGTGTCTGCATAGAATTTATAATAACAGATTAGGCCTTTTATATCTTTAAAGTCTGAAGTCATATTTCAGATGTGACTTATTTAAAAAGACAAAAACTAGGTTTTAAAATAGGTAAGCTCGTGTTCCAGGCTGGCAAACTTCCAGTGTTACCATTATCATCTACAGAATGTAAAATCAAGTAAGTTCAATATGCCTTTTTTTTTTTTAAGATTGTATTCATTTATTTGAGAGAGAGAGTGTGAGAGAGAGAAAGCACGGGAAGGGGGTAGGGCCAGAGGGAGAAGCAGACTCCTCGCTGAGCAAAAGCCCGATGCAGGACTCGATCCTGGGACTCCAGGATCATGACCTGAGCCAAAGGCAGACGCTTAACTGACTGAGCCACCCAGGCACCCAGGTAAGTTCAAAGTGTTTACGAAAAATAAATTAGGGGGGTGCCTGGCTGGCTCAGTCAGAAGAGCATGTGACTCTTGATCTTGGAATCATGAGTTCAAGCCCCACACTGGGTGTAGAGATTACTTGAAAAAAAAAAAAGGAAAAGAAAATATTTTAAAAAATTAATTAGTAATATGACTGGATAGATACAACTATGAAGAGAGAACTGTGTGTTGGGGAATAGATATGAATGAAATAGATGTAGAGAAATAAGAATTGGAAAATGTGAAAAGAGATTAATAAATATAGAGGTTAAAGGAGAAGATCTAATATATATATGTCTTCAGAGAAGGAAACACCCAGGAGAGCTGGCTCTGCAACCACTTTTACCCTAGAGCTTTGGCAGGAATTTTCAAATTTGGTGCACATGCTAGTAGATGATAGCTATTGGGGGTGCTCTTGGTGGCATTTTGGGAGACCTGAATCACATGGCTAGTTTTCACTTCAGAACATTTTGACCATTGTTCTTCTCAACATTTGCTGAATACTGGGGCTGCACAGAGCAGGAGACTTAAAAACATAAATGAAAAAGCCCCTTAAAAGCAGGGTGATGTTCAGTATACCCTTAAGACTTTTTATCTTAAGGTCTGGATAATCAGGAGGAATTTTATAAAATACATCAAACACTTGAAAACCTTGAAGGGCCAAGAGCAAATCAGATACATTAACCATACCAGGGCTGCAACCTGGACTTAATTGAGGAACACTCACATTAGATTAAAAGGGAGAAATCTGCACTGTATCTACTTAGCAATAGGAAGAGAGAACTCTCTCTAAAGGAAGATTACATCATATGGAGACTTTTGATTTAAAAAAAAAAAAAAACATTTGGCATTCAGTTAAGGATTACTAGACATTGCGGAGAGCCTGGGTGGTGTAGTTGGTTGGGCGTCCGGCTCTTGGTTTTGGTCAGGTCATGATCTCAGGGTTGTGAGATCGAGCCCTGCGTTGGACACTGCACCCCACGTGGAGTCTGCTTGAGATTCTCTCTCCCTCTACCCTTCCTACTCTTGCTCTCTTTCTCTCTTCCTCCCTCTCTCTCAAATAAATAAATAAATCTTTAAAAAAATTACTAGGCATTGCAAAAGATGGGGACCACATGGCTAGTCTTCAAGAGGAAAAACAGACAATAGCATCATACTGTCAAGTGACTCTCATATTGGATTTAGCTGCTAAGAACTTTAAAATGACTGTGATTAATATGTTTAAAAAAATAGAGAACAAGTAGAAAAAATAAACAAATAGACTGTTTCACCAGATAATTGGAGTCTACTTTTTAAAAAGACACTCCTATGAACATTTCAAACTGAAAAATACAACATGTGAAATTAATACCTTACCAGATGAATTTAACTACAAATTAGATTACAAATAAGAGCAGAAGTCAGGATTAATAAACTAAAAGACTTATTAATATAAAATACCAAGTGGAAGCATAGGGATTAGAAAGAATTTTAAAAATACAAAAACCACAACAGAAGTGTGCGACAGTGAAAAAAATCTAACCATATATGTCCTTGGAGTCTAGGAGAGAGAAGAGAGAGAATAGGGCGGAAGTACCATTTGAACAAACAATAATAGAGTGTTTCCCAAACTAAAAAGAGACATTAACCTGTAGATTCCAGAAGTTCTGTGAACCTCAAAAAGAACAAATATTTAGAAATTACATAAAGGCATATTATGGCAAGCCTGCTAAAATGAAAAACAGAGAGAAAATTTTAAAAGAAGTCAGGGTAAAAAAGACACATTACTTTTAAATCAGGGCAACAATAAAACTTAACTACTAACCAGAAACAGTGGAAGCCAGGTGAAAATGAAGGTATCCTTAAAATGCTGAAAGAAAAAAAAAAAAAAAACCAACCTAGAATTCTGTAGTCACAAAAAAATCCTTTAAAAATGATAATATACAGAAGTTTCAGATAAATAAAAGTGGAGAGAATTTGACAGCAAATCTACAGTATAATAATAGCAAAGGAAGAAGAAACATCTCAGCTGGAAACAGAATTATAGGAAGGAGCTAACAAAAACAGAAAGGATAAGTATATGGGTAATATAAATTTTGACAGTAATACTAATAGTAATATATTGTAGTGTTTTGAATATATGTAGAATTAAAGTGGCAACAACAATAACACAGAAAGAGGAGAGTAAATGGAGTTAAAGTGTTCTAATGTCTCACTGTTTTCAGGAAATGGTAAAAGGAATAATTTGTATTCTCTAAAAGCAAACAAGTTAAAAATGTACATTATAATCTCTAGGGAAACCACTAAAAAGTAAAAGAATGTATAAATCTGATTAATCCCAAAGAAACCAAGATAGGAATCAATGAAATATAAAACAAACATACATATACAATTAAATTTTATATACAGTGTAGAAAGTAAACAAATCCAATTGCTGGTTCTTTGAAAAGAAATTGATAAATCCCAGCAAGATTCTTCAGGAAGAATCCAAGGTTGGTTTGACATTTAAAACTTTGTTAATATAATTAATTCACCGGGCGCCTGGGTGGCTCAGTTGGTTAAGCGACTGCCTTTGGCGCAGGTCATGATCCTGGAGTCCTGGGATCGAGTCCCGCATCGGGCTCCCTGCTCAGCAGGGAGTCTGCTTCTCCCTCTGATCCTCCCCTGTCTCATGCTCTCTCTCTCTGTCTCATTCTCTCTCTCAAATAAATAAAATCTTTAAAAAAAAAAAAAATATATATATATATATATATATAATTAATTCACCACATTATTAAACTTAAAAAGGAAAATCGTGTAATCATTTCAGTGGGTTCACAAAAAGTATATGGTTAAATTCTACATTAATATATTTAAAAAATATTTTTGGCGGCTTATGAATATATTCTGATAAAGAGTATGACCCCCTCCTAAAAAAATCTACAATTATTCTTAATCCATATCATTTTTAATTCTTAGAAATTAAAAGCATTTCCTTTATAATATGGACCAAAACAATATCTTCTTTGGTCATTTCTAATCATTACTAAACTGGTGAGCCCATCTAGCATGGTTGGAACCCCGTAAATAATGATAAAATAAAATAAAATTTTAGGATTGAGTGAAAGAAACTAAACTGTCACTATTTGTAGATAATATGTTTGGATAATAGAAAACTAAAAGAAACTACAAATATATTATTAGAGTAAGAAAGTTTAGTAAAGTTGTGGGGTATGTTCAAAATATAAAAGTCGATTTTATTTTTAAATTCATTTTACAATTGAAAAAAATAAATATTAAAGTACCAAAAAAATACAACTAACGAAATATGTGAAGACTTTTAGAGAAGAAAATTATAAAGTTTTGTTGAAAGAAATTAAAGAGGACCTAAATAAATGAAGAGATATGTTATATTCATGGATTGGGTGACCTTTAGTTATGATATCAAAATCAAAAATCTCCCAATTGATTTACAAACTTCAGTGTAGAAAAGCTCTACAGGTTTTTGATGGAAATTAAGCTGTTTCTAAAATTTATGCAGAAGAGTAAAAGCCAGTAATAGCCAAGACACCCCCAAGGAACAAGGTAGAGAAACTTGGAATATCATATATCAAGTTGTAAATAATGTAGTAATTAAGACATTGGTTATTAGCATAGACACAAATGGTACATTAGAGATTCCTGGAATAATCCCATACATATATGGAATGTGGTAGCATTGTAGATCAACTGGAAGAGGATGTTCAATGAAAGGTGTTTGGTGAGTTGATGATCCATATAAGAAAAAAAATTAGATTGAGATTGGATTCACGTCATGCACCAAAAAAATCAATTTCGGGTAAAGACCTAAGTACAAAAGGCAAAACCTTAAAACTTTAGGGAAAAAAAAAAAGGTGGAAGAATATCTTTTGACTTCAGGATAGGGAAAGACTTTCTCATAAAGATACAAAATGTAAACTATATGTAAAGGAAACATTTAAGTTAACATCTGTTGATCAAAAGACATTGCAAAGAAGGTGAAAAGAGAAGCTCAGAGGATTTGTAATTTTCTAGAGTGTGTAAAGAAAACTTTAAAAATCAGTAAGAAAAAGACATTCCAAGAGAAAAATCATCAAAATATGTATTTCCCAAAAGAAGGAAAAGTGAATGGCCAATTTTAGGTATGAAGAGGTGGTCAACTTAAATAGTAAGCAGAACAATGCAAGTTTCAACCATGAGATAATATTTGTATGCTCTGAGATTTGCAAAAATAAAATCTGACAATATGCATGTTGGCATGAATCTAAAGCAGTGAGAGCCAAGGTCGGCTTTATTGGAGTGTAAATTTAGTTACAAGTACTTTGTAATACAATATATCATCTAGTGAAGTTGAATGTGTGCAATCATGCGTTTCTTTAACCTAGCAATTCCATTTCTAGCAGTATACTCCAGAGAAATTCTTACACCCATGTACCAGGAGACAAGATATTCATACTAGCATTGTTCATAATAATAAAACGCGAGAAACATTCCAGATATTTATAAAAAGGAGGATGATGAATTGCATGTACATAATGTTGGGTAATACAGCAGGCAAATACATTTAACAGTATTCTGTCTATATACATTTTAAAGCATACAGATTTAAAAAGTTATATAGAATTACATGTATTCATGTGGAAAAACTATAAAGGAAATCAAGGAAATGATAAAATTAAAATTCAGGATAGCAGTTACTCCTGGAGGTATGAGAGAAAATATGTGATTAAGGAGGCACATTGTGTTAGTTAAGATACAGGTTCAGCTGCATTTGACAGAAAACCCACATAGTGACATAAACAAGATACAAGTTTATTTGTCTTGTAACAGGTTGAAAATATCCTAGGCATGACAGTTATGTTCTACATGGTTATCTAGGAGCCAGGCTCCTCTTTTTTGGAGCTCCTCATCCACATGGTTATGATGGCTCATCACCACATCTACATATCAAGTGTAATGTGGAAGAATGGAGGAGTAAGTGACCTTAAAAAGGAAGTTGCACATGAAAACTTCTCTTCATGGTCTTCTGGCTAGGCCGTATCCATTGTATAGTAATTTTTAGATCCAAGGAGGCTTGAGAAATGTGCCTAGCTGAAAATCAGGAGTTCTAGAACAGAGAGAAAGAGAAAGAGAGCACAGGTATTGGGAGGAAAGTAGCAATTTCTGCCACAGGCTCATGCGGCTAGGGTAGGAGGGGAAAGCATAAAGGTATTGGTATTGTTCTGCTTCTTGAAATAGGATGGTGAGTATAGTTGTCTTTTTAAAATTTTATGCCTTCCCTATAAATTATATGCTTTTGTATATATGGACTGTTTCATTATTAGAGCTAAAAAGTTTAGTGGATACTTTTTAGCTTTATTTTGCTTGAATCTTATGCAGCATATGGTACTGTTGATCACACCCTCTAGACACACGAATTTTTATTGGCAAGAATCTCCTGGTCTTTCTCTTATTTTTCCATCCATTCCTTTTCAGCCTCCTGGGCTTCACTTTCTCTGCAGGGAACAAAAAGGCCTTTCCTAGATGCCCCTCACTTGTCTCCATAATTATTTAGGATAGTTTCAAATTGGCTAATGGGTTTCCTGGATTTGGAAAAATTGCAAGAGAAAACTAATTATATGGTAAATATTCAGATTTTATCACCTTTTATTCATAATGCTCTATCCATATATGGAAAAGGGAGGTTAGCACATTTTTTCTTTGTAATTTTAAATATTTTTTATACCTTTCTGAAGTATATCATAAAAGGGCAAATAATTCTAGAGTGAGTCCAGAGAACCAGTGTATCTTGTAAAGGTAAGAAACAGCAACTGTTCTCATAAGTATATACATAAAACATCATTAGAATAAATCTTGGAAATGACTCACACTATTATAATCATGTATAAACATGTGATATCTTTTTATAAAAACTCAGCAGTTTACTTGACCTCTCAGAATGACTGCATTTCCTAACCCTCCTTGCAGCTAGGTATAACTATCTGACCTAGGGCTTGGCTAATGGAATGTAAACAAAAGTCACTACATGATAAATTTTAGCATATGTTAACAGGAACTATTTTTTCCCCAATGAAATAGTCTCAGGCATACGTGCATTTGAGAATTTGTATTCACTTAAATTTTTATTAAAACAAGTAAGATAAAATTCAGTTAGCATTCAAGTTTCAACCATACGTTAGAGACTGTGTCTGGTTCTGGGAATACAGGATTGAGCAAATTCTAGTCCCAACCTTCAGGGAACTAATAGTAGTCTAGAGGAAATCTAGGTGAATGCTATGTTATAGATAGATAATGCCTAAGGTGCTGTGGAAACACAGAAAATGCCGAGGTTAGCTGGGAAACTCAAACTCAAGACAGTTGACAAAACCTAATGTGGGTTTATAAAATAAAAACATTTAAAAATAGCATCTAAAGATCTCAGTTGTTATAAGCATTTTAAATATCAGTTACTTTAAAAAAGAAAATGAGTCCAAATGTTATTATAGGAGGTAGAGGTTAGGGGGGAGGGAAGGAGTACAAATGAGCTCTATTAATTTTAAAAATATTTTATCTATTGTATAGATCTTTTCTGTGTATACTAATTTTATAACCAGAAAAAATAATTTAAAATCCAGTTTTTAAACAGAATATGTATTTTTTAATGTAGTAACATAACTTTTTTTGATTTAGCAACATGGTTTTCTTAAGATTCCTGGACTCAAGTCTTTTAACTTTATTTTCAGAAACACAAACTCATGTAACATATATAGTGTGTGTTTTATACATATCTTTTTTAATGTATTAAGTTAAATCTTACTTAGTGTAAACATGTACAATGCTCATAGTACTTCACAGTAATTCCAGTGTAGATATTGTCTGACATTGGAATTTAAGGCAGAGATTCAAGTTTTCATTCACTGACTGTAACAGATTGCAAGGAGGAAAACAGTATGCACAGTTCTTAATCTTAACATAGCACCTGCTCTTACAGTTCTCACCATTATGGGATGTAGCTATTCTCTTTTAACCCAACATTCCTCAAACTCATTTCTCTTTATTGTGATTTCATAAGGTGAGGGAAAGACCCATTTTCACAGACGTTGCTCTTCCTTTTGAAAAACTGAAAAGGGATTAGTAAAATCTCATCACATTTATGGCCTTTAATAACTTCTCTCATAAACGCTCTGTCATTTTCAAGCTTTTTCTCCAAGGTGATTTATTAAGCCAGGACTTTCTAGTATCATTCAGATACTGTACTCTATAACTGTTACATCCTCTCTGATTCAGTTTTTAAGCAAAAATGAAGTCTTTTTTTTTTTCCTTGCAGACTTTGCCTTCAAAAGAAACGTTTTTAAATACTACACAAATGCCTTGCTTGCAGTCAGCTTCAACTTGGAGTAGCTGTGAACACAATTCAAAATCTCAGATATTAAGAGAACATGTATCAGAATTGGACTCTTCTTTCCATTCTGTTCTATCATTGCCATCAGGTAAGCCTACTTATAAAAAAATTTCTAAGTAAACTCTGAATATATTCTGTGGTGAAGTCTAATCCTATAGATAAAAGGAATCTAATAAAAATTTTATCAATTATTTTGCCACTGGATATTAGAACTAAACAGTTTTCATAGAGGAATTAATCCTGTGAGTTAATCTTCTGCTTTTGCAAGTTGATTCTTAAATTCCTTGGAAACCATTTTGAGTTAAATTGGGAAATAACTAGCTTTTGATCTTTTCAGTGTTAAAATTTAGAATTTTATTGATAAAGTGACTATGCCATTGAAATGTTTCTCAGTAAGTTGGTTTTCTTTCCTAATATGTTGTTTTGCATGGAGTTTTCTCTGCTATATAATATTCCTCTGCTTATAATCAGCATTGAGTTTCTTTGGGATAAGAAATTGCCCATCTTTAGGTATAGTCAACTTGTGAACTTCAAGAAAATCTGTAATCTGTAACTGAGTGAATGAGGCATGTATAGCCCCACATCCCTTTAACTTTCTAGTTCCTGGTTTTTGTTGGAACCGTTCCTGTTCTTTTTTTTTTTTTTAAGTTTTGGGTTTTTTTTGTTTGTTTGTTTTTAGTAATCTCTATGCCCAATGAGGGGCTCAAACTCAAAACCCCAAGATCAAGAGTTGCATGCTCTTCTGAGCCAGCCAGGCACCCCTCCAGTTGTTTCTGTATTGAACTGAAGTAAATATTAGGGTAAAAAAGGAAACAGTCTTCACACTGGTTATCTCAGGTTCTTCTCTTTAAGGGAAGACATCTCAAATGGGCTTTTTCCTTTTCAGCTTTTGGTTTTTTTTATCATCCAGGGACTGCTTCTCTTTGTAAAGCACTATTTTCTGTACCTATTCCTGCCCTGAATCCTGAATCTTTGTTTTCTTACCAATTTTTGAGTGGTTTCTTAGCTACACCATACTTAGAATTAAGTTCCTGGGGGCGCCTGGGTGGCTCAGTCGTTAAGCGTCTGCCTTCGGCTCAGGTCATGGTCCCAGGGTCCTGGGATCGAGCCCCTCATCGGGCTCCCTGCTCGGCGGGAGACCTGCTTCTTCCTCTCCCACTCCCCCTGCTTGTGTTCCCTCTCTAGCTGTGTCTCTCTCTGTCACATAAATAAATAAAATCTTAAAAAAAAAAAGAAAAGAATTAAGTTCCTGGTAGGAACTATGTTCCCATCTTTGAGGAAAGCTTAATAATAGAAAGAAACAATAATAAATATAACAATGGTAATGCAGCTAACATTTGGGCTTAGCATACCTGTAAGCACATTACATTTTCTTGTTTAATTCTTCCAGTTTTCCTCTTTATCTTACATACAAGAAAACTGAAGCTTACTATTCTAAGATCATACAGCTAGTAAATGATGGAGGCAGGATTTGATATGAGGTAGTCATACTCCAGAGCCACACTCCTAACCTTTACTCTTCACTGCCTTTCTGTTTTCTCCTGCTACATTTGTTTCTCTGATATAACCCTGAGAGCTGGCATTAATTATCCTTCATTCAATCCTCTTATGTCCCTTCCAATAAGTTAAGATTAACTTCCCCACCTATTAATTAGGTTATTCATTTCTTCTTGCATTCATTTAATAAAAATCTGAATACCTACTATTTACTAGGTACTAAGAGTATGAATACGAATAAATCCCTCAAAGTACTTGCATTCTAGTTTAGACAACTGAAATGTAAACTAATAAGTGTATTAAAGTGTTATGAAATATTCTTATAAAAGCCCAAAGGTGTGGGTACTAAGGAAGGTATATGGGTGGAATAAGGGCCTTCCTTAGTTACATCATGTTTTCTCACAACTCATGAGGAACAGTGGTAGAATAGGTGATATTTTCTTTATAAAAGTAAGTGATATTTCTTTGGAGAAATAAACTTATAAAAGTTTTGGCAATTGGAAAATACTGGATTCCTGAAATGCATTAAATAACATTTAATTTGTAATCTTAGTTTCATTTTATAGTTTTTGTATGATCATAGTATATAGTGTTAGGACTAATCTTTCCTACCTCTGTTCTGTCCCTTTGGGATAGACTCCCTGTTGAAACTCATGAACTTTTTTTTTTTTAAGTGTATTTTTCCACACTTGAGTATGGATCTGTTATTAAAATAGATCATTTGAGGGAGAGATACTTCTTTGTTTAAAATCCAGACCCGTTCTGGGTCTGTTCTGATTTATGTGTTCATAATTAGTTTTTTTTCAGTAGCAAAACTTTCAATACATCAACTACTTTATAAAATATTTCTTTGTTTCTTAGGAAGAAGTTTAGGTGTCTCTATTAAATACTTTTGAAGATGGTTTTGTTTTTGCATTCTTGATTGAGGAAAAAACTTTAATAAATGTGAAGCACATCTACTTTATTATTTAGCTCCTCTTTTGGTTGTGAGAATATAGAATATAAATATAGTGAATTGACATCTCAGTCTCTATTTAAAGGAAGAGAGCTAGTCTGTAAATGTGTTTTAATCTTTGTAAAAGTATATTTTGTGATTCATAATACTAGTAAACTAAGGGAATGTGAAACTTGGTGTTTTCATCAAAGGTAGCATCTGAATTATAATGGTTTTCCCTCAAGTAATTAAAACATATCTTTCAGAAACCTCATTATTTCAAATGTAAAGTTTGTGGGGGGGGGGGGGGGAATGGACTTAGAGTCAGCCAGGTTTGGCTGTATGTTTTATTCAAGACCTTTGGATACATTTGTTTTATCTGGGAATAGTACTTACTAATACTTACAATTTTGATCATCTTATCTATTATTTTGGTTTATGAACTTATTCATCATTAGAGTTTTTGTTTATTTAGTGCATATAATCAGTAATTTCCAAAATACTGCTGTCTGTATGCTTGGAGAGAGTACTTTGCCACTTCTGATAGTTGTAACATTTCAAGTTTTTGCTTATTCTTCTAAGCTTATGTGCTACTTAGAGAAAGAAAGCAATCTTAATATTAGAATCTATAAAAAATGATATTCACTAAAAGTACTTTTTTTACTTTATTTTTCCAGATGTGCCTCTTCATTTTCACTTTGAAACACTGTTTAAAAAGACTGAAATAAAAGGAGATCTTGCTGAAAATAAATTTATAGGAGACTGTGTCATATCTCCATCACCTGGTATGTCATTTACAAATCTTATACTTTATATGCCTTTTTCATCTTTCAGATACTGTTTTTGCTTTCTAAGGAAATAAAATTTAACAAAGGAACAAGATGTAAATCCTTAATTTTTAATACTCACTTTTTATAAATCACACATATACACACACATGTAGAAAATACACAGGAGTGATCTTAACAAGAAAGGTGATACTTATAGAATGAAAATTAAGAAATATTATTGATAAACATAAAAGGAAATCTACATACACATGGAGAATACAGCATTCCTAGATGATAGGATTAATAAGGATATCAATTCTTCCTATTGGTTTATATGTTTAATGCAATGTAACTTGAAGTTCTAAAAGAATTTGGTTAACTTAAAATAATTGTAAAGCCCATTGGGAAGAATAAATGGGAAAATACAAAACTAACTGCTGGAAAAAGTATTAAGACAATCTATCCTAGCCACACATGGAAACATAACAAAAATCTGTAATAGTTATTAGCATAGATTTTGTGTACATTTAGGAAAGTAAATCCATGAAGCAGACTATATAGCTTATACTTTATTATATAAGGGAAGAATTGTAAATCAATGAGAACATGGAGAACTATTCAATAAATAGTATTGTTAGTACTCTTAGTCTTTTGGGGGAAATTTTGTTTACATACTTGTTTCATACCATGTATTAGAATAAATTCTAGTTGGTTCCAAGAATTTGAAGAATTAAAACACTAAAATTACAAAATAAAACTAGAAGAATTATAATGAAATAGTTATGAGTATTATGAATGGGGGCGGGGACATTGTGTTTGGAAACAATCAGAAGAAAAACATCAACATGTTTTGACTGTCTACAAAGCGAAAATCTTCTTAATATCAAAAAAGTCATACAAACTAAGAAAAATTACTTCCAGATGAAATAATCATCTACCTCAAAAACTCAAGAATCAACTCAATGCCTGTTAGAATTGGAGTTCTAAAAAGTAGATTTTAAAATAAATTTATAAAAATCAGCAGCCTTTATAAATACCAGTAATAACCAGTTAGAATATGTAAAAGAATTATACTAGACACATTGACAGTGAAAATATAAAATATCTAGGATTAATTAAACTTAGTAAGGACCTACACGAAGAAAACTTAAAAAGTTTACTAAGGAACACAAGAATATGTGCCTATAGAGAGAAATAACCCTGTTCCTATCAGAGGACAGTATTGTCTGAGGTGCCTGGGTGGCTCAGTCAAGTGTCCAGCTCTTGATCTCAGCTCAAGTCTTGATCTCAGGGTCATGAGTTCAAGCCCCACATTGGGCTCCACACCCAGCAGGGAGCCCACTTTAAAAAAAAAAAAAAAAAAAAAAAAAAAAAAGAAGACGACAGTATTGGAACTTAAGATGTTATTTTTCCCCAGCTTAATTTATAATGTAACTTTTTTTTTTTTAAGACTTTATTTATTTGACAGAGAGAGACACAGTGAGAGAGGGAACACAAGCAGGGGGAGTGGGAGAGGGAGAAGCAGGCCTCCTGCAGAGCAGGGAGCCCGATGTGGGGCTCAATCCCAGGACCCTGGGATCACGACCTGAGCCAAAGGTAGACGCTTAATGACTGAGCCACCCAGGCATTCTGGTATTCTTTTCTTTTGGAACAAAGTTATTCTGAAGTTTATCTGAGAGAATAAATGTTGAATAGCTAATAAAATTTTTAAAAGATCAGTAAGAAGGAGGTGCCAGGTAGCAAAATTGTAAAGCTATAAGCATTATTTTATTGTGGTGTTGAAGTCAGAGCTAGGAAACTAAATAGCCTAGAGACAGACCCAACTGTCCATGATATGATAAAAAGGTGGTTTTTCCTATCAGTGTGGGAAGGATGGCCTCATCAATAAGTAATAACAATAATTCTTATGAAGCATTCCTTACACGCCACTACTGGTTGAAGGGCTTTATATTTGTTGATTGCTTTAATCTGTACAGCCCTGTAAAGTGAGTATAATGATTTTCTTCCTTGACTGATTTTCCCAAAGTCACATTTGAGTAGTGATAGGGTCAGGATTCAAGTCCAAGCAGTCTGGCTCAGAGTCCATGTTTTAAACAACTAAGTTTCTTCTAAAATCAGTGGATTAAACAATGACTTTTTGGGAAAAAAAAGAGATCTCTACCTCATACAGCACATTAATGTTCATCCATCTTAAATTTATTTTAAATACATTCCAGATGGATTAAAGAGTTAAATGTTAAAAGTGCTGTCTTAAAAGAATTAGAAGAAAAAAACTGATGTATTTAATGATGATAATGAAAATGATAATCATAAGTAACATTTACTGAGTGCTTATGTGTAGACACTGCTAAATATTTATTTTTTCTGATTACAGTAGGACATTTAAATGTTATAATCATCAATTCTGGCAAGATGTGTATAGTAAAAAGAGGACCCTCAAATATTTTAGATAGCATTAAGAATACAGACCTTTTGGGAAGTACTGTGAAATTAATTACAATGCCTTTAAACTATGTATTCTTTAAATAAGCTCATTGAGGAAAAATAACTATTTACTTGTGCAAATGTTTACTAAACTGTTAACTGTATTTTGACCCAGTAAATCCATTTCTGGTAACCTAGCCTAATGCTTACTATAAAACCACCTTTATTTACAAATCTATTCATTTTACCATTATTTGTGTTAATGAAAAATTAGAAACAACTTAAAGAGCATAATTGAGATATGGTTAACACAGTGGAACATGCAACTTTTAAAAATATCTTTAAAGTTCATGTAAGGATGGAAACATCAAAGAATGTCAAGTAATAGAAAAGGACAAACATGTTTTACTTCTGTGTATGGTACGATTATAACCATGTAAAAATGTTCATTCTTCTACCAACCAAATGCAATGTGTGGGTCTTTTGGGGATCCTGATTTGAACAACTCAGCTGTACACATACACACAATTTTTGAGATAATGAAATTTGAACACACATGGCTGTTGAATATTAATGAACTTTGTTAGATGTAATAATGCATGTGGTTACATAAACACACACACACACTCTTTATGTTTGTTAGAAATTCAAGCTCACATATCTGTAGATGGGATTTGCTTTAAAATAGGGAAGCAAAAAAAAAAGTTGGGGAGATGAAACAAGATTGGTCACTAGTTTGTAATCGTTGATAATGAATGATAGGTATAGGGGAGATTCTTCTTCTCTTCTTCATTTGTGTTTGTTGAAATTTTTCCACAGTAAAAAGTTTTTAAAAAATTGAAAGCACTAAGGACAAGGAGCTGTTGTCTATGCTTAGGGAAAAAAGACTGAAGAAATACAGGAAAATATAGGGTTATGTTCAAATACTTTTTCATGATACAATTCGTCTACTTGTAATTTATACTGAGACTAATTTTAAAAAAAGAAAAAATGCATGCATGAAGGTGATTGTTTTAAGAATAACCATAATAGGAATATCATGATGATAACAACTAGCTCTAACAGCTAGGGGATAGTTAAATGATATTATCTCTAACCAGAAGGATGTTAGGTAACCATTTGAAAAAATAACAATGAGTGAATTAATCAAATTTGAAAAATACAGTTGTACATATATTTAAATGAAATTACATTTGAAATGTGAATATGAAATGTATGCATTTGTTTGACTAAAAGGAATATACAAAAATGAAATTATATGCTGTTAGATAAGTGAGATTAGGTGATTATATTATTTCTAATGTTATTTATCTGAAATTTAAAAAAGATAGGGCAGTGTAAATGTGTTAGGCACAGAAGTAATAGTAACGTATCAATAATGTAATGACATGCTAGTAATGGGGGAATTAAGAGCTAGGAACAGAATATATTTGAGATGAATGCTGCAATATTATTAGGCAAATCAGTGAAGTATATTCTATTGTATCCCAATCTCTCCCCCCTTATTTTCTTTCCCTACCACTCCCAACCCAAATAATTAAGCATTAATTAGATTTCATCCTATGTAACCATGTCTGAAATACTGGTCATTATTATTTGTTGTTAGTGATTTCTGTAGAATTAAATAAAACTAGAGTTCAACATTTATTGACCACTTACTCTGTACCAGGCAGACTAAAGAATCAAAAGTGAATCACAGGGAATCAAAGAAATTATAATGTAATAAGAGGAAGCAGACACACAAATAAACTATTAAAATGATGCAGGCACAGATATGATAAAAATAGTCTAAAAAGAAGAGGGAGTGTGTAACTCTGCCTAGGGGAAGGCAAGAGGAAGGGAAGGGTAAGAGTAATGGGGAGAGGGCAAGAGGAACTCCAGAAAGATGGTGATGCCAAGTATGGCTTTAAATACTTAATTGGAATTTAGAGGAAGAAGAGTAAAGTGTTCCAAATCATTGTTTCTCAAACTTTTATGTGCAAACAGACTACTTGAGGGATGTTGTTAGAACGCAGTTTCTGATTCAGTAAGTCTGGAATGGGGTCTGATTCTGCATTTCTAACAAGTCCTAGGTGGTTCAAATGCTGTTGGCCCATATTGATTTTAAAATGAAAACAAACGTGATTTGTCATGGAGACATAAAACTGTGATGTATTCAAGTATATACAAAATACCTGGTATTATAGGGTAAATTGTGTGAAGGTAAGTGGATGGATGTTTGTGTGCTTTGTCACAGAGCTTTTATTTATCCTCTGTTGTCCAGAAGAATTTTAAGAATGCACAGCTGACTTAGGTAACAAGTAGGGCAAAGACAAATTGTAGTGGGTTGAAGAGTAAATGATTAGTTGCCAATTCTGAGGAAGTACCAGGCAAAGCCAATTAAGGGCCTGTACTCATCAAAATACGCAGTCATGAAAGACAAGACAGTGGAACTATTTCAGATATAAGAAAACTTTAGACACATGACAACTAAATGCAGAATGAACAGAATTTTCTATAAAGAACATTATGGGGCGCTTTGGTGGCTTAGTCGGTTAAAATGAACAAATTTACAACTGTGGACTCTTAACCGCTTAACCGACTGTTAAGCGGTTAAGCGTCTGCCTTCAGCTCAGGTCATGATCCCAGGGTCCTGGGATCGAGCCCCGCATCAGGCTCCCTGCTCAGCGGGGAGCCTGCTTCTCCCTCTCCCTGCCGCTCTGCCTACTTGTGCTCTTTCTGTGTCAAATAAATAAAAACCTTAAAAAAAAAAAAAGATTATAGGAATAATTGGTGAAATAAGAGTCCATAGTTAATAGTATTAAATTTGATTTTGATAGTTGTGTGGCTATGTAAGACAATACATGTTGACAAATTTACAGGGACATTGTGGCAGCAACTTAATCTCACTGGAGTTCAGAAAAATAAAGCAAATAAGATAAACTTAACATTTGTGGAATCTGAATAAAGGGTATATGGGACTTTTTACTATTGCAAGCTTTCTGTTAGTCTGAAATTATGTCAAAATGAAGTTTATTTTTTAGAGTGGACAGATGAGAGAGGAACAGTGGCACCACAGCCCACACAAGCAAGCCAAAACCTAGGGCTCAGGCTTCTCCACCTACACTTCTTCGTATCTAAACCCATTATCAGTATGATCTTACTCATTTGTTTCAAACATGCTCCTGTGTTCATTTCTACCACTTTCAGAGGCCAATCTAATGATCCCTTATCTATACTGAAATAGCCTAATCAATTATTTCCCTCCAATCCCTGTAGCTAGTGATCTTTGGAAAATGTAAACCTGCCTACAATCACACCTGTTCCCCGCCCCCACTCCTTAAAATGTGTGACAGAGGGAATATTATAGGCGACCCCTAAAGCCCTACCTACCTAGGATGACTCCTACCTGTTCGTGGTTCTTTTTCACTATACTTCCTTACTCTATACTAACTGCTGTTCCATTGTCAAATTTATCTGGCTCCCTGGTGCTTTGGGCCTTTGTACATACCATTCTCTCTTCCTTCCCCTTGCCATCAGCGATTTCTGTTCATCTTTGAAATCTATCACTTTGCCTGGGTACTTTTCCTAGAGCTGTTATATACTCCCACTAACTTCTCTAAATAGTACTTCTCTTTTCTGTTACGCGTTGGTTGCAGTTGAGATAATGTCTATAAACTCCATTAGCGGCAAGGATCATGACTGTGCTCACCAGTGTCCCCAGGGTCTAACACAGTGCCTGGTGTGTAATTGGCTCTCTCTGAAGTTAATGAATGAATAAATGAAAGGGAAGAAAGGGAAGGCAGGAGATAGGAGAGATACCGTGTCAAGGTGTGTTTTAGGATAGAATCTGGGAGAGGATTTTGGAGAGCAAGAACTGAAAGGCTCAGAGGGTTATAAGGAGGTAGAGAATGTGTAGTTTGATTTTGAGTTGTCATGTATTTCCTACTGTTTCAAGAGTCCGTTGCAACCTTACAAGATACTATGGAAAAATAAGTATAAAGAAAACTCAAGTAAAATTCAGTAAAAAGTACCACCTTAGGGAAGGTTGAAGTTTCTTCAAAAAGGTATTTGCTTTTAGAAAACAAGAAAGGTGGTGACTTGCTTTTAGAAGAGAAGGGCGAATTGACTGGAATTTGTTTTAAAATACTCCAGAAATGTTCCCATTAAAACAAGAGAGAGGGCATTATTGAAACCCCTGCATGTATGAGGCATATTATACATTTTAAAACCTCTCACAATTCTAGTTACCCCTTTCTAGAAAGGGGTTTGGAATTATGACTGCCGGTTCATTTTGTTTTCTATTTATATTTAACATCTTTCTCTGCATTCTTTTGGGTGGTAAGAAATCTTGGGGGCCATCTTAGAATTCTCCCATTTTCCCTGAGCTCTTTTTTCTTTTTTTAAGATTTGAGAGAAAGAGAGGCAAAGGGAAAGGGAGAGTCCCAAGCAGACTCTGCGCTGATCTCACAACCTGAGATCACGACCAGAGCTGAAACAGTTGGGCACTCAACACCTCCCTGAGTTCCTTAAAGTCACTGTTCTGTTTTCCAGCAGCTAGTTTTGCTTTGTCAATTTGATCTTCATTACTTTGCAGTAATCCTTTTATCCCTTTTTCTGGTAACTTTTAGGATATCTTTGTTGTGATGTATGATTCAGATTTTTTTCCCCCACTTTATACTCAAATGAGTTCTTGAAATCTTAATGGAAAAATTTTTGTCTATCATTTCTTCAACATTGCCTTTCATTCTGTTCTGTTGCCCCATTTTGGTTTGCCCTTTTCTCTCCCCATATTTTCCACCACTGTTTCTTTGACTTGTACAATTCCTCTGCCAACCCACTGATTGTCATGTTCAGCCATGTCCATTCTGTTACTTAGCCCAATTATTGATGGTTGTTTTTAAATATGAACAATTTTATTTTCCATTTCTGAGGTCTCTCTAAAGGAACCTTTTGCCTGTTTCTTTCGGCACTGTTTTTTTAAAGACTTGTTATTTGTATTCTGTGAATCCATTCACTGTTTTTTGAGATGGTTCATTTGTACTTCATTTTTTATGGTGTTGATACTCAGATTTTTGGAGCTTTGAGTTCTCACCTTTAAAGTTGATATTCACTATTAAAACTGTTCTGCCACTGTTATTTATGAGATCCTTTTCTCATGGATAGGGTAGAAATTTGCACTCAGTACTATTTTCAGAAGCAGTTAGGGACGGGCAGGACATATTTCAAAATGAGGCGCTTGGGCATTGCTTTCTCTCTACCCATCCATTGCTTTGTCCAAGACTCAGATTGGTACCTATTAAGGCAGGTAATCTCAAGGAGTGTGGCTGAGAAGTTGGCATGTGTAATCATCCTATCAGATAACTATCCATCTAGGTAATTGTCCTGCACCATTTCCCTTCCCTCCAGGTCTAGAGCACCTTTGATGATCCTGTTTTTGTGGCAGCACTTTCCCATGTGCTTTTGCACTGTTTGCTCTTCCAACTCCCTATATCATCAGTCTTTCAGAGATTCCTCACAAATTCTGCTTTACTTACAAGTTCCCTTTTATTGCTTGCTAATGTGGATGTATATGTGCAGATCTTTGCATATGTCTATGTATAAACCTTTTGTCTATTATTTTTAGGGTGTTTTGTCATCTTGAAATCAGAGTCCCAGTTATTGTTAGTAGACCATCCTTTTTTTTCCCCTCAGTGTTGGTGAGAAATTGGCACTTCAGCCTACATTTCTTTTTCATCTCCAAACCCTTCAAAAAAGAAGCCAATTTGGTTACTAAGCCAGTACTGGAAATACGGGGTTCAGATAGTCAATAATAATCATGATGAAACTAATTTATTGAATACTTACGTCAGATATCCTTCTAATGACTATTACAGGGATTAACTCATTTAATCCTCATAAGCCCATGATAGCTGCTCTTATCCATTTTACAGATGAGGCAACTGCGGCACAGAGATACTAAGTGACCTAAAAGTTTGAGAGAATTTAGTGCTTTTAAAGTGTAAGAATGGTGCTGGGTACTGTCAGTTTGATGAAATCTGGTTCTTGCTCTCAAGAGGTCCCTATTGTGATTTTACAGACTCTTACTTGATCCTGAATTACTTTCAGATTTAAGGGCGAGTGGGGAGCTAACTTAGGGATTCAGATCATATTCAGCCAAGATTTACAGACCTGAAACAGCTTCCTAAGATTTTGTAATTTAGAAGACTTTGAGAACAGGTAACCTTTTCTTTTCATCCCCTTCAAGTAATGGAGCAACTATAGGAAAATGGGCACTTCTTGAAGATGTTTTTAAGGAATCTTACTGGGGTATTTTCAGTTTAGGAGCATTCCATTTTGACATGTAAGTATTTCTCTCATTGTATGTAATTTTGAACTGGTGAATTAATGTTCTGCAATGTTGTAAGTAAAAACAAATTAACATGTTATGTGTTAAGGAAAACTTCACATTTCCTTTCTATTTGTTTTAGTACATAATACTTCTCTGAATCAGTGGAGAAATGGATATTCTCCTACATGCAAGCCTCAAATAAGGTCAGAATCTTCTGCACAGCTGTTCCAGGGAAGAAAGAAAAGACACTTGAGTGAAACAGCATTAGGTAGGTTAAATGAGAATATGAGCACTAGTACTAAAAAGTGAAAATAAATTGATCTTCAAAGAACCTCTGCTTCATGGAAATTTATAATCCAGAATAGTCCCTATTACACAAAATATCCATGGTCCTATGAATGTTAAACGGCATATTCACGTAGTCAATTGAGGACTGTTTGTGGACTGGGCATCCATCCACTTGATGGCAATTAAAGATTTCCTTCCTATATTCCCTAACTACAGTTATCTTCTAGGGACTGTCCTCCTGGACAGAACTTAAGCCAACGCTGTGTTCTGGACTCAAAATATGTCAGTACAGAGGTGCCTTACAACCATTTCTGGTACTTACGTGGAGGTGTCAGTTCAGTGAAGCTTCCTTAGAATTTTGAGAAATTGGATGAGATTCACCTAACGTAACTCAACCAACTAGTTCAATTTCCCTTAAGAACTTAAAGTTCCAAGATGATGAATAGACATCTTTGAAACTAGAACTCTTCTAGTAATACAAAGTGGGGTTTGTTGTGGGGATTTGGGACTATTGGTTTCCAAAGTTATTGCAAATAACGATTAAAAAACTTACCAGAAAATACACATTTTAAATGGCAAATTATTTATGTTTTGGTTCTTGTTCATTGTTCTAGTGGACAGAACACTATATACATTAGTCAAGTATTCCCCAGATGTATTATGTCAATATACCCAATAATTTAAAAACTGCATTCAAGATGTATTGGACTGTAATTATACTTAATGGACTTAACACGTTTATCACTACTATCTCTAGAAATGCCACCATATCAGCCCAAGTCACTACCTGATCATCACTACCTGATGAGCTAGTGTGGCACAAAATTAAACTCCTAGCCACAACCAGAGATATCATTGTGCTTTTTAGTACCTCAATCTTAAAGACAACCAAGAGTCACCTTAGCTTTTGAAGAACTTACATACACACACACATCTTCCTCTCTTGACTTACGACAGGGTGACATCCCAATAAACCCATGGTAATCTTGAGTCAAAAAAGTATTTAATATGCTAACCTACCAAACACCACAGCTTAGCCTCAAATGTGCTGGGAACACTTATATTAACCTAAGTTGGGCAAAATCATCTAACACAAAGCCTATTTTAAAATAAGTGTTGAATGTCTCATGTAATTTATTGAATACTGTACTGAAACAGTAAAGAATGGTTGTATGGGTAGAAAATGGTTGTTAAGTGTATCGATTGTTTATCTTTGCGATCACATGGTTGACTGGGAGCTGTGGCTTGTTGCTGCTGCCCAACACGAGTATCCTACTGCATACTGCTAGCCCAGAAAAAGGCCAAAACTCAAGGTATGATTTCTACTAAATGCCTGTCACTTTTGGGCCATCATAAAGTTGAAAAATCCTAAGTTGAACCACTGTAAGTTGAGGATTGTCTGTCTATCAACACACAGGAAAACTTGTATCTCTTAATAAGATCCATTATGAAATTCACATTACCTAAGATACAAAATGTTTCACTTGAATTGATCGAACTTCAAGTCTGACAGAAATACAGAAGAGAGTAAGATCCTATACTACAGAGAAGTAACTAGATAACTCCCTGGAGTGCAGAACACCTTAACATATGTCATGAAAAACAAACTTCCAGACTGCAAGAAACCTAAAAGACAATAACCAGTTTCAGTATATGGATCCTGATTTGAAGAAACTACTAACCATAAAGGACATTTTTTAACAACTAGAAAAATGTAAATATGGACTGGGTATTAGATTTTACACTACATAGGAAAATACTTTTTAAGATCAGAAGTAAAATAAGGGTGGTAAATAAGTGAATAAATATATATTCACAAATAGGGAATCAAAACAAATGGAAAAAGGAAACATGGAAGAAACACAGAAAATACCAAGAATAGTAGCAAAGTTCTAATCAAGATCTTGAGAGAAAAAGAGAAATTCCATCCATGAAATAAGAATAGGATAGTATAAATGAGTGACAGACCAATGACTTAGTAGAAAAAGTCTTAAGTAGAATGGGTCAGAAGATCAAGTTAAGGAAATCTCCCAGAAATTAGAACAAAAAGTCAAAGATATAAGAAAATGAGAAAATAGAGAAAATTAAGGGGATTAAGTCTTTGGAGGTTAACATCCAAATAATAGGCATTACAGAAAACATGAACAGAGTAAAGAGAGGGGATGAGATGTACTGTATAAAAACTTGCCAGGACCCCTGAAAATGGAAATAATTGTGACAGAACTGTGGGTAAGATTTTCTTTAATTTCCTTAATTTTTTGATACATAAATTTTAAAAAGAAAAAAATTAAACAGATAGGGAATCATGTTACCTAAGTAGGAAAGTAACTTTAATACCTATCAGTCCTGTTTGATGTATGACATTCTCAACGGTTCTTTCCATGGCAGGAGAAAGAACCAGATTTGAAGAATTTGCTTTTCAACGCACAGAACCAGGATCCCATAGCAATTTTACTGCTGTTACTAATGTCAATGTTGTATCAAGAACCCAGAATTCATCATCACAAGTAGGTTTTTTTGCATACTGAACTCTAAAATTGCTTTATAGACTTAAAACTGGCTGATAAAAAAACTTGCAAAATCTATAAACAGCCTTACTTTACCAGCACATACTGGCTTATTTAGTAGTATCTTATTAGGTAACAATAAATCTGATTAAACTTTTTTTTACTAGTGAGCTGATAACTCAGTAATCCTTGATTATGGCTTTTTTTTCCCTCTGTGTGAAAAACTATCATAACCATTCCTACTCCTTACCAGGAAGCTTAATAAGAATCCAGCACTCGTGTTGTTCTTACTATTTTGTCATCTGGTCAGAGAATAGAGGTTAAAAGGTAAAAGGGTTTAGAAAAAACTGTAAAGCTCAGGGACCAGGAACACATAAATGAAGAGTATAAAAACGATCTTTACTAAATGTCACACCAAATATTTTCATAGTCTTTCCTAATAAGGAAGTGTGTTTGTTAAATGATCATTTTCTTGACATTTAGGGTGCTTTATGGTAACCTTTGGTAAGAGTTTTGCAACTTAAGGCATTCATGTTTTTTATGGTCTTAAAAATAGGCTTATAGGTATGCACACAGAAATGTACACTGCATACCTGCCAGAAGGGGTTGTGTTGTTTTACAAGACATAGGCAGCTTTCCTGTTTTTTCCTAACATTTTATAGTCAGGCCTATCACAACATAGTTATAAAACATGTAGAGTAGGCCTCAGGAGAGGAGGGCAGCATCGCAGGTAACTAGATATTGTGGTAAAACTGCTATGATCCTCCTTTGCAGAATACTGCACGACGGAGACTGAGAAGTGAGAGCTCTTATGACATAGATAATATTGTGATTCCCATGTCATTAGTTGCCCCAGCTAAGTTAGAGAAACTCCAATATAAGGAAATACTTACTCCAAGGTATGTATACTTACATCTTTTTATTTGCTCTTCCTTCTTTTTCTTGAATAAACTTAAATTTTCAGAGTGAAGTTAAAATTTTAATTAATTAAAGGAAGATGCTCCTCTCTCCCTTCTTCCACTCCACGGAGGAAAAATGGTGAAAGAAACCTTACTCATGCTGAAAAAAAGTGCCATATATTATCACTTTAGTTGTCAACTTTTATTACGAACTGGGAATTCCTAAAACTGACTTACTCTGCAATCTTAGTCTTTTATACAGTGATATTTAGTTATCTCTTATGTATGTGTGTATGGATATATATATATAGAGAGAGAGAGAGAGAGCACAAAAAGGTACTTTAGGGATGTAAATCAGTAACAAATAATCCTTGCTCTTTAAAATGGAGTTTTGCACAAGACTGCAAAGTGTTCAAAGAAAGCAACTACCTTTGCAAGGAATATTCACATTATAAGACAGTAACACTTGTAACAACAAAAATAAGAATTTGATGTGTTGTTGCCAAGTCAGCAATAAATAGATTAGTAGGAAGACGTGGGAAGACATCATGAAGGAGGGAGAAAGAACAGTTTATTCACACAGGGGAAACCACAACAAAGGCACACGCTACGCCAGAGAGAGACTTTTGTGTAGGGTGATAAAGTTATGGCTAGAAAAGGAATTAGAACCAGATTCTAGAGGTCCCAGAATGCCATACACAGATCTGCTTCCTACTGGCAGTGAAGTTATTCAAAGTTTTTGTTTTTTTAAGCAATGATGAAAAACATTTTTTTAAGAACGTGAATCTGGTACCAGGAAGTAGGTAGAAGAGATTGGAAACAGATAAAAGCTCAGTGACAACTACAGTAATTCCTACCCATCTCTATTCTAACTGATTTCAGATCTTATTTCTAATTACTTTGAGGTATTAAGAACTCTTAATACTGTAGGAGGTATTATGAGAAATCCTACAGAGAATCTATTGAGATCTTCTACATAAAAGTAAGGAGTAACATTTGTGCTTACGATGTTCTGCAGCAATGATGTTTTTCAATCTACTTTGGAAGGCTGGAGCTGGCTGGCTGGGTTGGTTGTTTAAATACAGAGGAAGTCTGTGATCCAGTAGTTAAAACTGAGAGGCCATGCTCTCCCCCCTCCCTCCTTGCCAAGCCATTTTATCAGCATCTACTGACTTAATTCAAAATTGGTACATTCTTAGGTACAGAATGCAGCTATGCAGAGGAGACCGTTTACTCTAAGGCCAAAAGTAAAGTCTCACCTTCTCGTCTTTTTTTCATAACACAAATTGTTCTCTTTAAAAAAAAAGTATGAAAATACAACCATTTGAATTAATGGAAGCCCCAAGGAAAGAAAACATTACTGCATTAGCTGTGTGTGCTTAGAGAATAAAATTGCTACACTTAGTTAAAAGCTGAAAGTGGTTTGTATCTTCAACAGCTGGAGGATGGCTGTTCTTCAGCCTTTGGATGAATATCATGTAAGTGAAGAGGAGGTAAGTTGCCTTTCACTTATGGACAATTGCACTTTATATATTACGAAGCCCACTTAATTTGGTGTTTGAGGAACTAAACGGAAACATAAGCCCCTTAACATGCACTGATTTTTTTCTTTTCACTTATGAAAACAAAATTCTTCATTAAGGATATTAGTTTCATTAGAAAAATGTTTTCGTGCAAATTTGCAAAGACAGTAATCTATAAAGAAATGTAATAAAGAAAAACACAAATCTTTTGCTTACATGAATTGTTGAAATACTGAATTTACATGAATATCTATATTCATTCCCAGTATTAGTCATGTTTTTCTGCATGAAGAGATTTAGTTTTAATATTCAAGTCTACAGTGCCACATTCAAAACGTTGGGAACAAACGGCTTTTGAATTGGGAAACCTTTGGACTTGAGAAAGTAATGTGAATGTGATGGGTACATCACATAAGACATAGAGGGAGTCTAGGATAGTTCTCATAATCAAATATTAATGTTTCTATAGAAAACAGTTCTAGAATTTGGCCAGATCAGGCTGTGTCACTGAATGAATTAAGAACACTTGTTGTTTCAGAGTTTTAGAATGCAGGAAAGGGACTATGAGCCTGTATGGGTAAAACTTACATTAAGACAAGAACAATTTCAGGGAAAAATACTATATAACCAAACTAATTTGAAAGTGATGTTCTGTAGAAGCACTATTATGTAAGACATTTTGTGTCATAATCTTTCTAGGCCCACTGACTGTGTTTTTCAACTATCAAAATTAACTTTTTAATGCCCTCCCCTCTTTTAATGTGCTTTTCCCTAGTTTAGAATGATCCTAGCCAGGAAACCCAAATTCTTAAACCAGTACCACCAAAGTCTTAGAACTCCAGATTAAGTCATTAGTTAATTTTCATTTTTCTCAGTTTCACTTTGCTTTGATATTAACATTCCTAGAACAGTAAAGGGCAATCAGTATAAATCTTTGAATGAATTAAGCATTAAGAGAATTTTTTATGCAAAGCACTGTGAACCTATCTGTAATCTAGGTAAGTCTTCAAACATGACCCAATAGGAAAAAAGTTGTAAAAGAGGGAAAAAAAAAAAAAAGTTAATCCCTCTATTTTGGAATTTGAAGCTCATCTCATAACACTTGTTCTCTCAACTTAGATTTATTTTAGAATTTTCTTCCTATATTGTTCTCTTGATGAGGAATTGTTTGACACCTGTTCTCCTATTTCAAAATGTTTCTGATAAAAGAAAAACTTTATTTCTAATTCCAGGTAGAAGATCTTTCTGATGAAGTCTTCTCCCTAAGACACAAAAAATATGAAGAGAGAGAGCAAGCCAGATGGTCACTATGGGAGCAAAGCAAGTGGCACAGAAGAAACAGCAGGCAGGTGTTAACAATTTAAAAGCCCAAACCATGAAATCCATGAAGAATCAACAAAAATTCTGCATGAGTAATGAGAGAGACCCCTAAAAAGGAAGAAAATATACTGCAGAACATCAGTTATTTGTGCACTAGAAGTGAAACATGGCATTTATTGAGTACATTCCAAATAGATTTTGGCTATGACTGATGAAATGCATTTCTCTATTTTTCTCCACTATTTCCTATTGCTTACTGTCAACCTGAGGAATAGATTTAACTCAGCAAATGATGTGAAAATGCTCCCTAGATAGAGTAGGCCATTTCAGTGCACTTTAACAGCAGCCCTAACGCTAGGAATTAGAATCCGGGTGATCTATTTTAACATAACCACTTAAAAAACATGTTGTTCTTAAAGAAATTTTGCTCAAGAAACCTGTCTAGTCTAAAAAGCAGATGGTCTAAAATACTTCAAAAATATGACTTTGGGGGAAAGGAAATTAAATCCTAAAAACATAATTAGTAATTATATATTTGAGAAAGTCCATGGTATTTTATATTTACACTGGATTTAGTTTTAATATAGCCAGAACTCACAAAGCAAGATCGTGTTCAAGTCTGGTAGTCCGCTAGATTTAATGTGGGGACATCTCTCATTTGCTTAGTAAGCTGACCTTGAACACAGGTTTGAACTATGTGGGTCCACTTATACACAGACTTTTTACAGGACAGTCCTATAAATGTATTTTCTCTTATGGTTTTAATAACATTTCCTTTTTTCTAGCTTACTTTATTGTAAGAATACAGTATATAATACATATACAAAATGTGTGAATCGATTGTTTATATTATCGGTAAGGCTTCCTGGTGAACAGTAGGCTATTAGTAGTTAAGTTTTTGGGGGAGTCAAAAGTTACATGCGAATTTTTGACTGCATAGGGGATTTGGTGCTAACCCCTGTGTTATTTTAAGGGTCAGCTGTATTTTTTTTGCATTCTTTTTTTTTTTTTTTAAGATTTTACTTTTAAGTATTCGCCCCACACCCAACGTGGGGCTAGAACTCACAACCCGGAGATCAAGAGTTGCAGGCTATACCCATTAAGCCAGCCAGACACCCCTTCAGCTGTATTTTTAAAACTCATTTCTCTGTTTAGGTCTCAAAATATCCAGATTTGTTCTAGATCCTTATTCCAAGAGCTGTCTTAACACACATGAGACTCATTTCTCATCTTTCTCCACATTCCAGAGATAGAACTTTCCAGAAGTAAAGAGGAAAATGTGAATTGAGTCCTACATGGATGACATCATAATATAGAATACCCTGGGAACTCAGAAAGACTGTAGAGATCAAGTAACTGTCCTTTCTCATTTAAAAACAAAATAACAGCAATAACAAAACCCACCAAAACTCAAACCCACTATTATAATTTGGCAAATTCACAAAATATTATTTCTAAAATACTGTTTAAGTCTTTGAGATAACAGGAAGATCGGCAGATGAATTTTTAAAAATTTTTAAAATCGGCAGGACTGTTTCCAGCTACCAAGTTAAATAGACTTAGTGATAACTTGGGGTTGTTCATAAAATGTTAAGACCTGAAGAAGTAACAATTAAATATTTTCTTGATTTTCTTGCTAGAGCCTATAGTAAAAATGTTGAAGGACAGGACTTGCTTTTGAAAGAATACCCTAATGACTTCAGTGGTGGTCAGCACTGTGCTGCTGAGAGTCCTGCTGAGCTTCCTTCAGAGAGCCAGGATCTGAGTGCACAGAGCTCACCTTCATTAAATGAAAGTCAAGAAACTAAGGTAAGTGGAATATATACAACTAGTTAAACCTCCTTTTAAATGCCTTTTTAACCTTTTAAAAGCCTATGTGTAGAAAGTGCTTGTTAAAAAAGAAGTTAAGAAAGGGCAAATTAAGGATTCATCATTACTTAACAAATCAGTATAAAATGCTGGGTACAAATCAGAGAGGTTATGTATTCCAGCATTCTAGTTTCTATCACTAATAAACACTTTATCTTTTCATGTAACATCTCTATCTAGTTTCACCTACTCACTCCTCTGTTAGGAAACGGGGATTCTATCCAAGTTTCATTACAAAACCAA
The DNA here is from genome assembly GCF_004348235.1 of Phoca vitulina. Taxonomy (NCBI): domain Eukaryota; kingdom Metazoa; phylum Chordata; class Mammalia; order Carnivora; family Phocidae; genus Phoca; species Phoca vitulina. The sequence continues at coordinate 26,409,968 of NW_022589704.1, forward strand.
TCTGATTAGAGAGAACAGCACCTGGCACACAGTAAATGTTAGCTATTTCTTTTTCTAAGAGATTTTTACCTGTCTCCCCATAGATCCAGTTCTTACCTCAAGGGGAGTGTTTTCTAACACAGCATCTATACATTTTTGCACTATTCTTCATAAGCAGGTGGCGGAAAAGAACGAGATCTAGAATGGAGAGCAGAAACTGTAGAAATTAATCGGCAAGTCGTAGAAAGCGTGGGGAAGGAAAAGTCAGTAGGTGTCTGTAGTAATTATGGGCTGAAATGAAGACACTCAAGTAGGAGGAGATCAAAACACTCTGAAAGGGACTTTCCGAGCGTGCTCCGATGCCCAAAATGCAGGCTGATGCCCCACAGCAGCGTCTCCTCTTTGTGGAAGGGCAAGGGAAATGTCTCTCAACAATTCCCAGGAACGTCCCATTTGAGTTGCTAGATACTCAGGTCGAAATGAAAGTTTGTACATTTATGCACTAGAGAACAAAACAGTAATTACAAAACTGACATTAAAGGATTATCTGATACATGAATTTAAACAAATTAGTTGAAACTTAACTGAAGATGTTCTCTCTTTCAGTCTTTGTGGTGGGAACGACGGGCTTTTCCGCTGAAGAATGAAGACACAGAAGCCTTACTATGCCAGGATGAAAAAAAGGATCACAGTGAAAGTTCGAGCCCAGCCTCCTGTGGTGAAATCTTCTGTACCAGTGCACCAGAGAACGGTCACCATCCGAAAAGGCAGGCAGACGAAATGGAAGAGTACAGACCTTTTGGTCTAGGACTTACTCATGTTAAAAAAAATAGGTGACAGGGAACAGGTTAAGAAAAGTATGTAAGTGAATGGAAGACAGGAGAAAAAAAATAAGCCCTGTTCTCCATCCCCCACCCCCTTCAGTCACAATTCCAGAGTAAGAGCATGTACTGCATGTATTAATCTTTTATGCTGTTATAAAACAGGCAAGGTAGGTCTCTTTTTCCTTCCTGAACCACAGGAATAACTAGCTTTTCACCTACAGACAAGTGCTAGTCTTTTGTGTTTATGATACAAATCACAAGCACCAAAAAATTAACTGCTGCAATCTGATGTTAAATCACATTACTGGGTAAATGGTTTTTGAAAGACGTTATACCCACACATACATATATATATACAAATATACCTGTGCATCAAATGACAGCTCTTTTTCCTATACATTTCTATGTAATTTCTATGGTAATTCATTAAAATTGCCTCAGAAGTATATTAGAATATACAAGTATGTGTGTACGAGTATACATATGTATACACACACATCGTTTTAAAAAACACTGGCAGTGGCCACTCCACTTGAAAATGCATGTATGAACTACCCCATGAAGTGTAAGCTGCACTCTAAAACAAAGCACAGGTTCCAGTGATAATGGATATCTAAAAGTCTTGATGATGGGGAGGGGATTTTTTAAAAAACATGTTTAACCAATAGAAGTTATTTATGGAAATTTCTATACCAGATAACACAACACGCCTTTATCTAAAATCACCATTATCTGTTAGACTAAACACAGGTTACTTTCCATTCACTCCTAACAGCTTAAGACAAGCAAAGTAGAGTTAAATATTGGTCTCTTTTAAAACTTGAACTTTATTTTATGTATCTCGTGAAGAGAAGACACCAACTTAAAATAAGCAACAGGAAAGTACTATCAGTATAAAAAATGTTTTATTTCTAATGAATTTGGTCATTCCTTACTATAGCTCACTCTATTCAAATAAGCATCTATTCTTACTTGTATTCTAGAGTGAGAATTAAAATTTTTCAAAGGGTAATGCTTGAATACTGAATACAGGAGTGTACATTAAGGAAAATTCCTTTTGAAGCTATCACGTAACTTTTTCAATGTAAAAGTTGAGGACGACTCCTCTCATGTTAAAAAAAAAAAAAAAAAAAAAGGTTATTCAAGTTATAGTACCCATATAACTGACAATCCTGGCCATCTGGCCTAGTCTGGGGGGATTTGACACTAAGTTTTTTGTTAGGGATTGGAAATTATACTAATCCCTTTAAGGAAGGAAAAAAATTCACATTCAATACTGACAAATTTTTGCTTGTAGTTTTACTGTACATTTATTTTTAAAAAAGAAAAAAGCCGGACAAACCCAAGTTGTCTAGGCAAATAAGCTCAAATCTTTCTGTCATGTCTGACATTATAATCTTCTATGTAAGTTTTTTAATTAAAGTTATTTCTATATGCCTTGTGTTGTCTGATCTGATTAAACACCACCTATTCATGGCACAAACCTTTCCTAAGTCAAAATAAAAACCGACAGATTTTTACATTATAGGACAGAAAAAAACCAAGCAAGCCCTAGTCTATGCGGAAGTGTTAATGTTCTTATTTTTCAAACCTATTTCTCAAAACTCATAGTAGCCTGAAGAAGCTTAATGACACTGGTCTCCTGTTTATTTCTTGCCATATGTATTAGGTAGCAAGAGTACTGGTAAGAATGAAATAGCGGATATGTATTGTCAAAGTATAATCTGGGACACAGTTTTAAATATTTAGTTTACAGATTAACTCTGTACCTTGTCATCTTTTTGGCCTACCTGGTCTTTGCTGGATTAATATAATATATATCCTTGGGGTCAAATCCATAGTATCCAGAATATCCTCAGCCATCTGGTTCTGCTACATGATAAAATTAGATTGCAAATAAGACAATGTTACATAAAAGAGGCTTCCTTTGCCTAATCTACCTTCCAAGGGCTCCGTTTGTAAAAAGAGTACAAACCAGAACTCCTGTGCCCTACTGGGTTCTTTCCATGGTACCAGCCTGTTGCTGAGCTTTAGTATCTTCATTTTTTAAATGGGGACAAAAGTACCTGTCCAACCACTCATAAGAGTGATTTGTGGATTCAATGAGCTTATATTGAAGTATTTTATAGGCTACAAAACATAAATGACAGCACCTTTGTATTGAGCATCCTCAATTCTCTACTATCCTATAAATCTGGGAATAGTAGTGGAAGCTTTACATATAACGTATGATCTCTTTTAATGCTCAACATAACCCTGCATGGTTATTATAATTATATTCAATGTATAAATCAGTTAACAGATATGCAAAGAGACTGGTTGATTTATCAGATTTGCTAAAGTCAAACAGATGGAAAGGAGAAGAGTCCAGATTCAACTCAATTGACTTTGTTTCCTTTCCTCTCTGCTCAGAGCTAGCACAGTATTACTTCATGTTCTTAAGAATGGTGAGTAAGAGAAGGGACAGGTGGGGGTCACTGTGTAACCCGCCCCTCCAGCAGCGCTAAGAAAGAAAGAAAACACCTCGATAAAAATCTATACCTGTACTTTAGAACAGAGAAATCCCTGGGCTTCATACACTGTTTTTATAGTTTTTATGTATCAAATATAAGGTGCAAAGTAAAAAATAGATGTTTAAGAAGCAAGAATACAGTGTGCCACCCTAGCCCGATTCAAACTTCGATTTTTCACAAGTTCCATTCTTCTCATATTGTCATGCGCACACACAAATCAAAAATGACATACGGAACAGGAATAAGGACTTCCTTTGCTTTGGAAAACCAAGAAACGAGAAGATTTAAATTGCAGAAAAAATTTTTTCATAGTAACTAGTACACCTTCATTAGGCTTTAAGACACATTTTTGTTTACAACCTTAATACAGCCATATTTTTACTTTATAAAAATCAAGTCTCCCAGTAAAAATGGTATTTTACCACACTAATCTTTAAATTCCATCACTAAAAATGTAGTTATACACACCAATTTCTAACCTCTTGGAACATTCTGCAGAATAGATTTTAAGTCACTGGAATGAATAGCTGCTCAGAAAAACAGCACTGCTTCAACTGTGATAGGATTTGATAGTCAATATTCTTGTCTTCCAGTAAAAAGATTTCATGAGCATCAACTCCTTGTGGTTTCATCGATCAAGAGAACGTTTCTGAGCAGCTTCTGAGCAAACATTTCTTAACAGGTTGATCACAGATCTGGGGTCATCACTCCTCATAATGGCACTGCCAGACACAATCATGTTAGCTCCTGCCTGGAAGAAGTAAACATTTAAGTTATGCTTCAAAGGAAGGTGCACAGAAGCTTACAACAATTTCTGGACTAGAGTTTCTACCCTTGCATCTGTCAGCACTTTAACTGTACGAGAGCTACCTAGAGATGAACAGACTTAAGCAATCTAGTTCAATGAAGACATAAGTTGAAATGCTTAACAAATGAAGATATCAAATTATTTTTAAATGTGTTTAAGAAATCACAGACATTTTTGTAACCACCTTTAAAATAAGCTACATTGTTGCAGCTTTGCTAATATTTAGAAAAAGCTGTAAAAACCTTTAATCTTCAATTCTATTATATAGATATTATATAACATAAAAGATATAGATATAACAAATATAAAATATAACACTATATATATATTCTATAGATATTATATATTCTAGAGATATTATATATTCTATAGATATTATATAGATATTATATATATATTTGCATATTTTGGAACATATATAATATTCCAAAATATGCAAATATTGACAAGGCTACTAAAAAAACAAATTATCTTTTAATCTTTCAACTATGTAGTTGACCCTTGAACAAGGTCAGGGGTACCAACCCTCTGTGCAGTCAAAAATCTGTGTGTAACTTTTGACTCCCCCAAATCTACTAATAGCCTCCTATTGGCTGGAAGCCTTACCAATAACATAAACAGTTGAGTCATACATGTTTTGTATGTTATATGTATTACATACTGTATTTATAATAAAGTAAGCTAGAGAAAAAATGTTAAGAAAACCATTAGGAAAATAAAATTACAGTACTGTAAAAAAGGACTCATGCAGTTCAGACCCATGTTATTCAAGGGTCAACAGTGTATGAATTGGCAGACAATTACTGCTAAAATGTGAAACTAAAATATGGCAACATTAAATAATCTCATTTTGATGTCAGAAAGAATGAAACGCTTTTTAATATATGCTTCACTGCATTCCAGAAAGGCTCTGAGGGGCTTAAGAAAAGATGATTTCAAGATACTTCTAAATGTGGAAGCAAAGAAATCAAAGAGAAAAGCAAGAAAGGTAAATCCAAATTTAGCTCTAAACTCCCAGGATTTGACTCGAGGAGGGAAACCCAATCTGTTCTGTGATCTGCTACCAGAACAAAGTCGCAGGAGGCTACTGGGAGGGGCCCCAAGGGGGAGGAAAGTTCCTCCCAGGAGACACTGTCACTTTGTGATACAAAACACAGCATCTCCAATGACATTCCTCATAAAAGTGGAAAAAAAAAAAATTAGTTTTGTAGGGTTACAGCTTGACATGTGTTTTAATGTAAGCAGGAAAAGCCCAATGGCACAGTGCAGTTCAGTAGAAAGAATTCCCCAAGTGGCCAAAGGATATATGCTCACTAACTGTTTGGTCAGCTCCTCTTCCATCTCACAACCAAGCTTTTGAGAAGCTATCAAGCAAAAAAGTATGGCATTTATACAAACAACTGAAAGTGCAGATCAGACTGTGTCGCTTAACAAAAATGGGCCACAGAAACGGTCATGGCCTGCAATGTTAAAGGAAGGGCTGGCACCCCACCCCCGCCCCCTTTTTTTTTAAGATTTATTTTTCAGAAAGCGAGAACGAGCAGGAGGGGCAGAGGGAGAGAGAGAATCTCAAGACGACTCCACACCGAGCATGGAGCCCAATGCGGGGCTTGATCTCACGACCGTGAGATCACGGGGCTGGCACCCTCTTAGGAAGGAAGCTCAGGGCCCAACCCGGCTCAGCTCGTTACTTGGGAAAACGCATCCCACCCACAGGTATCCAGAAATCAGACCGAGATTTCCATGAGAAATGGCTCTAGTCAGTTCTTGCAAGGGACAAACTAGTAACTAATACACCTCAGTTACACAAAACCACCACCTTTTCACTTTATAAGCAGGTATGTTTTCTTTCCCTATTTTGGAAAAACATCTTACTCCAAGGCCTAGAACTTAATGATCTCCAAAAGGCTGGCATTCAGCATATTCTTTAAAAAAAAAAATAACTTCCTTCAGCATTACTCAGATAACTGGGACTTACTTTTTAATGATGATGTGATTGCTCTTCATTTTCATAGTTCTACATTTGAATAAGAAAAATACTCTTCCCAAAAAGAAAGGCAATTTAGGAAATGGAGGGGAAATCTCTTTGGCGCACAATGTCCTAGACACATGTGAAAGGAAACTGGTCTGGGTCACAGCTGAGGAGCAGTCTCACCTCTGCACATTTATGGATGGTATCCGGACCTACTCCACCATCGACTTCTATGTCCAAGGATGGGAACTGAGTCCTCAACCAATGAACCTAGATATACATGAAGAAATAAATGACTCCTATGGTGGATATGCTGGGCGTGGGGGGGGGGGGGGGGAATAAAACCAAATAAATAAAAAATCAAATAGCCAATATCAGCCACTACAATAGAACTCCAAATATCTCACACAATATTTTATTTATTTGTTTACTTAAGTTTATTTATTTAAGTAATCTCTATACCCAACGTGGGCCTTGAGCTCAGGACCCAGAGATCAAGAGTTGCGTGCTCTATCAACTGAGCCAGCCAGGCACCCCATCACACAGATAACTTTTTATTAATACAAACTGTGACTGGGGATACCTTCCTTTTTAATACACTGAGACAAATTCAGTTTCATAAAAGCAAGGCTTGTTCTGTTTGGGAAACAGCATTCAATTTGTCATGGCTTGGCAGAGACTCTACCTCATGCAAATAAGACAAAGACAAAACCCTCAATATTCAATGAAAAGAGATCTCCCAAGAGATCTAAAGGCTACAGAGATTATAGCTTTGAAAGAAAGTTTCAAGATTAAGATGTAGTATTTTTTCTGATTTCCGAACCTAAATCTCTTACAGCATCTGTCACACCGTATTACAGTGTTGTGCGGCATCCCTCCCACGCCACCTTCAGAATGAAGACAGGTCTAAATAGGCAAGCGGTTCAAGCATGCTTACTCAATGAGCACGAATAATAAAAGCCTCACCCCCAAATGAAATATTTCTTTACCTTTGGCATCATATCTTCCATGAATTTCTGCCCTCCAAACCCAGGTTCCACTGTCATAACCAAGGCCATATCTATCTGATTAGCCCATGGTGCCAAATACTCAACTGTAGTTCCCGGTTTGATGGCAAGGCCAACCTGTAACAGAGACAAATTTGCTACATCACATTAGCAATTATTTCTGTATTATATTATTGTGGCAGATCAGACCCAGTAGAAATACCTTTCTTAAAGAGTAGAACAGACACAAGAAATGGAATGCATAAATTATTCAGACTATAACTACTTTTTAAAAAAGTCAACAAGGCTACCCAAATGTAAATGTTTCTAAAAGGCAGTCATTTTCAGGAAACATGGGTGGAACCTAGAAATCCTGTCTAACAAACAAGTTATACTTAAACTCTGGCTTCTGGGCTGAAGAACAACTGTCCCAGTCTGGTCTTGTGTGCCTATCACTTCCTGTCTTCCACCCAAACTTCCACACTGACAGTGAATAGTAGAAAACATTACTGTCACTGCTGACCTCTCACCTTCATCCCATTCTCCCGAATGTCTTTAATCAAAGCCCCTGGGTTCTCGGTAGCCTCAAGATGAAAGGTGTATTGATTGGCTCCTGCTACAGCCATTGGTTTTACCCACTGTTCCGGCCTGGACACCATCATGTGCATATCTAGAAAGAAAAGACACATCTCCTAAATATTACTGAAAGGAAAATACCTGGCTCAGATTACTGAAGCCAGCCTACCGTTTTTGCTGTTTTGGATAATAAACTATTTGGCATTAAGATAATTCTTAAATAATTACCCTTCTGAAACTAGAGCTAGCCTCATTTGATCTTAAAGATAGGGTTTCAGTTAAATTCACAAAAAAACTACATTTTTCCACAAAAGGCATATGGTGCTGTATGTGACAACTAAGGAATAGAATTCAGGAAACCCAGGCCCGGGAAATGCCACTCTAAAAAACTTTAAAAAGTCCTATTATCTATGCAGACTTAATTCCTCATTTATAAAATAAGAAAACTAAATTAAACGATTCTACCAATATCTTATGGAGCACTTACTGCACCATTAACTATTCAAGGCCCCAGGGATAGAGCGAAAAACAGACAAAAGCCTCTGCTGACGGGATTACATTCTTAGTGGGGGAGACAAACCATAAAGAAAAGCAGTAAATACAGTACACACTGGGTTGGTAGTTAATACAGCCAGTGTGTGGGGGGGGGGGGCCAGGGGGAGAATAGATAAGAGGGCACAGGGTGAGGAGACTTGGGACAGAGCTCTGGAGGCCACTGGGCTTTATTCTGAATGAGACTGGGGGGGTGGGGGGGACACAATGGGCTCTTGAGTGAAGTGACCAGATCTCACTGAGCGGGCCATGGCAGTCACCCAGGGGAGCAAGGCCAATAGCAGTCAGTGAGTCTAGTGAGAAGCCGTGGGCTCCTGGCTCTGCAGCTCGGGCCAGTGGGAGTGGCCGGGAGGGTGGGGGTGGGTGGGGGCGACAGGAGCCAGGAAAGCGCAGAAGGAAACTGCAGATCTGACCACATCCTAACTGGACAGCTCAAGTCACAGACATGGGCTGGGGAAACGGGGGTGGCCTTCTGTAGGATCCTGACTTAAAACATAAGACCAATTAACGAGAAGGTGGCTTAAAAGAGGCTGAATCAAGAAATGATGCTGTCAAGAAGGAAACTGTAAATATTCCTGTGCCGGATGGATGTGCTAAGAAGAGCTGTGAGTTTGTTTTTTTGCCAGAGGAAGCATATTTCTGATATAGCTGAGCTATAGTGAAAAAATTTCTAGTATTCTAGAACTCAACTAAGACCATAGAATGCAATAAGGCTTTGAAAACTATCAGGAAAAAGAGAATACCGCTTGACAAATGAAGCCAAGGTTAATAACAAAAGTAACAAAAATAAAACCTAGGTGAATAGGTAAAACATTGATAGACTATTTGGTGTTTATTTCTTTGTGTTCTAAACAAAGAAAAATCAATCTGCTTTAAAATATCTGTTTACTCATTCCTGAAATTACCAGACTGCTCTGCTGTTCAGTCTCCAGCACGTGGTCCCCACGGGCAGCCCTCACTAGACGATCTCGTGTTCAGAGAGCCACCGGTCAGTGAAGCTGCCTGCAGTTACGTACTGAGGTCAGCAGTTCTCAAACATTCGATCAGCAGCCTCCCTTTACACTCTTAAAAATTACTGACCGCCCCCCCACAAAGGGCTGTTGATGTGGGCTGTATTTATCAGTATTTAAAATGTATTAGAAATTCAAACTAAGACATTTTTAAGTGTCTACTTATTAATTCATTTAAAAATAATAAGCACTAATAAATCTGTCACATGTTACTAAAAGAGTGACATTATTTTACACTTTTGCAAGTTCCTACTGTCTGGCTTGACAGAAGACCTCTGTATTCTCACATGTGCTCTGCATTCAGTCTGTTGCAGTATGTTGTTTCATATGAAAAAAAGGGGGGAAAAGTACAGGGAAAAGGGAGGGGTACATTAATAGCCTTTTCAGACCAGTGCGGATATTCTTCTATTTCTACCCCAAAACCCAACAACTAGGACTTTTATAAAGGTTAGCTGCAGTGTGGGATCTGTAAACTCTCCCAGGGACCTGCCTGCGTTTTGTCACACTGAAAGCCGCAGGCCTTTCCTAAAACACTTTGAACAGATCTAAGTACCAGTTCACTGAATTACACAGCTTTTCCAAACAGTGACACATTTCATTATATCCTATCAGAAAAATCACACTTATTAAGATCACTACAGATTTTATCGGAAAAGCTGTAAATAGAAAGCTCACGACCTCAGAGAGGCAGACACAAGTTTTTCAAAATTCAAACTTTCCCTTGCAAGCTCTAACTTTATCAGTGGAAACAAAAATGAGGTATCTTCCTTGAAGTGACAGGCTAACTTAGTTATTTTAAAGAAAATGTCCGTAAGATCCCTGAGTGGGATAACCATAGTTTGTCTGCCAGTTGTTCATTCAAGTGAAAACAGTGGTGGTGAGAAAGGCCGCCAGTCAGTTCACAACTCAGGGTGGTGCAAGTGGTTTTCCCCAAGAAAACCATCACCATGTGTACTTCCCACTCTGCACACCCAGTAGTGAAAGACACGCACCCAAGGATCAAGATTTACTGTAATGAATAATCTGCACTGATTCTTCAAGGGTATTTACTATGAACGACAGGGTGACGAAGAATAACATAATAACTCCTTGGATAGTTCAATACCACTGCTCCGATTCGGGCCACGCACCAACAGACAAACTCACCACTGCTTTTGTCCCCGTACAAATAACGGCAAATAACACTGTCTTATGAAAACAGCGTCCACCTCCTGTCCCATCTGCAAGCGATTCCTGTGGGTCCTTAGACCACACTGAAGACCGCTGACTTAGGGGTCACAAAACAAAAACAAAACACAAAAACAACAGATTTTCCCTCTCACTTGATTGCTTAATGGTTACTACTACTCAATACTGAGATTGAACAGTTCAGAACTTAAGCAATTATACGTGCAACTTGTGAATTACTTCTTAGAATATACACATGAATCAATTATCCAACAACAACCAAGATCCAAGAATTAAACAAAAAACACACTTCTTAGGTCACAAAACCCAAACATTAAAGGATTGGAGTCCATTCATCTTTATTGTAGACCCACTTCTAGACAGAATGATTAGCGAGCTAATGGCAAATAAATGAAAAACAGAAAGAAAAAGCAGACTCTGTGTGGTTGCGGTCAAAAGGATTGGTAAGACAGGAGACACAGACAGCAATGAGAAGTGATGCTAGGAGTCCAAATAAGAGAGGAAAAGGAAAAAAAAATTCTTTTAAATCCATACAAAGCCAGATGCGGAGGACTCTATGGCCATTGAACAGTAGGGGCAAACAAGGTTACTTATTTCATTCACCTCTGATATTCCTAAGAACAAATTTATCTTGGAAAATTCATTTTCTAAAATGTAATAAAAAAGTTTAGATCATAAGAGGCTTACATTCCATTATGTGACAATTTCAAAATGGTGAACATGCCAATTGAACACGGTTTCCCTCCTGCTACATAAATTGGTAAGGTACATTTTCTTTCGTGCAAAGTCCATGGATCCTAGAAAGAGGCTCTGCCCGAAAGACATTTCTACGAAGACAGCAATGATCCATAGCGGCATTATACAGTACAGTAGTCACTAGACTCACGTGGCCATCGAGAGCCTGCGATATGGTTAATGCCACTGAGAAGCTTCATCTTTCATTTCATTTAATCTGAACTAACTTAAATTTAAATAGCCACATATGGCTAGTGACGACCATATGGGACTGCACAGCTAGAATCCTTCATAAAATTGGTCCACAATCTGCCAAAAAAAAAAAAAAATCTGTTTTATAATTCCAAAAGTTACATAGGAACATATTTATAAAAATTTGTTAAATTTCTTATGTACAAGAGATTTGTCAGGTTAAGCCATTGCTAACTTAGTTTAAAAGAGCAGTAACAACATGTGGACTGAATCCATGTTCACGAGAAATAACTTCCAGGTCACTGCATCTTCTTAAAAAGCTTACCTCACCTTATTCTACAATACCACGGTGGAGCATACATAGGCCCCACTTGTAGAAACTCCAATTTGCATGAAATAATTGGCTTCGCTTCTAGACCATAAATCGGCTGATTTATAAATTCATTTAACAATTACACTAAGCTCCAATCTTGTGTGTATGCTTACCTTTAGGAAAACCACAGTAAACAAAGTGGATTAAATTCCTGCTCTAAAGGAGTTTATAGTTAGATAAAAGTAATCTGATTGAAGGAATTTCTAGAAAGAAAATTCAGGTGACAGGATAACTGGACAAAGGTTAATTTAGGATGGGGTGCTTAGAAAGGCCTCTCTGAGGAAATGCCAAAAATTCAGGGCCAAAAGATAAGGCAGAGCTGGCCAAGTGAACAGTGTTCCAGGCAAGGAGATCAGCGAAAGTGCCAAGGCCCTGAAGCAAGAAAGAGTTTGGCTTATTACAAGCAGCCAATGAAGCCTCGGCACAGAGAGCAGGGGAAAGGGTTCAAGATGAGATTGGAAGTTGAGAAATCAACCATCTACTTTTCCTTTACTTGAGCAACACATCCGGCTTCCGACAGCATAACACCCACTTACCAAAGAAAGGGTCCTGGCCTAGCTGCTTTCGGAGGCTTTCTACCACAGGGTGCCCAAAGGTGATGTTGGGAACAAAATGCCTATAAGACAAACAAAATCTTACTCTGAAAATGTTTTCAATTCAGTTTCTGTATTTTTCTCAAATGTATTCTCATGGGGGTAAAGGGGATCGTCTGTGATTGCAGTATTTTTCAATGCAATATTTAACATCAACAGTATTAACAATACCAAAACATCTTGGTAATTTCAGTTTTACAAAGCAGGATTTCCTTGATATTTCAACAAATCATAACAACGTCACAAGACTTAACTCTATAATTCATCATCCAACAGGTAAAAATGGAAAGAAGACACAATCAAAACCCAAGTTATGACTTGCCCAAGTCACACACTAGTTAGGAAGTTCTGGACTCCGACATGGGTCTCGAGCCCTCACCTGTCAGAGGCTGCCTGTGGCTACTACTAAACCACCTCGATCGCAGGGCACTCAGTGACAATTTATTGAACATTTCTTAACGATTATCAATAAAGAAGCTTGATGTGTATATTAATAACCACCATTTTCAGAGGGCTTACAACATGCCAGGTGTTGTACCTTCTTTCATTTCATCTTCCCAACAGCCTTATGAGGGAGATGCTGTTCTATCCCCCAGCTGAAGAGCACAGGATACAGAACTTCCTGAAGTCACCCACTTCATAATCTATGGAGGCAGGATGCAAATGAGGTCTTCCTGACATCCGACCCAAAGTACTGCACACCATAACGTACTCCAGGTAGTCCTTCTATCGCTAGCTCACTTCAATATGGAACAAAACCCCTCTATACAAGGACCAGCCTGGGTTTTACACAGAAATATGGGAGTTCCTGCTTACCCAGAAAAGTTTACCATCTCATTGGCAAGAGACGGCTAAGGCAAGAGACAGAATCCATGACCTACTGGTACAGCTGCTGGTGAGAGCCAACTCCCTCTCCCTCCACATCCAGGTGGCCCGTGCGACTCGTTCTCACCAAAGACTGTGAATTTAAGTGATGGGTGTCACTGCAGAACCCAGGAGGTTAAGAAGTATTCCTCTTTTGCTCTCACTTTACTTTCCTATCAGTAGAGAAACCCTTAAGGAATGACAGTCACAGGATGGAAGCAGACGATGTCCCTGAATTTCTTCACGGAAGGACATTCACACTCAACTGTGACATGCCCAAGAACTACACTTTATAATATTAATCCACTGAACTCTGGGCTTTATTGGTTAAAAGTAGTAGGTATTACCCTATGTGAGAATTGCAAGAAAAGCTAAACAATAACAAGTGGGCAACCTGAGGTAAGTAATATGGCACATTAAAAGAGGAGAAGATCACAAGATTTACAGAACAAATAGAATCTGTAAAGATGGGAAAAGAAATGAAGCACAGGCAGAAATAAGCACGTTACATTCAAAGAAGGGGAGAGGTCGTGGTGTTCAGCTTGGCGAGCGTGAAAAGAACAGGAGGTGGACTGCGTCACATTAAGGGTATCGAAAGCCAGGCTCAGTGGCTGGACTCCATCCTGTGGTAAATGTGAAGTGAGGTTTTAAAGCCAGAAGCAGCTGGCTCAGTCTGTAGAGCATGTGACTCTCGCCCTTCTCGGAGCTGGGAGTTCGAGCCTCACAGTGTGTGTAGGGATTACTTAAAAAAAAAAAAGTATTAAAGCAAGAAGCAAATAAAAAATAAAGTGCAAATAATAAAACAGGAAGATGGACTGGGCAGTATATTGGAAGAAAGGAAGTAGGTGTTGGCAAATGGCAGGGAACTGTAAGAATGGAAATGAGGACCGATACACGTGACAGGATTGTTAACTGATTAGATTTGCAGAGCTGAAAAGAGAATAAACCATGATTAAGATCTTAAGCTTAGAGGACAGAATGAGTGCTAATAAAAAATTAAAACTTACACGGTCCAGCCACCATTCTAAACACGTTCCATAAGTTAACTCATTAATACCTCACAACTCTCTGGGGTAGGTACTCCTATCATCTGTATTTTACAGCCGAGGAAAAGAGGCTCAAGGTCACACAGCCAGTAAGTGCTGGAGGCAGGCATTAAACACAGGCCATCTGGCTCCAAAGTCCAGGCTCTTAGCTATTATGCTCACCTGCCCATCTATGATAACAACAAAAAAAGAAAGTTCAGGGGAGGAGGAGGAGAGGTCAGGATTCAGGGCAACTCTGAGAAGGACTGGCTAAGGTGAATGAACGGGTGTGGACACTTGCACTTGCAAACACTGTGGTCCTTGGAGGTTGGGTTTCCAGTATTTAGAAAAGCATTCTACCGTTTACCTCAGAGCAGTGACTACCTGCGCTACGGATAAGATGCTTATTGTGTTTACTCAGAACTTGGTGGTGAGGATCGGAGAAGCAGACAGTGAGGTTTACTGGATACTATACAACTCTGGAATGAAAGGTTTGGATTTTGTTCATTGTTCTTGTAACCTGCTGCATGGCCTTGGGAGGACTTTTGTTGCCTCAACCTTAGGTTGCCTTTATAATGAAAAGAGACTGTGTCTATTTTCACATCCATCTAAACACACACATCTTGAGAAAATAGGAGAAAAAAACAAATATACCTTTACCTTATTGGGAAACAAGAATAAAATATCACTTAGAACTACTCATCCCCAAATTGTAGGACTAAATGCACTGATGATCACTGCAATGCACTGGGTTCACCACAGCCGCTGGAAGAATATAAACCTACCGACGCCCTCAGAAGAAACCAAAGGCTTATGGTTAAGCCGGAACAAAAAAAGGCAACAAGGCCAAGCATGAAGTCAAGGGGTTCTAAATTTGCCTGACAAGAGTAACCTTGGGAGCACTTGTCACAAAAGGATTTACAGGCCCTACTCCAACCCTAGGACACCAAAGAGGACCTGAGAATCTGAATTCTTGACAGATGCCCTGGGAGTTCTTATCAGACCAGCTTGGAAAATACCAAATTATTTCACTCTAATGAAGAGAAATCTCATCAAGGAAGTCTGTTTCATCATTATATTATTCTGTCTTTTTTTCCCCCTTAAAGGCACTTTCTGAAGTCTGCAAAAAAGAAAACACAATAAAAAAGTATCTTTTTTCCCCCAGAGACTTACTGAGATTAAGCTATAATTGTTTCCAACACAGGTATACAATTATTTTCTCTCTCATCATGTAT
Source organism: Phoca vitulina (assembly GCF_004348235.1). Lineage (NCBI taxonomy): Eukaryota > Metazoa > Chordata > Mammalia > Carnivora > Phocidae > Phoca > Phoca vitulina. Next base: position 26,425,393 of record NW_022589704.1, read on the forward strand.
CATCATCAACCCTAAATTTTGTTTACAGTTGTCATACAATCGATTTCAGACAGATAAAACCTTTACCAGATCTCCCAACAAGGCTAAGATCGTAAGATGATTAAGGCTGATCGAAAATGTAGCAAGATTGTAACCAGAAAACATTTCCCGAGATTCAAGCAACACAATTTCATATGCCTACAGGGGCTGGCAGAAAACATGGAGGAGCAGAACAGGGCAGATGGGGACAGGAGACAAATGAAGAACATCCATTAGCCTAGCTACTGGAGGTTGTGGACCCAGTACAGGCAAATCTTTGGATGTTTGTCAAAGGTCAGCAATCTAGTACTAATGTGACATCTCCCCAGTTTTAAATCCTGGTCACCAATTTAGAAACTGCTTATTTCCTCTCTTCCTACACTTAGGACCAACACACTTCTGGTCACTGTCCTGTCATGACAGATGTATATGTTTTCCAATTTTCTAGAGAACTCACTTGTTCTTTTTTTCAAGTATCCAACCATACTAGTGCACCGCCCTCCCCTTGCCCCCAAAATAATCCCAAAACTCGTTCCTGACTTTCAAGATAAAGACATTCAGTTTTAATCAGGAGAGAAACTGGGGGCTTCAGGGAGAAAGGGGAAACAACAGGTGCATCCAAATTGTAATACTGGGGATTTTTTTTAAAGGGACCAGGAAACAGAAAAGCATGAAGGCAGTACCTGGAGGGAAGGTAAGTCGTGGTTGGCCACCTTGGAAAAGGGAGTCCAGGCCCCCACCTGCATACACCTGGCCCAGGAAACAAGGCAGCTCAGCCAGCTTTGCCTTTTCTGGCGGGACATCAGGAAGAGGCTGGACCTCCCTGAACTAGTTTCCTCCTTTGCAAAAGGGGAATAAAAAACACCTCTTAGCTCAAAAAGTTGTGAAGGTTAAATGGGAAAGGTTTAAAATGGTGTTTGGAGAATTTAATTTTGTCAAACCAAGAGATTACTTGGCAAAGGGGGAAAGGAGTCAATAAAAAACAAATACTTTTATCTTAATAAGCTCCGGGTCTGCCAGAGGGCTGGGAGGGGACAAAAGTGATTCATTAGAGATCTCTCTATTATGACAGATCCAATCATTCATTCAGCCACTTATAACTAAGCCTGTCACAGTGCTTTACCTGAGGAGGACTGAGGTGAGCCAGAGACCCTGCTTTCAGGGAGTTTACACCGTAGCAGGAGAGACGTGAAATAACAAAAATAAGTGTATAGTTACTCTTCAAGGAAAAAGAATGTGTTAATCATTCTCTGTAAGCCCAGGTCCCACAGGAGACATTAGTTTCTGAGACAACACAGCTGTTGCCTGCTTCTAATCCTTGCTCCTCCATTTCCTAACTAGGAGACCTCAGACAGGTGACTTAACTTCTCTATGTCCAATTCCCCACTGTCAAATGCTGGTGCCAATAACAGCCTCATAAGGTTGTGTGAATTAAACCACAAAGAGCATCAGAACAGAAATAGTTAAGTGTTCAAAAGTATTAGCTATTACTGTTATCATTAATATTCCTGACCTGTGAACAGAAACAATTTTTTTTTCCATTCAGTTACTCAAACAGGGTACAAGACTTATTTAAAAAACCAAACTGCTTTCCCTGTTAAAAAGACTACATACAGGGGCGCCTGGGTGGCTCAGTCGTTAAGCGTCTGCCTTCGGCTCAGGTCATGGTCCCAGGGTCCTGGGATCGAGCCCCGCATCAGGCTCCCTGCTTCGGCGGGAAGCCTGCTTCTCCCTCTCCCACTCCCCCTGCTTGTGTTCCCTCTCTCGCTGTGTCTCTCTCTGTCAAATAAATAAATAAACTCTTTAAAAAAAAAAAAACTACATACATATACATGTAGCCTGCTCTATCCTGAGGTAGGTGTCTCAGACAAAAAATTTGTGTCCCAGACATGAAAATGTAGCCATCTCTGAAGTATACACTCCATTCAGCGACGTGTGAAAGTTCAAACTTTCCAGAAAAGCAGAATTATGTATATGATAGCACAATAAAAATCAAGTTTTTGTGAGAGATAGTATTTACTAATCTTACACACTTATCCTAGAATTCTTAGTATTCTAAGGTCAAGATTTTGCCATCATCAGTTGGGATACTGATAACGGAATGAAACGCAAAAGGAAAACAACAGATTTAATCAGAGAGAACAAAGGAAGACAAAACTCTTGTAACAGGAGTGACATAAAAAAAGGAAGTAACTCACCATCTTTTGTAAATAACACAATTTGCAAATTTGCATGAAGTCACACAGGAACTTTACCTATTTGAAATAAATTTTATTTTTCTACCCCAACCCAAAGTAATGGCTGTTATTACTTTAAGGCCAGTTATCAGCAGGGCTCAAAAAACTACTTGGCCAATCCAAGAAAATACAATTTGCAACTCTGTCACAATGTTGTGTAATCCTGAGAGTCCTACTGTTTTCTCTAGGTTCGTTTCCACATTTTATAGACAACTTCAAAAAACTAGCATCATCCTGGTTCTGAACAATATTGATTATGTGCTGTAACTACAGTGCTTAAAAATTACTTACAAAAAAACTGACCTCCCTGAAGAGCAGGGTGCCTGAAGAGAAAATAAACAGGAAAATCAAAATTCGAACAATGATACAACAACTAATAATTACAGAGAATTTACTGTAGGTCAGGCACTGTATACTTATCGTGTTAGCTCCTTTCATCCTCCAAAGTTGCCTAAGCGGTAGGTTCTATTATTACTCCCATTTTTCACATAATGAAACTGAAGCTCAATGAGGTGAAGTAGCTTGTCCCGGGTGACCCATCAAATGGCAGAACTCGGGCAATCTCACTACAGGTGCCAAGCTCTTCATCGTTATAGAAACCTTTCTCCTCAGCTTTGCCACTAACTAGCTATATGAGCTTGGGCAAGTCATGCCTATCCCCTTGGGCCTCAGTTTCTCTTAACTGAAAATGAGAGACGTATCCTAGAGGTTTACGATTGCGACCGGGTCCCAGGTGCTAGGAGACCACACGTTACGTGGGGGGAGGGGAGGTGGAGGTTTGGGACGCAGTCGCAGCCCAGCATTCGGCCTCGGGTTCGCTCCAGGAAGGGCCTTCAGGACTCTCACCCCAGTCCCTTTTTCAGTACCGCGTTTAGAGTGAGGCGCTCTGCGGTACAGGGACGCCGTGCACCCAATAGGCACTCAATAAAGGTGCGCCGAGCCCGCCCCGCGCAGCAACCCTGACCCGAGCCCCGAGGAGTTACCCGTCCATTACATCCAGGTGCAAATAATCGGCCCCAGAGTCCAGCATCCGGAGGCACTCAGCCCCTAAATTGGCCAAATCGCTGTTAAGGATGGACGGGCCAATCTTGCAGCCTGACGCCATGGTGCTGGTTCCCAAGAGCTAGTTACCCACGAGTCCCCCGGTAAGACGAAAGTGTCGCCCCGATTGGCTGCGCAGTTTTAGCCCCTTCCCGGTAGAGTCTTCCGGACTCTACCGGAAGCAGCTGCCCGGGGGGAGGAAGTTCCGCCTCCCCGGGGGCGGGCTGTCTGCCCAGGGGCTTTGGGGCGGGGCCTCGCCTGCAGGCCCATTCTTCTTTCCCTTGACCTTCCTTCTGGAAGTGAGCCTTTTAGGTTTCCCAGTCCTAGCAGGATTCGAGGAGTTTTTTAATTTTTTGCTTTACATCCCCTGCAGTTCCCTTTCCTCAGCTCTTGTCCTCACTTCACTTTTTGCTTCCCTATTGTTTGCATCTGTGCTGCTTTCCTCTCCTCTTGGGCTCTTGTGCTTGCCTTTAAAAAACAAAACGAAGGGGCGCCTGGGTGGCTCAGTAGGTTAAGCGTCTGCCTTCTGCTGAGGGCATGATCCCAGGATCAAGCCCCGAGTTGGGCTCCCTGCTCAGTGAGGAGTTGGCTTCTCCCTCTGCACCACCCCCACCCCGCCCCACGGGTTGTGCTCTCTGGCTCACTCTCTCTAATAAATAAAATCCTTTCTTCTCATCTCTGTCTCCTTGAACTCCTCTGAAGAGGTGAAGGAGTCAGATTTAGGGCAGAGTCCTCTCTCTTCCAGATACTAACTGGGTAACGTGGCAGTCACTTCCCCCTGCCTCCTAATTCTCATCTCTAAGGATCTTCCCAGTCTTTAGGATTGTTGTAAGGATTAGATAAGTGAATCCAGGTAAGGAAACCAGCACATGATGTCTGGTGCTCAGTAGAGAATGTGGTGGTTATTATTATTACTATTCTCCTTCTGGGCTTCCGGCCCTCATCCTTACCTTCTGTTTTTCCCTCTCAGTAATGTTCGGTGACAAATTGTAATACATTTATTTACTATTCAGACAGTCTGGAAGAGGGTAAGAGTGTTCCTCTGCTAAATGTGCCTAGGGTCATTGAGTCAGGACCAGATGAAATAAAATCGCGTGAGGGAAAAAAAAAAAAAGAGGATTTAGCAAGAGCATAGCTTAGATGGTAGGGAATGGGCACTTTGTACTCTACACCAAGGTCAACTGGTGGTAACTTGGACTGCATCGTGGTTCCAGCCACATTCAGAGGGCAACCAGCTCCTTCACATTCCTCCTGGGAAATCTACCAGTTATTCCAGTGGGTCACAATCCAGGCAGAGAAATCAAGCTGGGTTACCCAGTTTCCCAAGTTGCCCACTCTGCTTTATTTTGAAGGATATTGGTGGAAAGCTTGAGTAAAATGGAGCTCAGCTGGAGCTGGAGGGAAGAATTGGAGGTGTCTAACTGAAGGGTGACCGCAAGACAGACTGTGGGAGTTGAGAAGAGACATCAAGGCACACCCCAGGGATGCAAAATGAACATTTTTCTGAATGAGTTAACATATTCCCTATGTCCGGAAATGAGAAATGAAACTTAATCAGGCATCTTAAATATTTTTAGCTTTATTTTATTATATGTGCATATTCAAACACAGAGGTCTTAATATCTTTCATAAATATCTTTCATAAACATTTCAGTATTTATTCATATGCATTTTTTTCCATGCTCTTTGGTCATTCATAACAGACTTCAAAGTCATCTGAGGGAAGTTGGCTGTGTAATCAATCTTTTGTTTTTATCTATAAAATGGCTAATAAAGGATTTTCATCCTGCAGTCACAGTGACTATTGAAAAATATTATGGAGGTACGTTGATCTGTAATGCTAAATGATCCTGAAATAATATAAGTAAATTTGTCTTAAGCTTTTCCAAATACATTCTGCCCTTGTTTTTATTGTCCTGAGTGTCAAACCAAACTTTGTTTCTGAAATGCCGCAGTTGAGACCCACTAAAGTAAATGAGGAAGTGGGACTTTCTACTCACTGCCAAGACAAGGCCATGGAATTGGGAGGGTGAGGTCATAGGGCAACAGCATAACTTGGTGTGATAGCAGCAAATTCCAGAGACTCATAAAGTATCCTGTATAACTTGAGGAAGGGTATTTCGTTTGCATTTTGGACTGTAATTCCATTTCTCACCCTTTTTTCCTTGTTGGTCCCTATAAACACCCTAGTCTCATCATAGATGGTCTTAGAGCTAGACAGCAGAGTGAAGAATGTTCTTCATTGACTAAAAGGACAGATACTAAAGAAGGGAGGAAGGGCGCCTGGGTGGCTCAGTCAGTTAAGCACCTGCCTTCGGCTCAGGTCATGATCCCAGGGCCCTGGGATCGAGTCCCATGTCTGGCTCCCTGCTCTGCAGGGAGTCGGCTTCTCCCTCTGCCTCTCCCCCGACTCGTTCTCTCAATCTCTGTCTCTCAAATAAATAAAGAAGGGAGGCGATGTCACCCTGCCTACCGTGCTCTTGCAGGCTTGAAAGAGAAAACAGTTATTCCCAGCCTGTGCAACAGGCCCTAACCAGACACCCAAATACCACATATATATATATTTTTTCCTTCACCATTGTCATGCCCAGTTATGCCTTTTGATACTGTGGTTCTCAGTGACTTGTCCCAATGCACTCATTAACTCAGTTTCCTTTTCGGAAAAATCAAATAACTTATCTAATAGAATTATAAAATCAGCAAATACTGAAAAATGAAAGTAAAATATTTTGCTATAGAAAATGCTGTATCCAGGATTTGAACTGCTTTAATTGAATCCAAGTGGTCTAAATCTACACCCACTATAACGGATGATACATGTTTATTCTGAGGTCTCTCAAAAGATAATTTCAGAAGAAGCAACCTCTTGGTTGAGTCCAATTTTTTATACATGGGAAGTAGGTGCCTGTTTTGATTTTCCTTTAAACAAGATAAATATCATTAAGCATCATAGCTTAAGAAATAATCTAGTATGACTAATCTGTATTTATCATATATAATAATTTTTAGTCATATACTCAATAATATTTTGATTACAAAAACTGTTAATTATCCTGAACTTTTTCTGATCTTCCCCAACTGTTTTTTTTAAAATAATTATTCTTTCAAACTCCAGGTAACAGTACTCCTGAGAATACATCTTGAGACAATCTTATGCACATACATATAAATACTTTATCAATTACACATAAACATTCAACACATTACATTCAACACATTTAAGGGCACCTTAAATGCAACAGATGCACACATCTGCAAAACCTCAGTAGTCCTAGTATGAAAACATTCCCACTCTATAAGGCCCTGTTTCTCAGAGTGGAGGCTTTTTTGCAAGGTACAATGATACTTAGCTTATTAAAAAAAGTTTCTAACAGACTTCCATAACACTAGAGTGAAGGAGTCAGGCTGAAAGACGGACATGCCAGTATCATCATGTTCAAAACAGCCCAGGACTTTTTAAGTACATATAAAGGTATTTAGAATCCTCAGATATTCAACAATCTTCTTTGACCCCTTTACTTTTTAAATATTGGATACAATTATACGTGGAGAATTTGGATCAAGAATCAAAAAACTGGACCAAAGTGCACACATATATAGAGACTCATATAGCCCAGACACCTGTAATTACCAAACATAAGGCCTCTAACACTAATTGAGCAGCATAATTTTTAACAGGCAAAATACATCAGCTTAGAAAGAATCATCAAAACACTTTATATGTGTATTTCTACACTTGAGAATTAATTCAACATTAAGTAAATGTTCTGAAAATTTTGTAAAACATTAAAAGAGGCCATATACCCCCTCTATTTTCTCAAGTTTTAGATTTGAAATTTTTCATTTTGTCCATTATCTTTAACTCGCAGATGTCTTTAATTCTCTTAGTAAATGGGACCCAAACCCCAAATTCTATTTGAAAGTATAAATCACAACCTAAGCAATGCCTATTTAATAAGCAAATCTAACAGAAAAAAATAATTTCCCTTTGTGATTTGGGTGACTTTAGCAGGTCTCCTCTCTCTATAAACATACTTTTCATAGCCAATGTAGTTGAAGTTAAAGCATACAGAATGTGTTTTCAATTCATTGCAATGTAATCAAAATCTGTAACTTTAACTGGAGGACTAGAAAAATGCACGCACACACACACACACACACACGTGCACACACACACCCCACACCAATTTAGGTACATATATGAGTTTTTATATGTTTAGTAGTTATGTAACAGTTTTCTAATGTAAACTGTTAAAATTTTGAAATTCAGTTTTGAACTATATGATGCCAAGCCCTGTTACAGGATCAGTAACACACTAGATATGGCCTCATGAGCCTTCTAAGTTTTATGCTTTTCTTGAAGTAAGTGAACTTCAAGTTAAAGTAAAATATACAAGCTGACTGTGTCTATGAAGAGATTGCTCACTTTATAATTTTTCCTCATAAACGTAGATGTCTAAAGGATCATAGGAAAATTGTTAATGTTGAGAAAAAGTTATTTTATTGAACCAATTCTAACAATAACCTTAATATCTGAAAATATGCCCTCAAGGGCAGGCACAGGATACTGTAATCACATCTTCCAATATCTCTTAATCTTGGCATTGATGTGGTCATGGCTGGAAGTAGGGATACGATCTCTTTCTAGCTATTGTATTTACATTTAGTTTATATCATAGTATAGGCTGTTTAGGTTCTTAATTCAAAATTATGTCCGATAATTTTTTGAATATTTTCTCTCTAATGTGGTTGTGAAATGGAATGATCTTAGGGCTTTAGCATTTTGATTTACAACATGCAAGGTAAATGACGGTTGAAAAATAAATATTGAAAAATCCAGAGCTTTAAAAATAGTACTTTTTTCTTCTTCTTGTAAATGGCTGTATTGTTGATCAAAGCAAAAATGGCTGCAGGCTTATTTATTAGTCTCCTCAAACTAATATTTTCCTTATTGATTATTTTTATGTAAATTGCTACTCATACAGCCACCTGATTTAATATTTTTGAAACTATAAAAATAAACATTTGCATGAGATGTATAACGTGAGTAATCTCAAAAATTGCATTCTCTTTTTAGAACATATTATTTGCTAATATTCCTAGGTAAGCAGCTCCATAATAGTATATATTTTTAACTGCTCGAGGCTTCTTGAATCATAAATAATGTGCAGTGAAATGGCTCTTTCCTCTTATTCTTCCCTGGTTTTTATGGTCTTCACACAACCAAATTATCTTAGCCATTGATTTTTTTTAAAGATGTTTATGAAACAACACGCGCATTAGCAGCAAAATCTACTGAGACTTGTGTCACCCGTTGGATGTAAAGTGCTGTGTTTTCATCTTTTCCAAGCAAAAGTATTCACCTTTTAGGAAAGCGATCCCTCCCACATCTTGTCTACACCTGCCACTCTTAACAAGATATGGAATTAAACATGAGACTCGTCTAGGTCTCCGTCAGTCTCCCCCAGCTCAGTGGGCATCAGAGTGAACTGGCTGGACAGCAGGGGGTTCTCCATGCCGTGTTCCTCACTGATGTGAAGGATGGTGTCTCCGTGCTGTAGGAGGATGGATGTCTCAAGGCCTGTGAATTCATCAGGGTCTGAGAGCTGCGTAGAGAGGGGACCGTGTGCTGAAGCACCTTGCACTTCTGCGTCCTCTCTCTTTTCTCCTTCTTCAGCGGGGAGGGGCTCACTCTGTCATCAAAAGGATCAGAACATCATGGAAATCAGGAGAGGTGTGAGGAAAGAGGATCAAAAATGTCACTGTCTACCTGAAGCTGGACAAGGACGCTGGCCAGTCCCAGCTCTAGCTTTTGCCATATGTGAGCTCTTATATGGACCCTTTCACCCTCGCAAGCCTGTTTCCTAACCTGCAGCATGAGTGTATTTTTTTGCCCTGCTTACCCTGTAGACTGTGAGGATAAGGAGATGGTGGTGTTACGAGGCTTGTTAACCATTCAACACTCTACAAACGTATGCAGTATTATTGCCCCTTAGCTTTCTCTAAATGACACTGGGAAGGACACGGGGCCTAAGGGGATTCGTTTATAAAAATTCAAAGAAGAAAAAAAAAATCAAAACAACAAGAAAAAGTCAAAACGATGAGGAAAAAGTTCAGAATATTGAGTTCCTCTCATCTCATAGGACACAGACAGCTATTTACCGGCTTCTAGACCGGTAACTTTATTTTCCTTTCAAATTGAACTATCTTTCAACCAGGTATCGTATCATGGTTTTCAATGGTTATTTTAGTTGTGAAATATTTTCTCTTGGGTTTTTCATAACAAAGAATCCCAAGATTTCTCTTATTCCTTCTTAAGTAGATGTATTACTGCCCACATACTTTATATGGATGTTCTTGTCCATGACGACAGGATTGTTGTCTGTCTGGGTAACAAAATGTTACAGACTCAGACTTCCATTATATGGAATAAATGTGCATATCCATGTTGTTCCTAGACACAAGTGTGCAGGGGGCAAGCCTCTCCTGTTTCTTTAGAGCCCTCACCTGCCTGGGAGACAGGCTGTGAAGATCAGCAACTACAATGGCAGGGGAAGACGTGAGGACTGGTTTGCCCATTCCTTCCGGCTTCTTAGATGGGGCTGGACTGCAGCCTTGTGGCTGGCCTGTGGTGGGAAGTGTTTCTGGTGGGGCAGCGGCTGGCTCCGGCTGAGCCTCGATGAAGGTCACAGAACGTTTCTGATCCGCTGTGGGTCAGAAGTAAAGCAGTAAATAGGGAAAAAATATATTGTCAAGTGCTTAATAATTAGCTTTAACCAGTGTTTCCTAGCTTTTCTTTGTAAAGACACTGCTGGCTTATTAATAAATAAGAGCGTATTTGACTATTATGTACATGTTTTGATTTCACCTCCTTATAAAGAGAACTTGGGTAGAAAAAATCATTTTTACATAAATGGCTTAAAACAAGATTTCCATAGAGCATTGGGTGAACTTGGTCATCGCTCATAACAGCTACCAACAAGACTTAAAAGTCCCTATCATTCATCATTTCTTTGTCTTCAGTAAGACATAACAAACTCAGTTCCTAGCTTGGGTAAAGAAAACACAACCTTCGAGAATCAAATCTCATAGCATTTGTGGTTTACCTTGGACTCTTCCATTTCCCTAGACTTATGGGGAAAGGATAGGGGAGGAAAGGTGAAAAGAAGGAAAGGCACTAAAGTGCTCTGGGAAACTTCTTCCTTTATCCTGAGCAGGAGCTCGGGGTCTGCAGACCTTCCTGACCGAGTTGCATGACATTGAGTCAACGCTATAGTCCGAAGGGACAAGGAGGCCTCACCAGATGGCTTCGTTTTAGGTTGAATACTCCTGCGAGTGGTTGACAGCCGAGCCCCGTGGCGGTTTTTGGGTTCAGTCTGCGTCTTCTGACGGGACAGTAGAGGACGTCTTAGCTAAAGAGAATAGGCAGAATAAAGCTGGCAAGAGGGTTCTAACTGCCTGGGAGGAAACTCTGTGCTCAGAGGATTCTATGATGTATTCTTTCCTTTATGGGTTTCTGTGGATGCTTGTACTTGTAGCTGATAAATTAAACTTCTTTCTGCATACAGAACGACTGAGTATTTGAATCTGGCATCCCCTTTAACCAATTCTATCTCCCAATTATTAGTTCTTTACCTATCCCAAGGACATTAATTAATATAATTTAAAATAGTCAATGTGACAATTTCAGGATACATAACTAATAAGTATTGCTCGTTGATCAGCCTTTGCTCATCTAGAAGTTGTAGTTAAACACATGCTAATTCTCAACGGGAGGCTGGTGAAAAAAATTTCAGTTGCTGAGAAAGTGTCTGGTATGCAAATGCTGGGAAGCTCCAATCAAAGCGACTGTACAAAGGCTCATTTAAATTTGTATGTAGAGAGTAAAGGGACCCCACCTGAGGAAATCTGTAAAGATGGTCTTTACTTTGATTTCGGTTTTAACCTGAATCATTAATTGTGAAATGAGGAAGAAAGGACAACTGGGTCTATGCCTCTATATAGAAACAGGCCTTACATCAACTTCATAACAAATATTCCTTGCTCAGTAAGTTTGGTTGGGAAAGAAGGTTTCTGAACAGGGGACGAAGAGAAGTATAGACCTGCTTATGAGCCTAGGAATCAGCTTTACCAATAAGAAGATTCAAAGCTAAAATAGAAGCTAAAAACTCTCTGCTTGCTTTTAAAGTTGCTCTTGTACTGCTTATTTCAGGCGGGGAGAAGGCCAAATAGGATCTCCATATACGTGGGCATTACAGATTAACTAGAGCTTCCATTTCATAGGATGACTCTCCTGCCCTTTCCGGGTCTGCTTACCTGCCTCAGGCCCCTCTTCCTCCCCAGCGGCTGCTGAATGAGGAGGTTCTGTTGGCCAGGTTCACTCTGGACACTTGGCACCCTGTCAAGCATCAACAGCGTTAGCGGACCTGGGAGAGAGTGCAGATGACCATCCTCTGCTGGGTGTTAACCAAAGCCACTTCTAGGAAACAGTCACTTCAAAGATACCATTATCTTTGAAGGAAGGTTGGGAAAGTATCCCTGGGATGGGAGATTTCAAGGGTTTGGGAGGGAGGACGAGGCCTCGTAGCCCCAAGCTGCCAAAATTGAGATTTTGATTTTAGTCACTGATGCCATATCTATCATTCAGCAAAACATTGGTTCGATCACACCCCTGGTTTGGAAGCCACCAAAAGGTTAAAGATGTCACATTCTAATCTCAATTTTTTTTTTTTTTCCAAGGGGAAGGGAAAAGGTGGTGACAAACAAACACAAACAACTCTATCACATGGATGGGAACACCTTTGTTAAAATTTCAATTTAAATGAAAATAAGATGGACAGATATCAAACACATCAGACACAGAATCCATTTGGGTGAAGGGGCACATTCAACACATGTTTGCAGCCTGAAGTCTCTGTGACTACTGAGTAAATGAATAGTCACATGGGTAGACAATTAAATGTTTTTTAAGAAAAGATTTTAGATTTAAAAGGCCGGCAAAATAATCAAGCTATCAGAAGAACTCAGAAACTTAATTGAATAGCTGCACTCAAACATATTGTGCAATTTATAAAAACAACAACCTGCTCCCCCCAAATTTACTGTGTATGTGCGTATTTTATATGCAAAAATGCCTCCTGACAGTGCTTGCTACTTCAATGTAGGGTGAGGCTGAAAATACTGTCATGGGCCCATGATCCATTTTCATTCTGCATGCATGTATAATAGGTATTTATAATGGGAATGGCGGTGAAAAAAAAGAAATGTTTTGTGCCCCAGAGAACACTGTAATCCTGTGTATGATGCCAGTGTGCTTATTTGGTTAATGGACAATTGATTTCTGCTTTGCCTTTGCAAAAGGAGAGTCATCTACAAATCGTTTTTAGAGTAAAATATTCCACAGAGGAATCCAGAGTCAGCAACTGTCCAGGAAAAAGAAAGACTATATTCATTCATTTCCATTAAAAAAAGAGAGAGAGAGAGAGAGAGAGCTATTTAAAATATCTAGCTGCAGTTGTAGAGAAAGAAATTGGTGGCAAGATAGACAATCAGATGTTTCCCCTGTTATGTTAACAATTGGTTAACCCTCACTTGGGTGATTGTCATGTCTGTCATTTTTTAAAAGTCTTACTCATATTTCCACTAGAAGAAAATCAACGATTCCCAAATGGAGTTTCTCAACGTTTTTATGAAATAAGGATGTCATTTTATCATAATTATACCATTTGGGGTACACAGTACAAAATTCCATAAAGAGTCCCCAAAACGGATGCTTTTTAAACTTTCTTGTTCTCCTTAATGTCAAGTTCAAAAGATCAATATACATTATTTTTATACATATGTGACCTTTCTATGAAGATGGAAAAATATTCAAAGGAACAATGCAATAAATTCTGATAAGCAATCCAGACTATGTTGCTGGCATGTTTGAAGTGATATCTCCTTATTAATTATACATTTTAACATGTGCCTTAAATTGGAAAGAATATTTGATCACCATATGCACAGAAGTAGAAACAAGTTTCTCCCAAATACCAAGCAAAGCTTTCTTTGGGATGGTTTCTTCATTGACATCTAAATGTTACCTCAGTTCCCTTGGCCGTAAAGGGAGGTTAATACTTACCACCTACCTCCCATTAAGGTCGAGAAAAGAAGTTAGTTGATGTAAAATGGTTTGGACATGAAAAGGGATGTATATAGCATGCTTCTTTGTTTTACGTTTGATATTTGTAATGAGTTTATTGCTTCTAGAACACTAAAAGGAAGTGGGTTATAAAATGTTTTGAAAATAATTGGGCAGAGAAAATGAAATTGAGGCAGTCCACTTGTCTCGTTTTTATTCAGTAACCGGAGATTGTGAGAAAAAAATGGTGCAAGAAAAGAAATACACGTTACTCAGGGAGTGTTAAATGTCAAAGCATAATGGTAGTTTCATGATGATTATTCCAAGAGAGGATCATAAGCACAAAAATTTTCTCTATGGATAGAGAGGCTTATATCTAAGAAATGAATCAAGTTTACAGCTTCAGTAATTAGCTGTTCTATGTAAATGATACAGTATTTCATCAGTGGAATGCACATATCGAAGATGAAATTATAGAACATGTCCCTGGAAATAGTATGTCCCAGCTAAGACATTATATTCTCCCTAAAAGAGATGTACTGGGGACATCAAAGTCTGGCGCAACTGGGTGCAGCTGGGACACATTCATCGACAGCCAGAGAAGTTAATAATGGAAGTAATTTATGCAGAACACATTACTTTCTCTCGGGTCTATTATCAAATTGCATAGAAAAAGTAGTTTCAATTTAGTTTCAAATTCTCTCCGAGTCATGTACTATTTTAGTCACCTGTAGGATTTATGATCTGTGACCATAAGAATGTACAGTACTAAAACCAACCAGGAGAAGACCAAGGTGTTTGCCCTAAGCGCCTCTCTCAAGAAAACTGGTTTCTTGAAAATGTTAATCTTGAGAATGAGAAATGGCCGATTTTCCACGCTTTCACAAAATAATAGGTTAAAACAATAAAGATAAAAGGAAATAAAACATTCTCAATTGAAACTAAAATCATCCTTTGTATTTTGGAGTCACTGAAGAACATCACTATGGCAAACCATATAACGATCTAGATTTTAGGGAAGTACATGCACTCAGGGCCTGGCAGAATTTTGACTCAACTGTCTACGAAAAACAAAAACACCTTACTCAAAATGCAAAGAAGTAATTTATAAGCTAGCGAAGTTCAGACAATGTTAGGAGAACAATTCTGGCACAAATTACCTCTTTTTTCCTGTTTCAGCCTGAGGGCCCGGAGTATAGTGTACAAATATGTATGCAAGTCCTAAATGAGATATATACCTAATGGAACTTCTTAAAATATAGGATAGGTGAATGAGGGGACATTCGGTAATGTAATAAAAACATAATACGTAAAAATGTAATAATAATTCATATTATTCATTTAAATTACCAAAAAATGTGTAGACTGAGACATAGATATATTTCATAAATAAAAAATTTAAGTGGAAGCACTAGGTAAGACTAGTGCATGGAAAATGAATTAGTATTTTCATTGCCTCTACCTGTGCTTTTAGTTTCAATTTTAGTATCGTTAGAGAAATCTAGAGGTGGAATACAAGACACAAAGCATAGCCATTGACCCTGAGTGACTGTCTTGTGATAGGAATGCATAAAGCCAGCGCCAAAGGAGCCATAAAGCATTCATAGAGAACAGGGAAATAAACAAGAGACAAAATTCTACTTTTCCCTTTCCCAATAAAAGGTCATTGTTTAAAATTTACTTAGCCTCCACAATGTCAGGGAGCAACATTTCCTGTCCCTTTAGAAGTCCTTCTAGCTGGACTAAGAATCAAATTAACATGAGACAGACTAACAGGAGAAAATCAAATTTTATAGGTTTAAGTATGGAGAATCCACATAGACATGGAAATTCCAAAGACGGTCAGGCAAAATGAGGTCTCTATGTCATTCTGAACTAAGAAGAAGGGGTTTGGGGCAGGGATTTCAGAAGAAAGGAAGGCACTTTGCAGGGTGATAGGAAAAGCCGGTTTTTGGTAATTAGATGTTTGCCCTACCATACAGATGGGTCACTCAGATAAAATTGATCGCTGCTAATAACCCTTATTCTGGGAAAGACCCCCAATGTAGAGTCTGCTATGTGGTTAAGAGAAGGACAAAAGTTTCTCTCGATGCCACAGGGTCTCAAGTGCCTTCAGCTCAAAATAATGCACATGCCAAAATGGCGCAATCTGGGGAGTCTGTCCTGACCCCCTTCAACAACATCCAGAAAATGTAAGCTAAATGCCACAGAATTTAGAGATGAGTGGCTGGAATCAGAGTAAAAAGGGAGGATAATCTGGATCTCAGATAGCCAGTAAGAACTGAGGCAACACGGGCAAAGGTCATATCTGTGTATCACAACACACATTTTCTTAGCCGTTCATTCTCAGTACGTGAGAAAGGTTTAAATATTTTTCTAAGTACTTGGAGAGTACTTGCCAAGTTTTCATACTTTGGAAGTGTGGATGATCATGATATGGGCTCTGCTAAATAGGTTATATTTATTTTGTCTCACCCAGGCTACATAGTCTTGTTCAAACTTGAGCCACATTCTTTTTTTTTCACTGGGATTAAAATTACCCTTACAGAATCAAATAGCATTTTAATCTCTTTTTAAAAAATTAGAATTGATTGTCAGTTCATGCCTTCCAAAGTATTCTAGCGTGTCCAAACAAAATCTGATCTTCAAGTATAAACATCCAGGCTAAGTGCTTGAAGAACTTCTGTATGTCTAATTCTTCTGGAGAAAACATGATGGACAGTGTGTGTATTTGGGGGCAGGTACAGGGAGGGAATATCTACAGTGAGTTTCTATGCCTCTAAGAGTAATATTCTCAACAGAAGGGAATGGGATACTATTTTAATGTATTAATTTCCAAAAGAAAGAATTTTTGCTCCATAGCATAGTGCTTCTAACAGGCTGATACCTCTTACGGTGAATATTTAAAAGAAACCAGATAGCACAGTTTTAAAAAAAGAATCCTAGAAGAAATTTTCAAAAGGTCTGCATAATTTTTATTGGTTTCTATCTATTCATCAGGTCACCCTAGTTATTCTGGTCTCTTCCTCATTTATCCCTCAGGCCAACTTGTCCCACTGACCTAAAATAAATGCTCTTTCAAAAGCAAATCTCCAGAAAATTTGCCAAAATGTGTGGGTTAAGGGAGAAGCAGGGTGTATTACTTTCCTTTGGGCATGCTTCCTGGTATTTTTTTTTTTTTTTTTTTGGTAAGTAGGCTCCACACCCAGCATGGAGCCCAACGCTGGGCTTGAACTCACGACCCTGAGATGAAGACCTGAGCTGAGATCAAGAGTCGGACTCTTAACCAACTGAGCCACCCAGGCACCTGCTTCCTGGTTTTCTTTAAGGTTTGGAGCCAGATTTTCCTTAGGACTACTTTGGATGTATTTTAGGTCCTGAGTGTTTGGGTGTGTGCTAAATATAATTGCCATGGTTAATCCCTACTGCTTCTTTAGGACCTGAAGAGTCTGCAACATAAAGAAGTTTCATGCCAAAAATAAGAATGCCTGGAAACCAAATATAAATAAGTGCATATCCTATTTTATAAACCCACCTCTTAGTAAATATCAAAAGTTCCTCTCCTCCAAAGAGAACTTGGTGACATGATGGAGTTCAAGAAATACGGCTTGCAGGGTCTGGCAAAGGTGGATGTGCTACTGGCTGGTGGGATTCCTCTGCATTAATTGGATTATTTAGAATCTAAGTGAACACCTCATCCTCTGTCTCCTTAATGACCACCACGGAGTGTGGATGGCTAACACCCAGAACTAAAATATGCCAGTTATAGGAACAACAGATCAACAACAGTTGGTCTAAAACAGTATCCAAAGTCCTGACGTGACTGACTAATTCAGTTGTAGATCAAAGCTACAGTTTTGGCTCTGAAACAGTCTCACAAAGCAAGAACTTTGGGTTTATTCCCGCTGGTGCTGGACCCAGGGCAGACTGGTTCCAATAACTCCAAGTTCAGCAATTTGAACCCTGAACCTGCCAGAGATGGCCAAATCCTTTAGAAAGTTTATAAAAATCAACTCAAATTCCTGCCTTCCCTCACCAAACCTGGACTAGTATTTACTCAGCAGGAGTAGAATTTGGCCTAATTAGAAGAGCCCTGGGACAAAGTCGGCCGAATGGAAGTCTGGTTTAATCCTTTCCACTCTCCAAGGGCCACTGAAGTTCTCTTCTATGCGAGGTGCACCTGTCTCACATGTAATTTTAAGCATCAAACAAATGCATTCTTTGAAAGTAGTGGTCAAGGTGCTAGACTTGGTTCTGATCTCTTCAAACTCTGTGAACAATGAAGGGAAACCGTCTCATTCGACCTCGCCCCCACAGCTCTTGATAATGGACTTGAGTCTGCACTCTGCAGCACTGCACTTCCACATTTACCATCAATAAGAGACTGATCTGTCAAGGCAAGGGCTCGCAAACACAAATGAATGCCATGATTTATGGGTGTAGTAAAAAAAAAAATGATACACCCAATGATGGACTAAATTTCCCATTTTCAATTGCTGAAGAAAATGTGAAATCTGGACAAGATGCAAAGAAAACAAAAAGAAAACAAAGAATATCCTATCACTGGAACGGCCTCTCAACATTTCCTCATCTTTGTGTTAAAGCAATAAACACGTTGTATTGTCCTCACTATATAACGCAAACCTGGAAGGGGATGTTTTCTCTTGAGATGGAACTAAGGCACTGCTCGAATGAACAAGAAGCATCACCCCTAATGAGGATTAGTTGAGAGGTGTGAATCAACAGCACAAGATTAGGAATGTTTGACGTGGTTTATCTGAGTGTTAAAGGTGCAGTCCCCCTTTCTGACGCTTTAAACCAATAGCCAAGGTATCTTATTGTCTGCATCATAAGACTTCTCTTACTTACCAAGAAATGTTTGTGTCTGACATTTCATGGCAAGTTTGGGAGTCCTCTTTGTGCTGGGACAGACGTTCTTTTTATCTGTGTTGTTTGAACAAGCTACTATAATAGCCTGCCACATAGCATGCATCAAAGAGAGGGAATTATAGAAATTGTATCGACATCGCTACTCTTATTATAGCAGCATTGTTTGTTTTCTTACCATCCATGCTATGAACTAAAAGACCTGTCTGGATTTAATAAGGGGCTTCTTGATGATGGGGAGTTGTATTAAAAGGCTTCTGAAAAACAATTCTTAAGGGCTATCAGTGTGGGAGGGAATGACTGGATGGGATAAAATTAACATTTAGCATATCAAACGTTTTACATGCCCATGGGACAAGCCCTTAAAAGAACTCCACAGATTTTTTTTTTTTTAAGAAAGCTTTTTAGGCCATTTGTGATTGAGCTCTGAAGCTGCAAATGAAGGAGGCTACACCTTTGACTTCCAGGCTCGTGTGTTCATGAGCAACAAAGGGCAAGAAATGGAAAGAGATATCAAGACCGGAGGGGCGGGGGGGAGGAGACAGAGAGACAGAGAGACAGAGGAGACAGGGAACAGCTAGTTTCCCAGCACAGACACCAATAGACAGGTAGCGTTGACACTGTACCTAGAGAGGCTGCCCTCGGCGGCCAGGCCCTGGGAGTCATCGAGGACATTAGGTTCACTGCAGGAGGGGTAGGGAGATGAAGCATTTAGGGAAAGAAAATGCAAACAAATAAAAGAAAAAGAAAAAAAGGCATGCAATTTTCTGCTTCCAAGAGCCAAAAATAAATAAATTTAACAGAACAAGAAGGAGAAGGAGACAGGTAACCATTTCACCTTGTGCTGGGTTTGTCAAGACATAGGACTCGAGGCAATGGGGGAGGAGGGACTTTGGGTGGGTATGACTCTCAGAGGAGTGATCTAATCACTGGTCAAGAGTTGGGATTTAAAATGAGCTCCAAATGGACACATGAGCTCTGAAGTGCATTGCAGAATGAATCTGTAGAAGATGAGACTATCATTCCTTTGGTGACCATTTGGCTGGGTGGTTATTACCTTCATTTGTCTTAGTATGTATGTGATTCTTCATTGACCAGGAGCCTGCTTCTTTCTCATGTGTTGTGACATTATCACACAAAAAACCACTTACCATGGATTGGCACAACCAAACTCTTGGAACTGATGCCATTAAGAGAAGCAAAGAAAGAACTCAACTTCCCTTGCTAATTTTGCAATGGAAATGCAAGTCAACAACAAATGGGAGGAAGATAACCCTGGAATATTCACCTGGAACTCTCATTTACCTCCTTACTCCATCCTCTAGTGACTGAATTGTAAATGCCAAAAGAAGAAACCTGTCAGGTTGGTGAGAGAATAATTAAATAGTTTATTGATTTATTTGGATGCAGCTGATTTTGGGATTTGTGAACAGAAATTGTGTCATACTTTCTCTCTCCTTCACTACCTGGCATCAGGCTAAGCAAGCACCCATGAGGCATTCAATAAATAGTTATTAAATTGAATGGAATTAAACTATTTAAAAAGCTGGAGTGCCTGTCCCCCCCAATTGTTTACCTAATCGTACACTGTAGAAATAGCCTCTGTGTCCAGAAAGAGCTCCCTTTCCCTAATATACATAGATATTACTACCTTCACTAGCCTTCCGAAATATGACTCAAGCCAAAAGGCGTAACTATGTGATTTTTCTGGATTTCCAATATATCCATAAAAGAACAAATTTTCTCCCTTGAAACAAGTTAACCTCTTAATGAATATGTACAAAGGGAATGGATGGTCTGGTTAGTTTAGGTAAATCACCAAAAAAGCCTCTATGTTAAATTCCTACAATTCCCTAATTTAAATAAAACTTTTACATGAATTGCTAGATGGTTTTCTCTTATCCTTAATAGAAGCTTGCATATGCTAGCAATTAAAAATGAACTGATAGTTACCAATATTAACTGCTTGTATGACTTTGTATCTTGTTTTTTTTGTTTTTTTTTGTTTTTTTGGACATTTTATAGTTTAGCTCTAGTTTTGTTCATGCATTTTATTTAAAAGGCCTCCTTTTTAAAGGTAAGTTACCAAAAGGTAGGTAAAACAATCTCTTACAAGGATAGTAACCCTTATATATTATTAATTTTTGTATTAACCAAATAGTACATAAAATACTGCTTTCTTTATAAGTGTGCAATTTACTTATTACTCATCTTTTATCATTTTCCCCTAGTTTTTGAAAGTTAGGCTTTATTTCACAAATTTTATTTCATCTGTAAAGTTCATGAACTATTTGCTAAAGGATTTGGGCATAGGGTAATTATTTCTGCATAAAATTGATTTTATCTGAACATTAGAATGTGCTACGATTTTTATTATTTTCCACGTATGAAGTATACCACATTGAATCTGTAGATATTAAAAATAAAGAACAAGCTAGCCAAAAACACATAAGGCCAACTCTTCAAAAGAATTCAGTTCCTGAAGTGATAATATCATTGGCTCTGAAATAGACAATGTTTTGACTCTTACATCAGATCATTTTCTATATTTGATATATGTATCTTGGAACTTTTATTTATGTTCTTATAGGGCAGAGAACACATAAAGAAAATGTCTTAAAGTGTTTAGTCATGGAATCATATAACTATAGAGAAGGTACTGTAAAGGTCACTTTAGCCAACCTCCTTTTTCACAGAGAAGAGCACTGTTGGCCCTTGTTAAATGACCTGCCCAAGGTCACACATAGTGGCGTAGGTCTTTTTCTGCCTGGTTAAGCATCACTACCTCCCACTAAATACTAATGACATACCAAAAGTCTAAACTTTACCACATATATCAAGCTAGTCCTATACACTTGCCAGGTACTCATTATTAGCTTAGTTAATGATTTATGTGAAATATGAGAATGTCATTTGACAACCAGAAAAAAGACCATGTATCTACTTCTAGAGAGTTTTTAAGTTGAAACAACGCTTGGATCAGAAATTGGGATCCCTTCTACTGGTCTGGCTTAGAAATCTCTTTGCAAACTGTTGCCTGCATGACTTTGGTTGAAAAGTCCTTTGTTGAATGGTCTACATAAAAACACAATCCTCTGCTTCTCTTTTGGCCTTTTTAGAACAACAAAAGTGAATTTTCAGAATTCTACCTTTGCCCCCAAATGCAGAGTATAGGATATCCATGGCTCTTTACCTTTGGCTGGGTAACATGCCCACCTCAGCCTGAGGTGCAGACATGCTAGAGACGTGGCTGGAGAACCGCCTCCTTCCAATGGTGCTCAGGAGGTAAGCTTCTTGTTCACTTACCACACTGGGCATGCTTACAGAGTCATCTGATAGGGGACAAAGGAATGGAGCGTTATAACATGGTCACGTTGATCCGAAGACCCAAACTGAGTTTGTACTTGGTTTCCATCCTTGGCTTGGGTTCCCATCTTAGGGTAATCTTTAAAGCTAAGTTATCATTCATCCCTTTGTACAGATTATAATGTAAGACTCCCAAAGGCCTTAGTTTTTAATCTGTACAAAGGGACAAACAATTCTTCACATTCACACATCTCCCACCCTCAAACAGCCTGCATGAAATAAATGTAAACATCTTGTCCATTTTTACAAGTAAGTTATTTGTGAAAGTCAAGAGGTATCTGATTTCAGAAAAGCTGGACTAAAAATTTTTAAACATTCTGAGAATAGTGCAAAAAGGAATATTGTTACTAAATGAGTCAAGTATATTTCTTTGACACTGAAAAACTACATTCAGTACATTTAATGATTTTTAGACTGCTGAGGGCAAGACTATTTCAGATAGCTTTAGGGTAAATATTTGAAAACCTCTAAAATTTAAAAAACAAATGCTTATTTTGACCTAAAGTTTTAAACTTGATGCATATCGTCTTATTTTCTTCACGAAGCAGAAATCAATGTATTCAAATCCATATGAAAGTTAGCTTTACTATGTATTCAAATCCATATGTATTCAAATCCATATGAAAGTTAGCTTGTCACATCTTTGTGACAAGATGGCCTCATTTTAAGTGAGTTAATGTTGTTTGTTGCTGAACAGTAAACATATTTTTATTTATTTTTTAAAGATTTTATTTATTTATTTATTTATTTACCAGAGAGAGAGGGAGAGAACACACACACACAAGCTGGGGGAGGAAGAGAGCAAGAAGGAGAGGGAGGGGGAAAGAATCTCAAGCAGACTCTACTGTAAGCGCGACACAAGCCTCGATCCCATGACCCTGAGATCACGACCTGAGCCTAAACCAAGTCAGACGCTTAACCAACTGAGCCACCCAGGCGCCCCTGAAGAGTAAACATATTTTGATTAATGTAGTGTTGTGTTGAACTTATGCTACCATGTAAGGTCATCTCACATCCTTTATTTAAAATACCCCAAGTGGTCGTATTTCTAATGAAACTTCTTTCAAACCAAAAAGGTGTATATGAAGAGTGCCGGAAATTTTAATTTGTTGCATAATGACTGACTTGAAGTTGATTCATGTTACAGAATGGTATTTCTTTTTTAGGTGTGTTCACAGAGAAGGGAATAAGCAAATGTGCCTTAAAAACATGAAAAACATAGTAACATAAATAGAGCTATTTCTACAAGTCCTTTCCCATATCTCACTGATTTTTCCTCCTATTTAAATTCATATTATCACTTCACAGTCTCTCAATATTTGTTTGATGATTAATTACATGCTGCCTTCCATTCACCCTTTTGTTAAATCTTCTTTATTGAAAATGTCTGTCATCTCCTCTACAGGACTAGATCTAAGATCCCAGAGAACATATTTTTTCTCATACTTTCTTATACCTCATCTTGTACCTGTTAGGTCTTAATATGGGTTTGATGATAGAATGGGAAAATAGTTTAAGTCAAAGCAGTCAACCATTTGGCTTTTATGCCCATCCCATATAAATTAGTACACACCCACATCACAACCACACATTTGTTAGCAACTCTGTTTCCACTGGGATGGTTGTGCTGTCTAAGAGCAGAGATATTAGCAAAAAATTGCATGTTCATCAGTGGGTTTAAGTGCTGGCTCCCAATCAGTGATATCTCTCTTTATGTCCTTTCTACTTTTCTTCCCTATCTCCTTCCTGCTGGCTAGGAGGTTACCTACTAAAGATATTTAGCTCTACTAAAGATAGGTGGTATCATTTCCCATAATTAAAAAAAAAAATTGCTGGGAGACGTTACTTAAAGCATTAAAGAAAAATAGATACAACTAAAGTTCTGAACTATTACTAGGACTTAATGAATATAAAAACTGCTTATCCTTCTCTCATTTTGTTTTCTTTCTTGGTCAAGATTTTTCAAGATTTCCCATTATAATTTGAAGAGCATTTCTTTGCACAATGAGCAGGGTGATTTAGAAACACATATATCTGTAGGTCAGGTGAAAGACAATATGATCATCACTTCATTATCTGATTAACCCTAAACCACATCTGGAAATGTTACTGCATTTCTTCCTTTCCCTCTCCTCCACATCCAACTCTAATAGGGAATTAAAATACTTTCATTCATCTCAGTTAATTAAAATTCCAACCTCAACTCCTATTTCTCCTAATTTAGTTTAAAATGGGGCTTTTTATTGTTGTTTGATATGGAGAGGCTCTAAGTGAAGATCTAGATTTTGTCGTCTTCATTCTTTTTTTTTTTTTTAAGATTTTATTTATTTATTTAACAGAGAGAGCGAGAGAGAGCGAGAGAGGGAACACAGCAGGGGGAGTGGGAGAGGGAGAAGCAGGCTTCCCGCGGAGCAGGGAGCCCGATGTGGGGCTCGATCCCAGGACTCTGGGATCATGACCTGAGCCGAAGGCAGACGTCTAACGACTGAGCCACCCAGGCACCCCTGTCTTCTCCATTCTTAAGGCACTGACAGCACTCTTTGCTATATAAATGTTATATCAGAGTGTCTTTTTTTTTTTTTTAAGATTTTATTTATTTATTGGACAGAGAGAGAGAGAGAGAGCACAAGCAGGGGGGAACAGCAGAGGGAGAGGGAGAAGCAAGCTCCCCACTGAGCAAGGAGCCCAATGTGGGGCTTGATCCTGGACCCTGGGATCATGACCTGAGCCAAAGGCAGATGCTTATCTGACTGAGCCACCCAGGTGTCCCTCAGAGTGTCTTTAAAACACAACTAGAAAATAATCACGGCAATAAAAAGAATTAAATGACTGTGGTATTTAATTGGACCTTTCACTTTTTACTTTTAAAACGTACTCCTATTAAGCATACATATGAAACACGTTCTTGACTGGTCTCATTTCATGACACCAAATCTTATGCACACGTATTAGAAGCTCCTGGACCACCTCAGTCATTAGGAACACTCTTGACTCAGATTTGGGTTGTATTTCCTTTTGGGTTGTAGTCCCTCAAGAAAGCCTATTGGTTTATGTTCTAGATATTATAGCCAACTGATCTTTTCTGAGTCCTGAGTATATGCATTGTTTAGTTTTCTTTGCTCAATGGGGAGTGCTGGTCAACCCCATAGGCCAGATGGCCAGGAGAAAGTGGAATAAACACTTCCCTTAATTACTTAAGTACAATTTAAATGAGAGTGAGTGGAAAAGGTTGAATTTATAAGCTCAAGGTGTAGGGGTCACTAAAGATTTACTTTTGCCTGAATTCCTTCCAAATGACCAAGGATGTTGAGGAATTTATAAAAGAGTAGACAGTAGGAATCATGCAATCAATCACAATTCCATTTTATTTTATTTTATTTTATTTTATTTTATTTTATTTTATTTTATTTTATAGATTTGTTTTAGAGAACGAGAGAGCATGAATGGGAAGGGCAGAGAGAGAGGGAGAGAGAATCTCCAGCAGACTCCCCACTGAGCATGGAGCCTGATGTGGGGTTCGATGCCCCGACTCTGAGATCATGACCTGAGCCGAAACTGAGTCAGACACTTAACCGATGCCACCCCCCCCAGGCGCCCCACAATTCCACTTTAAATCCTTTTTGTAAAAATGACCGGGGAATCAGCATTGAAAAAAGTCAGAGCGGCAGAAATCCTTCCCAAGCCCTCATTTGCATGGCCAAGCTGGGTCCCACATGCCACCCCCACATCTACCCCATTCTGTGGGGTAACCTACTTTCCTCATCTTCCTCATCGGTCCTACTCAGGGTGTCCTGCGAAGCCTGCTGGGAGGGCTCACTGTCCTGCTCCCAGACAGTGCCCGTGCCCGTGTTGGAGCGGGACATGGTGGCCAGGCTCAGGCGGTAAGCGGAGGTAGAGGTGCCCACGGTACTGATAGATGTCTTCCCTT
Source organism: Phoca vitulina (assembly GCF_004348235.1). Lineage (NCBI taxonomy): Eukaryota > Metazoa > Chordata > Mammalia > Carnivora > Phocidae > Phoca > Phoca vitulina. Next base: position 26,450,993 of record NW_022589704.1, read on the forward strand.
GGTAGGCTGGGGGTTGAGAGACCAAAGGAGATGCATGGTGAGCGTCTCGAAAGAAAACAAATGCTTGCTTCAAACTCCTCCCTGTATTTTTAAGGAAAGGTCAGTTAAATAGTGTGTCTCAGATAAGTGGTCTTTAGGATAAAGTAGCAAGTGGAAGTGAGATTTAAAAAGAAAAAGAAAAAGAATTGGCTATTGATTTACTCATAATTGAACAGTTTCCTCAGGGGAATATAGTATCCCTAATAATGTAAAATGCTTTGACATTGCTTTTGATTTCAAATGTGAAGGTTGGAAGAATGCAAAATAATTTTGACATGAATTGAAGCTTCCAACTTGGCAGATTTTACTGAGAAATACATCTCTCCTGACACAAGCATGTAGGAGTAATAAATACATTGTCTGATAGGAACTTCTCAATCAAAATACGTAATACAATCAGAATACGTAATCAAAACTGTGTTCGCATTCTCCTTTTCTGGAAATGAGAACTTATAAAATATCCCCTTTCATGCGAAGGGTTATTTTATTATAAAGCAGAATATTTGAATGGCACTCTGCAGATTTCACTAAGACTGTACTTGTCAAAATCTTTGTCTTTAATACATCGCAAGCAATAATACATTTTAGAAAGAAAAAAAGCCACACATATGAGAGTCTACTTATGGGTAATGACTGCCCTCTAATGGCAGATTATGATTTGTTTTCCCTCCTAGTAAGTTCCTATTAATAATTGTAAAAAGTAAACAATGCACCCCCAAAAGAAAATCTTTTAAATAATGTAAAGAAAGGACCTCCTAGCCTGCCAACTCTAACTCAACCTTACCTCCCCCAATCTGTAAAAGTTCAAGGCTTTGTAAGCAATCATTCTAGTTTGGTGTGTAGATTCTTTATTCTCTACAGAGTCTCGGTTTCCTCATTCCTTAAGTGGACTCTCCCTTATCGACCTTAAGGGCATTTGCGTGGATTAAGTGAAATAACATCTATGAAACCATCTTACCATATAACAGATGTTCAAAGAATGTGAATCCCCCTTCTCCTTTCCAAAAAGGAGGTGAAGGCAAGCATTTCAATACTTTCCCCCCTAGTTAAATAGTCAAGAAAGAGCTTCACTACTGAAATGAAGATTGAAAAAAAAAGTTTAGAAAAGAGCAAAATTGAAATCCCATGATACTCCTTGCTTTGCTGCTGGCATTGATCACATGGTCCAATCTACCAGGGAACTGACATGACTACCTCATACATGGTTCCAAAAAGAGTGGTGACCCGGACAGAGGCATTCCTTGTAGGGTGTGAGTTCCATGAGGCAAGCAAATGCAAAATACCCGACGGTTACTCACCTGAGCCACTATGAACTGCCTCTTTTAGAATTTTTAGTTCACTGTTGAACTCGGCCATGAGGGAACTCTTGCACAGAGGGCGTGGGATAAAGCGCCGCTCCAGCTGGTCGGCGATGTGTTGCCGGGCAGAGAGCTCTTCATGATTTTCTGCTGGCTGGGCCAGAAGCTGAAAGGAAGGTATGGATTCTCAGGTCCTCAATTTTCCCATCTGTAAAATGGGCTAATTATTGTACCTATTTCATAGTTGGTTGTGAGGCTGAAATAAGGTAATGCAAATGAAGTTTTTAGGACAGTGCTTTATACAGGAAGCTCTTAATCAATACATTATTTTGAATCACTGCCCCAGGAAATTCAGGCATGAGAAGATTAACACAGTAGATGAGTACTGAGGGAGGATTTCGGGGCCGGGGGGGGGGGAGGTGTGGGGGACATGCTTTAACTGTTCTATCTTTTCCATGTTTATTTAAAATCAGATCTCTGTCATGTCACAGAAGAAAGGAGAACCTTCCCCAGATCCTACCCTTGGGCCAATCTTTTTTTTTCTTCTTTTTCCCTAGGGGGCAGTGGTGAGTCAAGAGAGGGCAGAGTTTTACAGAGTTTAATAACGCTCTCACTGCGAAGGTACTCCTAACATGACATTTGATCCTCTGGGATCCATTTTTGAGCTGTTGTCTTACAAACACGGTATTAAAAGGTCCTCCTAACTAGCTCTCCTGAGTCGCACGAACACCGCTGCGGCAATCCCGCCTTAACCTGGAGAGAAGAACACATCCCCGGGGCTCGGCACTTCTGGGAGAAGCACACACCGCACCTTGCACTGGATGAACGGGCGCAAGAGCACGAAGATGGGGATTCGGGTCCGCACGATGAAGTCGAGGAAGTCCCACAGGGCCAGGCCTCCCACCTTGCGCAGAGCCATCTCCTTCACCTGGAGGCTCAGCCAGTACCACTGGCTTCCCAGCTGCCTCTCAAAGCAGACGAGAATCACCTTCAGCGCTTCACACCGGGAAAAGAGAAAAGTAAGCCTGTGTGCGTACTTGGGCCTCGGAGGAACCCTGCGCGCATCCACAGCCCTTTATGCGTCAGAACATTGTCTGAATTTCCAAATTGTCTCCATGTTCCCAAGAACCTGCATGCTCTCCTGAGCGAGTGTTCTGACATCGAGACAAAAATCTGGATGTTTTGATCTGTTTGGATCCTGATTAGAACACAGCTACCTTTCTTAAGTACATTTAACTACGATTTGGAAAACACAGAGAGCCAAGTGGTTCATAGAACGGAAAGGGAAATGTGTCCTAAACTTAATGTGGGGCTAATATTTTGCTTTCTGAAAGTGCCCTCTTAGTGGCTTTATGGTAATACCAGCATACTACTCATATCCTAAACTAAAACATGGGTGTTTTAAAAGATTTTTTTTCTTTTAAGCATAGAAAGAATATATTCTTGCTGTTTAAAGTAAAATCAAGCCATGCAGATATGCACAAAGTTAAAAAAAGAAAAAGTCCTTCCCCTTGCCAGCTCCCTTCCTGACCCCACCACTCCCCAGAGGTAACCATGAAATGTGTTTGAGTAGATCCTTCCAGATGAAAAAAACTCCATCCTCCTCCCTCCTTCCTTCTTCTCCCCCCCCCCCCCGCCCCCAACATTGCACATCTTGTTGATTACTAAACCCTGTTGGATTTCTTTTGCAAGATCTCTTGCTTCCTAGATTCTGGCAGCCCTGTCACAATCTACATTTATTTATTTATTTTTTGGGGGGAGGAAGAAGATTTCCCAAACAGTGTGTCAGGACAAACCAGAATACTGTAAGAATGTCAAACATTCTGGCGGGAGTGTCCTCTGACCCCCTCAGCTCTCGGCCCGGTGTCTGCTACCGGGCAGTCAAGGGGAAACTGGGCCTTCTTGATCGTGTCTTAAGGCCCATCTCAGCAACTAAAAGACACACAGAAACCCAACTCCATGCAGCCCTCAAAGTCACACACACCTTTATCGCCTATTTAGGACATTTCCAGGGGACAACCATGCCATATAACATGGGGAGAGATGTGGTAAGAGTCTTCTTTACCCCTCCTCCTCCTCAAAATCCCACTTTTCACAGCCATCATTCATCGGAATTCCTTTCCCTCGACTAAACAAACAAACGAAGGGACAAAACACAACACTCCTCTTTCCCTACCCTGAGCTTGGTGACATTTCTACTGCTAGGTGCCTGTTAGCCTTCTGTGGGTCTCTGCCATTCTGCTTTCACCTTCACCTCCATCAGCCCAACATATAAGCAGGATAGCAAAGGGCTCAAGAGCAGGGACTCAGGTGCCAGATGGCTTGGATTTGGACTTTGGCTCTGCTGTTTATTAACTGTGTGACTTTAGGTAAAGTTACTCAACCTTTCTGGGCCTTTGCCTCTTCAGTCCTAAAAGGAGAAGAACATTTACTTCTTAGAGTTGTTGTGAGGATTCAAAGTATGGAAAAAACTGCTTGGTGCACAGGAAGTGTTCAAAATAAATGCAAAAATCAATTTGAAACAGAGGTCCAGGAGCCTGGCCAAGGAACCAAAGGATTCCCCTTCATTAAAAAGGCAGAAAGTGGAATGACCTGAACATAATCACTCGTCAAGTGTTTTCTCCTAACCCTGCCTCATGTGTCAAGCCCTCTGTTTCCATCATCCTCTGTGCAGTGCCAAGCCTTATGCAAGCCTCGGTCCTAGAATCTTAGATTTTATTGGAACCCCACATTCTCATGGCTTCGGCAACTAAGCCCCACACGGGTCAGGTCCTGTACAAATGCATTCTTATTTCCTTTTTTCCTTTTTTCCTTTTCATTGTCAATCACATAATTTTCTAATATGCTTATTTATTTCTTTTTTAGAAAAATAATGTCTAGGCCCAATGTGGGGCTCGAACTCACAACCCCGAGATCAAGAGTCATATGCTCTACTGACTGAGCCAGCCAGGCGCCCCAAATATTTCCCCTTATGATACAGTCCAAACAGCTCACACACTCCAAACTCCAAGGACCTGTTTTTACCAGTGTGTGTGGTTCATCTTCTACTCCCCACACCAAGATCTGCTTTGATAAATTGAAAAATGTCAGGCGCAGTCTTCTCAGCTTGGTGCTTTTGAGATTTTCTGCTGTCAGTGCTCCTTAATTCTCCGTGCTATGGCAGGAGTGGTGTTTTCCACTGGCTTAGTTCACTGAGGACCAAGTTAAAGGCAAGGATGGGGTGATGGAAACGTAGGAGTGAAGCGAGAAGGAAACTGGCAAGCCTCTGGGGGAGAACAAGTTGACTGGCCTCACCAGAGTGAAAATCAAGATGGAGATTTAGGGATGATATCATAAGGGAAGAAAAATAGCTAGGAGGGGGCTGTAGTACAAGGCTGCCATGTCTTGCTGCCCAGGATGTGGACTGCCCCACTCTAGGGGCTCCATTCACATAGATGACAGACCAGTGAGTCCCATGAGTTGTGTCCCTGTATACCAGTCAGAGTCTACGTGTGATAACTAATGTAACGATAATCTCAGTCGTGATCTCATACTTAACCAGCAAGGAGGAATTCTTACTGCCGATGCCTTCCTTACATGTCCAGATGCTGTGAGAAAAACAACCAAGTAATTTAGGCACCACAGAGAGGAAAGTACTTCGTTTTTTGGCATATGTTTACTGGCATATGTGTACAGACTCTTTTGCAAGGGTGATGCTTCTTACTTGCTCAAGTGGCTTCTTCAAATACTTTCTGGATTGAGGTCTTTTAAAATCGTTTTTGAGTCAAGGTGTAACATAACTCAGTAAGTCCTTACGTCATACATGTACACACACAAACACACATATACGGAGAGGGGGGGGGTGTGGGGAGAGTACCCACCCAAGTATGCGGCTTGGCTGGTGGACTCGGCCAGGCCCTCCCTGCGCAAGTCTTTGCCCGCATCCCCCGGGGTGGAGCAGTGGGCGGGGGAGCTCTCCAACATGAAGTTCTTGCTCCTGGACGTGCTGATGATCCGCGGTGGCAGGAGCACGTTCATGACTGTCTGCAGGAGCAACTGCACCTCGGGCTGTTCAAGCCATGGGCTGTCTACGGCGCCGAGTTCGGAAGAGGGAAGCGGAAAGAGAAGCAAGTCACGAGCTAGACTTTCCACGTTAGACCCAGAAAAATTCAGCTCTCTTTCCAGTTCCAAACTAGAACACCCTAGAAATTTGGGTGTTTCCCCACCAAGTACAGCTTCTCCTCTGGACAGAAACCGCATTCCTGATCCTGGGTATTCTCTCCATAGTCAGCACCCAAGGGCTTGTGTTCTTAGCCAAATCTCTGCTTACCATTTCAATCTCCTTTCTCTTTTCTGCCCAAATATTCATAACGTATTGTCTTTACATTTGAGATAAGCTTTTCCTAAAAGAAAAATCCCCCAAGAAGGAAGAGTAATGAAAACAGATTGAAATGTAACGGCAGTGGTAAGGTTTAGGCTAACCCTAACGGCAGCAAATTATAAAGTCCATTCACTTGTCAATTCACACCACACTGTATTTCAGTTAATACCATTTTCTTAATGGAAACAATGGTCTCCCAATTTTTGCTGTACTGAAGGACATATCTCCTAAGCAGTGGAGCAGAGAAACTCTTGACCCAAGGTAGCTAAACTGAAATGAAAGAAAACCTCTATTTCCTAGATAACCCTGTTTAAATCATTCGGATCGACTGCAGTGATGGCCCTCATGGGAAAAAGAATAAGAAATAACAGCCTGACACTTAAGAAAACACAACAATGATAAATTCCCTTTAGTTAAATTAATCAGACCTTTGCTTCCAGATCCTACTGTGAGCACAAATGGGATGAGTAGATTTAAAAGCATCCCCTCCCTTCGCTCTTGATTGGTGAATGGGGAGATCACATGGCTTAAGGGAAAATCTTCTTTTAAAGCCTGTGCAGCAATAATAGAAAAAAAAGATTAATTGACCCCCACACCCATTCGGTATGTTTGTTTTTACACAGCACGATGGAAGCGGTGACTCCCTGTTGGCTGCTCCTGGAAACTATGAGTTCAGTTGCGCAGCGTACGAGATTCACTCAAAACTGATACTTTACCATTTGCTTGCCATAACTGAGAGTTATATACCTAAAAAAACAGTAACATCTTGAATATTAAATGCAAAATTGTAATACTTTTGGTCTGGTACAAAACAACCCATTCATTTGCTCCATGTGTCCACCAATAAATATTTTAGAGGTAAAAGAGAAAGAAGAAAATGAGAACTTGCCACCTATTCCATTTGGTATATGTGCTGCCGAAGCGAGCACTGCCACCTATTCCATTTGGGAGTTATTTAAAAGTCCTCTGACTTCTGCATAAGGCCTTCTCCAAACCAGAAAGGGATAGGTAATATAGAAAGAAAGAAATGATCTCTGTTCACAGGTTATAAACATGGATCACTTTAGTGATCATTGTTTCCTTTCTGCCCGGTAGCCAAAGCTCTTGCTTAATTTCTTTTCTACCATCACCCATTCTCTGGATGATGGACCATCAAGTTGTCAGATCATGGATGCATCGTTATCCATTTACATCAGTTGTATATTTCCCATCAGTCACAGAGCTTTCTGATGATCTACCACTCTCTAAAATTAGGTGACACATAGAAAGAGGCAGGGGAATTGGCATTTCACACTTTTTGCCTTGGGAATAATTATTTTAATTTTAAGAAATAAAATCACTGGGAAAGCAAAAAAAAAAAGCAACCACAATATTCAACCCACAATCATTAAAGTAAATTAAGATACTCAAAGCCTAGTAGTAACATTTGAAAGAATTTTATATTGCAGTTCTTTCTGCAAATAATTTAAAACCAGACTTTGAATATTACTGTGTCTTTAATTAATGATTGTGAGCTGATCATCTGTGAGCCATTATTTCCCTAAGGTTTTGCACACATTTGAGATGACTTCCGTGGTCCCTGACGTTATGGCAGGACTACACGACTCTGCTATTTTTGAGATCTCGAGAAGAATTACAGAAGCACAACTCAGGGCCAAGCTCAGGACTGAAGCTCTAAACCCGTAAAAGTTTGGAGCTGTTTACACTTTTGTTTCACAGATTTTGCCCAGCCTTTGCAGAAAAAGAAAAGGGAACACCATGATCTGGTGCCTCAACCAGCAACTTAATGAGCGTGACAAACAGGTAAGGCAGTCACACCTGTATCTGCAATGCTACAAGCCGGACAACAGCTGTGCTGAAGGGCAGAGGTGGTGAGAGATAAGGGCTGAGATGAAGAAGGGGTAATCCATCAGCAACACTGGAAGGTCCTACCACTCCCATCACCTGAAATACAAACAGAGCACATGACCAGCCTTGACTATTGCAATTTCATGCGACCGTAAGTAAGGGAGTCTCATTCAATAATCATAATGATGATAATAAAGTAATAATGATAATAATAATAATAATTTGAAGGTTGGACATGTTACTTTCAGTCTGTTCTCGTCGCCTTCTGTGGAAGGCATGTAATGTCTGGAGTCCGATCGAATGTGACACTGGATTCAGCCAAGGTTTTGTAGAATGTTGTTTATAGCTAACTATGTAAATAATGGGAGATGAACCAAAAACTATTCTAATCAGGAGATTGGACATACTTACTGGTGGATTCAAAGGAATGCAGTCCACAGTTCTTTGATGGAGCTGGCACTGATGACGACGGTGATGGCATAGCGCTATGTGTACTAGGCATTCCAGCTATAGAGTTATTGCTCAGCTAGCTAAGCAGCAGATCCTACTCAATGAGATGCTCTCACATGATTTCTACATCGTACAAAACCTTGTGAGGACCAGACTCTAGATATTACATCAGTGATAAAAAAAATTTTTTTTTTCTTCCCATAAATCCTAGACTGGCCAACTCATAGCGTCATTTTGCACTAAAAAAGAAAAAAAATGTTCTCTTTGCATTTTAAACTCCCCCACCCCGGATGACCTCAACCTCTAGCCAATTGTGCGGTCTCCGCCACCCCACTCTCCAACTGGCAGCCCTCAACTCTCAGCGCAACTTGAAGAGGCCCATTGTCAAAGTAGCGCGTGGGAAGCAGCACACCAAAATCCCATCTGTGTAGGGATGGGCCCCTCATCTCCCCACGCACCACCTTGAAATGTACCTCACTATTTTCAGTGTCACCTGAGCCGTCTGTTTTTGTGGGTAGGTAGGGGCACAAAGTGGTTGACCTGTAAATCTTCAAGTCAGAGAAATCAATAGCAGAGTGACATTTTTGCAAAGTTTCATAAGATTGCCACTTGGCTACTCACCAGATTGACACAGACATTGATCAGTGACCTAAGGTGAGGCAGGAAGGATATGATTGGCTGCCTCTGAAGTGTCAAACAAACCCCTTCAATCAAATTGCTGGCAGGCTCCCACTCAACCTGTCGCCTGGAATACAATATAGGAGCTGTTAGCAGCGTGGCTCCCTTCTGGAGTCAGTCTGAAACAAGTGAACGAGACAGTGATTCTGACGCCATCTAAGACAGGACGGGTGTCTGAGACAACAAAGTGCTTCACACGGGATGAAGTTTACCCATGTTGTTCCAAAAGCACAGAGCACACTGGGAAGGGAAGAAGATACTGAAAACGCAGCAGAGGCACTCCTGCCCCACTCGACTAATGAGACAAAATCTATTGAAGAAAAAACAGAGATGATGAATGGGTTGCATTTTAAGTTTCCTGGTTTTAGCTTTGAGAGAGGTGTAGAAGACTGCAATTTTAGGAAACCCATCCTGGGGGCCATGGCTCCCAACAGAACTAATCTGACCTCAGGCTGCATTTCTGAAATCTATTGATCAGACTACAACTGATCTCATCAGCTTTTATACCGGGATACAACTTATTAGATTTATATGGTTTAACTGCTGCCAAAAACATGACATTAGAAGAAAATAGTTCATTTAACAAGTGTTCTTTCTTGGCCTCTAAGAAATGATATTTTTGGGGCTACTTTCTAGGGTCATATAAGTGGTATAAGTCTAAACCCAATTAGATGAACATGGGATTTTCTGTAATAAAAGTCAGTCCAGTCTCTGTCTCAGTACCAGAAAGAGCCATCTCCGTGGCCCCCAAATAAACAGGTTGGGTTTTAATGATATCAACACTATTTCTTATATTATCCTGGAAACAATTCCTAAGCTTCTATTTCCTACCAAAATGGAATTTCTACAATGGCAAAATGGAAATGTTCATAAATGAGGATATACTGATATCCTGATTCTCAAGTAACCCACTAGGTCAGTTTCAGTCAACTTTTCCCTTGTTGAACTGAGATCACCGGAAGAAATTAAATCCAAGGCAACCTCAAATTCTCAGGATGCACCCCAAAGAGATTACCTACAATTAACCCATGTACTTTTAGGAAGCATGATGTTCTTTACAACTGGGCTTGATTATATGACAAATGAGTCAACCTATGGAGATGTTTGACATCTTTATGTACAAGGTTATTTAAGAAAAAGGATTTATTTTGACACACCCTTGTAAGAATTTTAAGACGGGCCATTTGCCAATAGGCACAAACGTTCCATTGAGACCATTAAAAAAAGTAGGTGTGCTGTAAAGACAGACATTTCCATGCCACTGAAATAAATAACCAATGCGTAGGCATTCGTCATCACGTTATAAAAGAATACAGGAACAAAATATCAATTACTGAATGAAATCTTTCAATTTCTTTTTTATAATTCCAACAACTCCTGACCGCTGCATAAATGAAGAAAAACACAGGCTAACACCTGGGAAAGTTCTGACAAATGGAATGCTAAGCGCTACAAATTCTTGGGCAAGAGTTGCATTGGTTTTGGGTTAAGTTCAAAGGGGCAGAAAAGCTCTCATTAACTCAAACTTGAAACTCCTGAGTTTGTAGGCTTATCAACATTTAGCCAGTTGAACTGTCTGCTCATAGGTCTCCAAACTGGACTCAGATCTCCAGGTGGTCTGGTTCCGAGGCACCCTTGCACAGATAGGGAGGCTATCAGTGGATATTTCAGGTTACTGAACAGAGATCAAAGGGTAATCATGTTAATTTCATACCACCCTCAATTAGATGAAATGGTGAAACTTAGGTCTTTGTTATTAATCGTGGGATTATTTTCAGCTGCTACATGGCTGCTTACTGTTAAGACTCGTCATTTCTCTAAACTATGTCAAAGCCAGTATTTTTTGAACATTGAATTAATTTTTCTTTTCTCCTCAGTTGTTTTATTTATAAGGCACACCCTGCCTTATTTCAAAAGAAATTGAAGGATACTCACTGAATTTCTTATGTGTGTCGGATGAGGAACATGATAGCTAAGATATGAACAGATTTTTCAAGATGAACACATATAATTTGTAAAAGGCGAAAGATTTATGCGATCTGAAGAGAAACCAGAGTATGAACACATATAATTTGAAAGAATAGATTATTTCTTCAAAATGTAGACCCTGCTACTTATGCATTCATATACCTGGTTAGCTATGCACACACACCAACAGAAAACTTTCAAGTCATCCGTTCTACTCCAGATTGCGCCACCATCTTAAAGGATGATAAACCCTAACTTTGAAGCTTGTAATATTAACAGCTGACCAGGAGGCCTCCTCACCTCAAAGTAGGCATCTTATGAATTTTGTTGAACATTCTATCCAGTCTCTTTAAAATGAGGATAAGGGCTGGCCTCACTGCCTCGGCTGTCCAGTCGGTAATGGGTAACATCTCCATGATGTAGCGCCGAAGCCCACGGCTCTCCATCGTCTGCGTGTCGTATGGTGCCAACTTCAGAAGGGAGTGTGCAATTTCTGCCAACCTAATTTTTTTTTTTTAGAAGAATAGGCTTAGAATGCCACAATGGGAATTTTTCCTCACACAGCATCATGCTAATCACCCTCCTTTCAGCACCTCAGCTCCCTGAACTAAAAACATTCTTCCCTCTACCTTCTACCCCTCAGCTCTTCTTGCTGTGCCAATACCTTGGATACCTGCACATACATATTAACAGAGAATCATTGACTATTCCGGAGGGTAAATGTGAATAGTATCTGAAGAGGAAACTAAAACCCAGAGAGATTAAGGTCAGACCAAACGTATCTAGAGAATATGTATACATGCACATGTATATGAGGATATATATATATATATATACACACACATACAAGTACATATCCACATACATATATATAAAAGGTACATATATACACATATATGCATATAAAAGAGAATCTAAACTATAATGTATAACAAAATCACTAATATCAAGTGTCCAAGTAAGCTTCATGTCTTCCTAGCTCCCGCACTGCCCAGAGTCAAAGTCAAAGGCATTTTATAAAATGTAGTATTGGTTTTTATTGGAGCCTAAGGAATTCTTCAAACTCATTTCCCTTTCTTTCCTTCAAAGTCTCTTCTCTTTTTGTCTTATACATGGATCCTCCTGCTCTGCTGTTTTTGTTGTTTGTTTGTTTTTATATAATTGACCCAATAGGATTGTCTGGATGGTTTTGGTTTGGGTTGTCTCCTCCTCTCAAATTTTCCAACTCAGTTCCACACAGGGACTGCAAAAGGGAAAGCACTTCCACCAAGTGTGGCCCAGGGTCTGTCACCAGACACAGGTCCATGCTCTATGTTCTAAGTATAGGATTCCCTGAGGGTGAACTGACCAACAGGACTGGTTTCAGGTAAATGCAATAGTTGGTTAACTAAAAAAACTTCAAAACTAGACATGGATTATCAACTTCCAAATAATACAAATATAATGGCATACATGATCTTAAAAAGCCAACTGAATTTAATTTTATGTGAAGGAAAAAGCATTTTATTTATCTTTTAACCAAATTTTTTATTTTACTTAACTTTAATTTTTATTCCAGTATAGTCAACATACAGTGTTATACTAGTTTCAGGTGTACAATATAGCGATTCAGCAATTCTATAGATTACTCAGTGCTCATTATGATAAGTTTCCTCTTGATCCCCATTACCTGTTTCACCCATCCCCCCACCCACCTCCCCTCTGGTAACCATCTGTTTGTTCTCTATAGTTAAGAGTCTGTTATTTGGTTTGTCTCTTTTTTCTTTCTTTCTTTCTTTCTTTCTTTCTTTCTTTCTTTCTTTCTTTCCTTCTTTCTTTCTTTTTTTTTAGAGAGAGAGAGAGAAAAAGAGCAAGTGAGCAGGGGCAGGGGATGGAGGGGCAGAGGGAGAGGGAGAGAGAGAATCTTAAGCAGGCTTCACACTCAGCACTGAGCCAACTCGGGACTTGATCTCAAAACCCTGAGATCATGATCTGAGCTGAAATCAAGAGTGGATGCTTAACTGACTGAGCCATCTAGGCGCCCCACTTTGTTTCTTAAATTACACATATGAGTGAAAGCTTATGGAATTTGTCTTTCTCTGACTTATTTCATTTAGCCTTATACCCTTCAGATCCATCCATGTTGTCGCAAATGGCAAGATTTCATTCTTTTTTATGGCTGAGTAATATTTCATTATATATATACCACATCATCTTTATCCATTCATCTATGGATGGATACTTGGGTTGCTTTCATATCTTGGCTATTGTAAATAATGCTGCAATAAACATAGGGGTACATTTATGGTTTCAAACTAGTGTTTTAATTTTCTTTGGGTAAATACCCAGTAGTGAAATTATTGGCTCACAGGGTAATACTATTTTTAATTTTTTGAGGAAACTTCAAATTGTTTTCTTTTTTTTTTTTTTTAAAGATTTTATTTATTTGACAGAGAGATACACAGCGAGAGAGGGAACACAAGCAGGGGGAGTGGGAGAGGAAGAAGCAGACTCCCCACGGAGCAGGGAGCCCAATGCAGGGCTCGATCCCAGAACCCTGGAATCATGACCTGAGCCAAAGGCAGACGCTTAACGACTGAGCCACCCAGGCGCCCCAAACTGTTTTCCACAGTGACTGCACTAGTTTTCATTCTCACCAATAGTGCATAGGGGGTTCCTTTAAGAAGAAAGCATTTTAGGGGTACCTGGCTGGCTTGGTTGGAGGAGTATGTGGCTCTTGATCTCAGGGTTGGGGGTTTGAGCCCCAAAGTGGGTGTAGAAATTACTTAAAATCTTAAAAAAAAAAAAAGAAAGGATTTAAAAATTTTATGATTCTTCCCTACCAAATACATTGAGTAGTTGCAGAATGTGTAGAAGATGATAGTAAGAGGCCATGCACACCCACCCATTCATGGTAATATCTTGCATCTACGCTGTATGATTTGAGCTTGATCTTTTTTCCAGAAAAAAAATCCCATATTCTATTCTTTTATATATATATATATTTTTAAATTTTATTATGTTATGTTAGTCACCATACAATACATCATTAGTTTTTGATGTAGTGTTCCATGACTCATTGTTTTCGTATAACACCCAGTGCTCCATGCAGTATGTGACCTCCTTAATACCCATCACAGGGCTAACCAATCCCCCCTCTCCCCTCCCCTCTAAAACCCCGTTTGTCTCTCAGAGTCCATATTCTCTCATAAAAATCCCATATTCTAAAAAATATACCCAAGATTCTTATCACAGTGGCTGAAATGTCGATATTCTTTAAGGTACTGGAAATTCCTTTGAAAACAAATTTAAGAAGGGTAATTAAGCCACTCTCACTAATTATTTGAATCTTTGGCTCAAATCAGCATATGTCTAGTCAGGCATCCAAAGTATCCTACGGAAGTAGAATGCAGGACAGGGAGATTCTGATAAGAAAGGGGAATAGAGAGGCCTGATGTTGCCTAGCAGTACACTTGTGCATGGTGCTCTCAGGAGGCATCCGTACATTGAGGGTTTTCAGAATGGTTACTTAAGGAGAAGAGGATATCTCAGATAAAGGGACATCAGAAATAGGCTTTTCTAGGGGCGCCTGGGTGGCTCAGTTGGTTGGGCGACTGCCTTCGGCTCAGGTCATGATCCTCAAGTTCCGGGATCCAGTCCCGCATCGGGCTCCCTGCTCAGCAGGGGGTCTGTTTCTCCCTCTGACCCTCCCCCCTCTCATGCTCTCTCTATCTCATGCTCTCTCTCAAATAAATAAATAAAATCTTTAAAAAAAAATTAGGAAATAGGCTTTTCTATTTTTTCTTTCCTTTTTTTTTTTAAAGACTTTATTTTAAAGTAATCTCTATACCCAACATGGGGCTTGAACTTACAACCCTGAGATCAAGAGTTGTACGTGCCACTGACTGAGCCAGCCAGGTGCCCCAAGATTTTCTACTTTTTTTTGAAGCAAATTTGCCTTGGAAAAGCCCAGAAGGTATAATCCTCAATCTTAAGGTTGAAAGAGATCTTAATAGCCCTGAGGCAGTGGGGTTCCATATGTTGAACCTCTGACTGGATCCTCTTACTTTAAAAAAATCAGCTTAGGGTAGAAATAAAAGATATCATTTCTCAGGCCCCACCCAAGATTTAATGAATACGAATTTCCAAGGATTGGGCCCAGAAATCTGCATATATTTTACCTTAATTTTGAAAAATTTGAACATATATATATATATATATATACACAAAGGTAGAGAGGCAAGTATATAATGCACCCCTCATGTAACCATCACCCAGATTGAATAATGTTCAACTCATAGCCACTCCGGTTTCATTTATACCCTCAATCACTCCCCCCTCCACTACCCTGAACTCCTTTGAAGTAAATCCCAAGCATCAAATCATTTTATCAGTACATATACTTCAGTATGTGTCTCTAAGATTAAGGACTTAAAAAAATTAACCACAATACAATTATGACAGCTGACAAGTTAAAAATAATTCCTATAAAAAGAAAGACAACCAGTCAGTTTTCAAAATTCCCACCTTATTTCCTAATTCTTAAATAAACTTTTCTTTAAACAAATCAGAATAATATAAGCCTCATAAATTTCAGTTGGTTGATATTTCTCTTAAGTCTCTTCTAATTTGTAGGCTTTCCCTCTGCTGCTTTTTTAAAAAATGTTCTTATAATTTATTTCTTGAGGAAATTGACTGTTTGTCAAGTAGCATTTTCCACACTCTAGATTTTGCTGATTGAATCTCCTTGCTATCATTTAATCTATCCCATTGTTTCCATATTTAATTCAATTGGTAGTTAGACTAGGGGTTAGATTAGGTTAGGTTTTGATTTTTCTGGCAAGCGTATTTCACAGGTGACACATGATTCCTGCTTGTCACTCTTTATGATGTTAGCGGTCACTAGTGATCACCGCACAGATCCATTAATTCATTAGAAGTAGCACACTAGCAATATTGTGTCATTCCTTTTCTCATGTATTATCTATAGCGTTTTAATAAGGAAAAATTTCTCTTTGATTACTCCAGAAGAGACAGGACAGATGCTTGAAAGGACTTATAGTGTAAGAGCTCCTAGGTGATTCTGACAGGCACTCTGGACAGCCAAGCCACTGTCTCTCTAACACGTGGATTGCTCTCCAATAACTTCATGTTACTGGCGCTCCAGATGGAGAATTCACCACTGCGTAAGGCTGCTCTCACCACCCTCACCATCCTTGGAGGTCTACACTCTAAGAAGCTCTCCTCATAGTCGGTTCCCCAACTCCCTCAGTTTCGTCCACCTCGGCTTAGTCTGGAAGCATGAATTCAAGTCATCTTCTCCATAGCAACCCTTCATTACCAAGAAATAGTTATTGTCTTCTCTCCAGACTGAGCATTCACAGTGTCCTTCTGGAAATTGTGTGTGAATGTGCATGTCTTAAATCATTTTAAACAGCCTGTGCATTCTTCTGTTTATCTCTTTCTTGCAAATGTGCCATGCAGAAAATTCTTTACTTTTTAGGTTGTTTGTATGACAGATAAGAGCATATCTATATGCACATATTTCTTTTCCCTTATTATTTTACAGACAACATTGAGAAATGCTTGAGAAAGGATCAATCTGTCTATTTTAAGCATAAAAAACAATATTTAGAACTAAATTTGAGTCATTTTATGCATTACTGCCTGAATTTCTCTTATCCCTGCTGGTGCTAAAAATGAATTTGCATTGAGTGTAACACAAACATTTCCTTTAATATAGTCTTTGTTGTACTAGCACGTGGATAATCTCTTGGTAAAAACATATTCCTATGGTCGTTTCCCAGTGAGAACACAAGAGATTTTCCCATTGAGAGGGAGACTTGAAGAGAGGGAGAGAGATGGAGAGAGAGGGACAAAGGGAGAGTGGGAGGGAGAAGAGAGAGAGAGAGTTGGACTTGCGGATCTCATTATCCTGCTATATATATATACATACTGCTGCTCTGGCAGCTCTGGTTTGGGCAAATGAAGCATTAAATTCCCTTAGGGCAGAGACTATCTAATCAGAGATCCTTGCAGTCAAAAAAACCCAAAAAAACAAAAAACCAAAAAAACCCGAAACATATATTTTGCTAACGCAGGAGTACAGATCGCCTCTTGCACTGCCTGTGGGTTCTCTGGCTTGAATCAAAGACTTCATGTAAATATCTCCTCTATCTCTTCTACCATGCCATTCCTGTTTTTATCAACCTTCTCTCCTTGAATGATACTATCCATTCTTATGACTTTAAACATGACCTATGTGCCCACAGTTCTGGCTTTTACATATATCCAAATGTATATTTAACTTATAAGAAAAAAATCTAAATTATACCTTTTGATTGGTGCAAGGTCAAAGTATATGGGTCTATCCTTACTTAGCAACATAGAATATCTCTGGCCAGAGATCATGACAGGTCCTTTTATTTTTTTAATCAAAAGCTTGTTGTGAGAAATTGCATTAATAGAGGTCATTTAGTCTATTTCCTGGCAGTAAAAATTCTGCCTATCCTCCAATAGGCAATGAAGTAATTGTGCTTTTGAATGACATTATCTTGGCTTCAGATAGGTTGCTTTTGATGAATTGCATTATGATGTTATGCCAACTTTCAGTACTGACAGGCTTCCAGCCATGTGAAACTAACACTTTATCTACATGGGGGCGTTGTTCATCACACCACTCTTTCCTTTTAACAAATGCCAACCAGGAGACATTTCTTATTCTCTGTATTTTAAAAAAGCCCTTTTTTATCGAACAACTAGTTGTTTTTCTCTTATCGACACTATGATTTTGTAATTGGTCATTTCCTCCTCATTGCTTTGACAACTTGGAAGCTCAAAATCAAATTTACGGTCATGAATAGCATCTAATCTGATCAAATCATATAGATTTCCTGTGTTAATAGTATCATAAACATAATTATTTCCTCGCTAATTCTCCACTTTGTTCTGACTCTCTGATTTGTATATTCTACCCTTTTGTTTAATTTTCTTTTTTTTTTAAAAGATTTTATTTATTTATTTGAGACAGAGAGAATGAGAGAGAGAGCACATGAGAGGGGGGAGGGTCAGAGGGAGAAGCAGGCTCCCTGCCGAGCAGGGAGCCCGATGCGGGACTCGATCCAGGGACTCCAGGATCATGACCTGAGCCGAAGGCAGTCGCTTAACCAACTGAGCCACCCAGGCGCCCCTTAATTTTCTTTTTTTTAAAGATTTTATTTATTTGAGAGAGAGAGTGTGTGGGGAGGGGCAGAAGGAGAGGGAGAGAAGCAGACTCTCTGCTGAGCACAGAGCCTGACGTGGGGCTCCATCTCACAACTCTGAGATCATGACCAGAGCCAAAATCAAGCGTCGGACGCTTAACCAACTGAGCCACCCAGATGCCTCCCTTTGTTTAATTTTCTAAGTTGCCCCAAGTATTTTGTAAAACGATAAATACATAGATATATACATATGATATATAGTACTTGCAATAATGCATTGTAGTTACTTTTTTATGTGTGCTGCTTGTGCTAGACTGTGGTCATGGGGAGGACCAGGACTCTATTTTACATTCCCAGTGTCCAGCATAGTATTTGGATCATACTCATTAGCATTAGTATCTGTTGAACTCTATTAACTCAGTGCCAGGGCACTGATGTAAGTCATTTGAACTCCAGCTCATTTCACTTTTAACAGGGTTTGGCCTCTAGAGAGAGCTCCAGACCTCTCTAACTAACACTCTCCCCTTCCTCCAGATGCCTTAAGAAGTGTAGTTATAAATGATCAAATTGTAGGACAGTTTCTAACCCATGATCCTGATCTTCTCTCTCTCTCTCTCATCCGTCTTTTAGGAATCTTGTCCCTTCAGTCCCACAAAATGGCGGTTGGTAGTAGTGATACTCTGATTCGAGGAAGGTGATGTTGCTCTGTTCACAGGATTACTTGGTTCTATTAGCCATCATCAGTGGGAAAGGAGGAGAGATGGACTGACTGAATGGAGCACTTGGTTGCTATGGCAACAGGCTCTTAATATTCCAAACTTTCCTCCCCTTTCCCAGTGTAGGTGCTGAAATTCTCCATGTGAAATAAGCTTTTCCCCATTTCTGTACGGTGGGAGCATGGGTGTGTGCCAACAACTCAGAGAATGTGAAATTAGCCTGGAGGAAAAAGAGTCCATCTTCTCTCTACATTTATGGACTCTCATTTTTGCTCACTTAGTAATTTCTAAAATTTTCAAGGGATAATTTTAAGAAAAAAGTTGACAGCAATCAGGGAACCAGCATGTTTTGCCAAATAGCAGTATTATTCCTGAATGGCTAGAACCTAACTCTCCCTTTAGCTTTATAAGTATACTAAACTTTTAGAGTGAATATTTTGTTACCCATGGAATTTTCCTTTCAAGGAAATTTTAGGACCTTTTACAAATTGTTACAAATCTGAACAGAAGATCTGGAATCATGTTTCTTTTAAGAATCTGAGAATACAGACACAGACTTCATGATTTGCGACAAGTGACATATGACATCACCATAGGAAGAAGGAAATATGAGGGCACAGACCTGCAATTCTAGAGCCTCTCCCTGGCACAACAACAGTAAGAATTTTTAAACGATGACTGGCCTCATCCAGATCAGAATTTCCAGCAGGACACTTTTTGTTTGAAACATTGGAAGGCTATCATGCACAATGTGTGTAAAAAGGACCCAAGCAAAGCATGGCTCAGAGTTAAAACTAGCTCACTTCCCTGCAGGGCTCATTACTGAGTCCCCAGGTAGTGTAGGAACAGAGCAAGTCTTTGGGCAGAAAACAGTAGTGAATTTTTTTTCTTGTAAACTGATAGAGAGGAAACACTGGGTTCTTGTGAAAAGTTAGATTCTGGGCAGTAAATAGTGCTTGGATGAAGGCTACCTTTCTAAGAATTTAGGTGATGAAATTTCCCTTTTACTCTCTTTTATTGAGGAGCAAATATATGAACTATGCCTTTCTGTCTTTGAGAGTACACTCCCCCTGTCTACCCTGAGATCCTTTTTGATAGACTTAATATATATTTTCCTGGATGTCCTATATGAAATCCATCCAAAGCCACAAGAAACAAATCATTCTGAGTACCCAAGCTCTTATCCTGAGAGACCCCCTTCCCCGGCACCCACACCCCCAAACACACGTCCCAAGCTGCATTCACACTCAGAAGCAGGAAAAGCAGGGACAAGACCTCATGTGTGACTTCACATCCAGCAACTCCAGGGCGGTAACCCGCGGCTCCCCAGCCAGGTTTTGCAAGATCTTCAGCCTTGGCCCACAGTGCTTGTAAAATTCGGTACAAATATTCAGCAGGGACTCCCGAGGTCTTCTGAACTCCTCCCGAGCAATTCGTTCATCCAGTTCCTCTCTGGGAAGGCCTTGCCCTTCCTCCAGTAAGTGAAGATTTTCCCTGGGGAATTATAAAAGGTTAACTGGGGGTCTGAAAAGGTGTGTGTGTGTGTGTGTGTGTGTGTGTATGTGAGAGAGGAGAGCATCACACTGACAGAAAATGTACAATTCCTTATATTATGTATCATATACGTTCATGAGGAGAACCCCATCTGAAGGGTAAAGAAAGTGTACCACCCTAGAAGAGATTGGTATCCCAAATTGCAAATGGCTTTATATGAGCCACTTCCTGAGGATTTACCCAGAAACAGTATGTCATGCATTAATTAAATGAAATCTAATGGAACCATAACCCGGCTCGAAAGGCAATCATTACAAGACGTCAGCATTAGTACGAAATCAGGGCTTGTCTCTCTGTACCTGATAAAGTGTAGTTTGGCGCCTTGTTCCTGGTACCTGGGAATCAGAAGAACAGTCTGCATAACGACGAGAGCAAGTACAGGGGCCCTACGGCGGGGCTTCTTAAGGACTGTTTCTTATGAAAAGCCCTTGAAGCTACACATTTTGATAAGCTCACAAATGCACATAGACTAATCCTAAAATATAAAATCTTTATCTTTCACTTGGCTACCACACACACATGTTGCAATCATAGCTGCTATGAAAGCCGTCCCATTGGTATACAATTTGTAGAAATACATATTATAAAAACTTACAAAGTCATGGAATGTAGCCAAATGAGGAGACTTCTGAAAAACTTTGAAAGTAAAGTGAATCTAAGTTACCGTTTTAATACCATGTGCTCTGTTTCTGGGGATCAGAGGAAGAAATATGGCAGACTTCCTTTCAGTTCTGGAGACTTGTTGCTTTATGACTGATCAATAATAGGACTTTAGCAACTCTCTTTTTCTGTGTACCTTTCACCTAGTAGTTGAATCTAGCCCCTGGATATCATTTACAATATATTTATTTTTTCTTAATATGAGAAATTGAGGCATGAGCTAACCATCACATCAGTTAACTTACAGTTGGGTTTGGTATTTGTTTTACTTGTAATATAAATGAGGAGCAGGGAATTAACTTTATATAAAGAATGATACATTCTTAAAACTGTGCTTCAGAGAGAATGGAAAATTATGAAGTTTCTCCTTAAGATCTCCCTACTAACTAACTACTCCATCCTGGGAAAAGAACTTTTTCTCTAACTGATTTGGGGTTTGTCCTCTCTTAAACCTTCCTTGGAGGAAGAAGCTAATTAAACTTTTGTATGTGTGTGTGTTTGGGTATTTAGAGGTTAACACAGAAGGAAGCAATGTAAGTATTACTAGTATAGCCAGTGTCTGAGTTACCCCAAAACAGGAGGGGGGAGGGGCGAGTAAGTCAAGGACCATGAGAGCATCATTTAAGGACCTAAGTCAAAATTTGGATGAAATGCCTGTGGAAAATCTGCCCAGATGAAAGAAAGTTGACCCCGTATAACTGCCCCGGGAATGAGAAACCACCTCCTGATTATTATTGTTTCCTTTGCTTTTTTCTTGGAGGCGAATGAAACAGCACTGCAATAGTTCAAAGACCACCCAGGCGGCAGAGAACATCTTGCGTGTTCATGCAAACAAACCGACACAAACGCCAATTTATGAAGGTGGGTTGGATTTCTCTCTGATGGTGTCAAAAGAAGCCCTGTAACCCTAAACTCTCACCTTCCTTTCTTTTCCTCGGAGCGTTTCACACTCAATATTGACTATTTTCAAGATTCCTTTCATTCCCAACTGCTGAGATTCAGGTTGTATGACACTGAGAGACCACAGAAGAATAATGCCCGTGAATTACCTGGTGTTCACCCCGGACGACATGGTGTGATTGGCTGTGGTGGTTCCCTTGTGACCTTGGTCACACCTGCTCATCTGCGGGGCTGTCATGGGCCTGCAACAGGGACAGGAACCGCCACAACAGAACAACAGCAACAGAAGTGGAAACATTTACCAAGTCCTCAAGTTACGGAAGCTCGCATAAGTTTTAAATTACTCACAGAGTCTTAAAAAGAGACTGTTGAGTTGGGCTTTTCTGTCACACTCTTGCCGTCTCTGTTCTGAGAGGCACTTTAAAGGGAACGTTGATTCCCGGGGGGTCTATCAGCATACCATGATTTAAGTTCTTCTACTTCTTAGTTCTGAGTGATAAACGATGACACTTCAAACCAGACATTTATGAACTCAGACTTCTAAGTCCATATGATTCAGTGAGAGTTAAGAGCTCATTTTTCAATTTGATAGGTTACTAGGAAGTTAACCATTCTAGACAATAAGTAAAAGGTATACATACCGTGGTGGCCACCTATGTTGTAATCAACCACCTTATTTTTCTGAAAAACTATCAAAGAATGAAAAGGATCCTTCTAGGCAAAATTATACCTAAGACTACCCAGAGAAGTGAGTAAATTAGTATCTATTATAAGTCAGTAATGTAGATGCTCAGAAATCTATTTGAATCATCTCATTTTATATGTGCAGGGTTTACTTTAAATCCCAGGTAATCTTTGCCTCTCTGTCAGCCTCTGAAAGCAACGGAAAGGATGATGCAGCTTTCCAGGGCAAGTGCTTGTATGAACTCTTTTGGGCTTGTTTTTACGACGCTCATTTTCTGTACGCTGGGTGTGGCTGGAAAGTAAGCTTTAACAATCACACTAGACCTTCTCTTCCTGTGCCATTGTTGGGGAAGGCAGAATTTAAAGATGGCCCCAGGACACTGCACTGCCCCTGATATTCCCCCGGTGATTATGAACTGTTAAACTGCCAGAGGGAAATTATCTGGGTACAGCCCTTTAAAAAAGCACAGTTTTCCCTTGCTAGGAACAGAGAGATTTGAAGCATGAGAAGGATTCAGGGTGCCATTGTTGGCTGGAAGACAGAAGGAGACACGTGCGAAGAAAGGCAGATACCCTCTAAAGTGGAGAGTGGCCCCTGGCTGACAGAAAGGAAAGGGAACCTCAGACCTAAAGCTGCATGGTGCTGGATTTTGCCAAAGACCTAAATGACCTTGGAAGTGCTTTTTTTCCCTAGAGCCTTCAGATAAGAGCCCAGCTTGACTGCCATCTGAATTTTGGCCCTATAAGACCCTGAGCAGAGAAACCAGCTGAGCCTGCCCAGACTTCTGGCCTATGGAAATATGAGATAACAAATGTTTGGTTTTATGCCTCTGAATTTGTGCTAATACATTACATGACAATAGAAAACTAACATTAACACAATTGTAATATACTTATTTGTGTGTAACTGAGTTTGTGTGTAACTCTGAAGTAACTCTGAGTAAAGAAATTAGGAGTATGGAAGTGAAATGGGGTTCTTCTTATCTTCTTGTAAAAACAGCAAAGCCAACTTTATTGTGAATAATCACCAGCTGACCCATGAGGCTATTTCTCCCCCCTGCCAAGAGAATATTAAATGCACTGGAATATTTAGAGCCACAGAATTTTAAATGTCAGTGCTCCATCCATTCCACTCTTGGTGGAATTTTGGGTGAGTCAGGTTTGGATAAGTTAATTGACCCATCCTGATAAAAGAGAATAGAAAGGAGGAAAGCACTGAGATTGCATAATATGAGGAGAAATAACAAAAGCAGCCCTTGGGAAAAATTGATTGCTCTTCTCTCCTCTAACCGCAGGAAGGGACTAGTGGTATAACCAGAGAGGCACAGAAGGAAGAGTGTAAATGATATTTCTCCTTAGGATGTTCTTCCTCCTAGGACTTTCATGAAACCAACATCAAAGCTTTGGGACTGGGTCCTGTTGGAAGAGGCAATTTGGATGGCTCCCTGGTCCACTACTTCCCATGTCCTCAGCCAGGTGCATATGGGCCCTTCAACACCGGCAGTCTACCAAAGGCTTTTGGGCTACACTCTGCTTGCCTAGGTTGGCAATGTAGCCCATGATTAGAAACTAAACATACATTGACTTGATGAATCACAGTCTCCCTCCCTCTCTCACTTGCTGGTACATGCTAGAGAAGTCCTTCCCGGATGAAGGGATTTCAGCTAGTTCTCATTGACAGGGCAAGATGGGGCTGGAGAATTTGGTGCCTTTTGGTGGGAGTAGATCACAGACAGAATTTCGGCTAAGGATGTGGCCAAATGGGATGGAGGAGCAGAGATACAACCCAGGAAGAAGGCTTCCCCACCTCTGCTCCGGGGAACAATAACTCCTTCTAGCTAATTTTAGGTGGGAACAGAGAAAGAAAGCCAATCATCTGCATAGCTTCCTGCCTCCACTTCTTCCCGCTCCTCTCACTCTGTCTGCCCGCCGTCCCCTCCATCCCCATCCGGCCTCTCAATGCCTTCTGCTTCTGCATCCAAGACCTTTGCGACAGGGCTAACTTCTTGCTACTTTGTTTAGGGCTGAACTCTGGTGTCAGTGTACCTTTCCATTCCCAAATCCCCAAGCCCATGTCCCAGCACCATGGAGCCTCGCCCCACAGAGAATCTGTGAATTCTAGCATTAGAATAAAACTCTGTCATTTACGTTTGTTATGTAGTTTCTGAAATTACAGTAAAAAAGCCACAACTCTTTACAAACAGTAAAATAATAAAAGACAGCTTAGTTGGAATTACAGACATTTCACGTCTCATAAAATAACATAAAAGCTAATAAAAATATGGAGCACGTTTTCATATTCACTACGTTGGCCCTTTTACAAAAGATTCGTTCACCACTGGGTTAAAACTGCCAGGGACGCTCAGCAAGCTACATGCAGATGTGTTCATGGTATTATTATCACTGTTATTACTGTTAATTCTTCAGAGTGCTTAGCACTATTTATCCAAACAACCTAGGGGATGTTTGCAATTTTAAGCCACAAAGGGCTGAGTTTGGGCAGGGGTGTGTCAATGAAGACCGGGTTTTAGGGATTTGGGGGCGCCATGTTTTTTCTTCCTCTTTTTGGTAGACACATAGCCCGTGAGGAGTGACTATGTCTGGGGCGGGATTACCTGGTGAGGACCTCTACGCTGTACAGAAGGGCCTGCAGGGATGTTGCAAGAGCAGCTGTGGCAGCGATCTCCTCCCGGGCCGCAGGCACGGTCTCCACTTGGGACGTCTGCCTCTTTAGCTTTTGTAGGTAACAGGGGACTAGAGCTTCCAAGACCATCAGCATCTGAAGACTTTAATCAACAGAAAGGAAACCAAGTCACATTTTACATCCTGCTTTGGTTGGCGGTGTCATATTTGGGAGCACGGAGGAATGAACAGCCTCGAGAATGAGGACCGATTTTCCGGGCCCCCTTCCCACCCAACCCAAGTCAAGAGTAAGTAAAGCTGCTGGAAAGATTGACCGACACCCATTAATTAACTAATTCACTAATTAATTGAGCACCCAGGAAGAGGTGAGGAACTTCCGCTTGCCTTTCGGGGAAATACGGCCTAGTGGGGAGGGGAAAAGGGGCATAGATACAGCTGGTGGGGAGAACTGTGGAATGAGGACCGGTGGGGCTGTGCGCTCCATCTAGAGAAACAGGCACCACAATGACCAATAAAGCTGCCACCCAGGGATGTGCTAAGAGTGATTTTTCAGCTGACACAAATTTTAGACAAGATAAAACCCTTCCCTGGGAGGCCGGCTTCTTAAAGGTTAGGCAATTTTCGAGAAAAGAGTCCGTGGAAACAGCTTCCGTGATGCAGGTCTGAAAATGGCTGCTTACTGGAGTGAATAATAAAAAAATCTCAACGACATTTTAATAAGAGCCACATGTTAAACGTAACTACATAGAAACTTTGAAGGTAAAAGTCAGAACAAATACCAGTCAGACTTATAAAGCTACAGTAATTAAGACAGCATAATATTGGTGCAAGTGATGAGGGATAGAAGCAGAAAGATGTTCACCTTTAGCCCAGAAGGCTGACCTATAGCCTGCCTAGGTCCGATAGGGATCAAATACATGCTGGTTGCTACATTCTTAAAAGGTCTCATGACTGCCTATGTATCTCAGCAATAGTTAATATCGAACTGAATGAGAAGTACCAGAGAAATCTTGCAAAAGTAGTTTTATGAGATGTTCAAAGAAGACATTTATGATCTAACACTCCCTTCCCACGCATGAAGAGTATAACCACCAGCTTCATATAGCAAAAAGTACAGCTCTTTCTGCCCATACGTCCTGTCCCCGTGCTACTTAAATAAACTTACTAAGTTGCACCATACAACATCTCAAGAATTCTTTCTCGGGAAAAAAAAAAAATTCTTTCCTGGCTGTTACACTCCACAACCCCACAACACAAGGAGAGACAGACAGACATGTGGAACAAGATAAGGAGTCTGAAACAAATCCGCAGGTACTTGATTTGTAACAAGGATGACATTGCAGTGCAATGGGAAATGCTAGTCTTTTCCTTAAATGGTACTTGTTCTATTGTCTATTAGCATCTGTATGGGAAAAAGAAATCTTGACCCTTACTTTACACCATACCAAAATTTAATTTCAGATGGATTATCTATCTGAATATGAGGGTAAAAACAATAAAGCATTTGGCAGATAATATAAGGGGATATATTCATAAGCTTGGGTTAGCCAAGATTTCTTTTTTTTTTTTTTTTAAGATTTTATTTATTTGACACTGAGAGAGAGACATAGCGAGAGCAGAAACACAAGCAGGGGGAGTGGGAGAGGGAGAAGCAGGCTTCCCACTGGGCATGGAGCCCAATGCAGGGCTCGATCCCAGGACCCTGGGACCAGGACCTGAGCGAAAGGCAGACACTTAACAACTGAGCCACCCAGGCGCCCCAGGTTAGCCAAGATTTCTTAAAGGAACACAGAAAGCACTAAATAGTGATACATTGGACTACATTAAAATAAAGAATTCTGTTTCATTAAAAGATAATATTAGGTGAGTAAAATTATAAGTCACAGAGTAAGAGATGTTATTTGAAATGCGTATAACCAGTGGTGTGCTGGAGTGGACACTTAACAGGTCAAGACAGTCTAGGTATGCATCTGTTTCCAACCCCATGTTCAATGACGTCATGCTGGTATCTTGTACTCAGCCACAGCTAGATATTGGCAAATCAGCAATGCTTTGCAACAGGGACTCTTCTCCGCCAGAGAGCTGGTTATTAAACGTTTACCAGCACCCCAGTCCATATAAGCTAAAAGTCCTTACATCAGACACTTTAGACAAATTCTACATATCAAATAAAATAAATACTGATAATCTTATTTAAAAATGGGTAGAAGACTTCAGTAGGCACTTTGCACTTTGGAAAACCAGTAGTATCTACTAAAGGAAAACACACACCTATTCCATGACCTAGCACAGCATTTCTACCTACAGAAATACACACATATGAGCTCACAAAGATGCGTACAAAAACCTTCACTGCAGCATTATTTGTAATAGCTTCAAATTAGATATAACACAAAAGTCTGTCTACGAGAAATTGATTGTGGCAAATACATTAAATATTACAGATGAATGAAGAACAAACTGTGGTGACTTACAATGATGTGGATGAAGTTCATGAAATAACATTGAATAACAAAAGTAGGACATTAAAAAGTACTTACTATATTATTTCACCTGAATAGAGTTCAGAAACAGGCAAAGATGATTTAGGGTAGTGGCTCATCTGATTTTTCTATTTGAGTAGTACTTGTGTAGATGAGCTAACTTTATGAACGTTGGTACAACTATAAAATTACGATTTTTAAAAACCTTTTTGTGTAAATGTTACATTTAAATAAAATACATTTACTTAAAAAATTTAAGTACAATAGGGACTTGGTGTTACCAGTGTTGAAGAGTTATAAGAATTGTACTTGTTCCTTGGGAGAGATCCTGGGGAACAGCTGCTTAAGAGACCCTGATCCTACCCAGAAATTTAAGAACCCCTCTGGCTTAAATAGAACAGAATAGGGACTAGGGAGGATAATTCTTTCTTTAATTTTAATTTAACTTAATTTAACAATATTGGACTTTGGCCTTTAACCCACAATGACTAGAGAATTTGATTGTGAACTCTAATTCCTTTTGATTTCAGTGTGTTTGGATTTTTGTTTGTTTTTTAAAGATTTTATTTATTTATTTATTTGAGAGAGAGAGAGCGCACAAGCAGGGGGAGCAACAGGCTGAGGGAGAAGCAGGCTCCCCGCTGAGCAAGGAACCTGTTGCGGGGCTCCATCCCAGGGCCCTGGGACCATGACCTGAGCCAAAGGCAGATGCTTAACCTACTGAGCCACCCAGGCATCTCATGGATTTTAACTTGAGAGAGGATTCCATGTCTTACCAGAAATCTGATAATGGGAAAAATTTTTAGTTAAATCTGGGGGTTTTCTATGTCACTGACATTTTAACATTAGAGAACCTTTATGCATTTTATTAGTGCAGTGTCTTGATGTTATCACTTCATCTCACTGCAGATCCTCTGAGACACCCTACTAACAATGTACTCAGACACACCTGGAATAGAAAATAGGATAGGGAGTATTTTTACACCCAGAAATAGAATGGGCTTGGAGTTAACGCAGGGTTTCAATCCATTGTTGAGCCTTTTATGGAGCCTTGATATTATAGGACGAGCCCAAGGAAAGTGGGGAAGGACCATTGCTATAGACTGTAGATTTGCTCTCTCAAGGGACATAGCCACACTTCTGGTTGACCACTGGCATGATATTAATCCCAGCTGATTAACACAAAAAAGCTGGGAATCTTGGTGGGGGGGGGGGATGGATATTTCTTACTCATTCTTCATGTAGAGAGAGTTCAATTAATATGAATCCTGGTCCCTCTTTGTCCCTTTACTCGTTCTGTTGTAGGGGAGAGGGAAAGACTAATCTGAGAGGCAAACTGATAAAGATACACTGACAAAATCAACTCCACTCTTTACTTCTTCCTGCAAGAGCTTGCCAACAGAACAGGATTTCTTTCCTCCACACTGTGGGTTTTCAGGGCGGTCCAGTTTCAAGCTTGATCCTTATACCAAAAATACGATAGCACATAAATTGGGATTTTGTTAATGAACTAGACATTACAAGAAAAGATCAAAGTAGATTGAGAAGTCAAGAGGGGAGAGATTGCCTAATATTGATATAATTGGGGAGGAGGGCCAGAGGGTTGATTAAGCCAGCCTCAGGGAGCATTTAAAGGAATGTAACTCTATTATTTTTAAGGATCTATAACTGCATAACAGGGGGCTATCCCTGATTCATCTGAATTACTGTCTCTGTCTTTAAAAGTTTTCTTTTAATAGCAAGATGAGATTGATTTTCATTTCGCATATCAGTACAAAAATCAGACTAGCACCAACGTCCTGGAATTGGGAGGACACTTTCCATGTGAATCCTTCTCATTCCTTACACTTGGCAAAATGACAGGCAAGATTTCTATTCTTGCTCTATGTGTACCAGGAGTTCTTAGTGCTCCTTGAAAAGCATTCTCTTCGATAGTTTAAATGTCTGCTCTGCAATTTTGTTTACTATTCATTTGTGTTACATGTCAGGACAGTATTTTCTAAACAAGATGAAACATCTTAGCTGCCACACAAATTCCAAATTTTAGGGTGTTTTACATTAATGAAGATTTACTGTATTTTCCAGAATCTGTGCTATGATACGTTTCCTAAATGTAGTTAGTTATTGAGAACATCCTTGCCAGAATATTACAGGATGATATGAGCCCACATAACCTTTGTACTCATTCACTTTTATTTCCTTAGCCACATTTACTGATCACAAGGCCTAGAATAAAGGGCTGCATTACCTTCTGAATGATTCGGGAGCATAGGCTACCACAGTCACGCAGAGCTTAATGGCCTCACTTATAGAGAATGTCAGGTCTTCGTTTCCATAGCAGAAATCTGAAGGGACAGAAGGTCAAGGCACAAAATCAGAGTGGAGTCTGCCAGGGATAAAGGAGACATTATCACTCTTAACACTCCAGTTATACTTGATAGCCATTTCTTCATCAGACTTTATTTCTAAACTGTGAACACGATTAATTTCTTCATCTAAAGGGACTGAAAATTCTGTTTCCTCCTTTTGAATAATCAGATGAAAAATAAAAGTGCTTTTCAGGGGGTAGTTTGGGAAAAAAATCTGACCTACTAAAAGATACCCAAGGGCACGCAGATGTCTAAGACATGAGACTTTATCTTTGAATTCCCTCTAGTTCTACACATTTCATGATCATAAAAGACCATTTTAGAGAGTTACTGACCTAGAATTGCCCAGGAAAACCTAATTTTCTGAACACTGTGGTACTAGAGTAGTGTAGAATGAAGCACCAGTTTAATACAATTTTCATGGGAGGGAATTCCTTACTCTTTAGGATTTTCTTTTTTTTAAAAAAAATTATTTTATTTAATTTTTTAAAAGATTTTATTTGTTTATTTGACAGAGAGAGACACAGTGAGAGAGGGAACATAAGCAGGGGGAGTTGGAGAGGGAGAAGCAGCCTTCCCACGGAGCAGGGAGCCCGATGCGGGGTTCGATCCCAGGACACTGAGATCATGACCTGAGCCAAAGGCAGATGCTTAATGACTGAGCCACCCAGGCGCCCCTAGGATTTTCAATAAATTAAAAAAAAATTTTTTTTTAAACATCTTATTTATTTGAGAGAGAGAGAGAGGGAGGGAGGGGGGGAGAGAGAGAGAGAGAGAGAGCATGCACACATGCAGGAGTAGGGGGTGTAGCAGAGGGGGAGGGAGAGGGACAAGCAGACTGCTCTGAGCACAGAGCCTGCTGCAGGGCTTGATCCCAGGACCCTGAGATCACGACTTGAGCTGAAACCAAGAGTTGGACACTTAACCAACTAAGCCAACCAGGCAATCCTAGGATTTTTAAGAAATTTAAGAAAAACAGGAGATAGGAAATGTCCTCATTCAATGTATACCACTTTTTCGTTTTTTTTTTTTTCTGTTTTGATTTAGGTTAAAATATTTAATATAGAATTATTTTTTTAAAAAAATTACAAAGGGAAAAAGAAGGTCAGGGCAACTTTTGTTTTTACCTAATGACTTAAGAGGCTTCTCAGCTTTGACCAGCTCTAAGATGTCTAACATGTCAGTGGTCTCCCCCTCCAGGGACTGCAACAGGTCAAACAAGCACTGAGCTGACACACCTTTGCTGGGCCCGTTATTGGCAGCATCCTGTATGAAGAAAGGCTATTTTAGTTTATTGATTCTCACCTCAGCAGTAATGTGGTTTGATCAGGAATTCAAATCTCACAAACACCACCAATGATAATAATTACATCGATCTGGCATTCAGCTCCCACAATCCTGCATCCAGCAATGCTGCTATATGATTTTGGAATGGAACACCTGACTTTCAAGGGATCTATTAAATGCTAATCTGGTACAAAGAGGTATTTGTGCATACTCCTAAAAATACAGCAATATGTAGACTGCCAGAACAATTCATGTAAATGTCTCCTCTGGTCCGCGATGGAAGGACTCAGCATTCCTGAAGGAACTTTCCATAATGTAGGAGTAGAATACTTCAAATACGTCTGGGGAAACAGATGCTTATTTTAACAACTTTTGGCATTTTTCAGGTCTTGTTTGATAATATAACTCCAAAATGGAGATGCTTGCCATCTCAAATCTATTTAAAATGGCCTTGATTCATTAAAACAACAAATCCCTCTTAAATTCCTACTATGTGCCAAGTAGAATTCTGTACACTGACGTTATGACAAAACAAAAACAAAACAAAACAGACATACAAACAAAATAAAAACAAACCAAATGCAAACAGAGAAACAGATGAAGGTCTTGCTTTAATGGAGCTTAAATTCTATTTTGGGGTATGGTAGAGATACATATTAGTGAATCAAATGTATGACATGTGATATAGTATGGTGTAAGGGTTCTGAAGAAAAAGAAAAAGAAAGCAGGGTAAGTGCTAGAGAGTGATAGAAAGGAATGAGAATGAGGAACTCTTCCTTTTTATTAATTGAGTATAAAAACCTGGGGAGTGGGTCTATTAATATCCTACAGGCAGAGATGAGGGTTGAAGAAAAATGAAGAGAAGTAATTATGATATTCGTATCCCCCTGGTTGAAGAAAGAGAGCTGAGACACTGACTACACAAATGGACAATATAAATGAGCAGGTCGTGTATAAAAACAGAACTCTGATCCAAAACCTGTGGTAACCCGCCCAGGAAACCAACCCATTGTCCACAGTCACTAGCCCAGGAACCAGCCTGCTGTAAGTCAGGTCAGTAGGAAGTCAGACTACTAGCTCTAGCGGAAACCAAACAACAACC
Organism: Phoca vitulina; assembly: GCF_004348235.1. NCBI lineage: Eukaryota > Metazoa > Chordata > Mammalia > Carnivora > Phocidae > Phoca > Phoca vitulina. The sequence continues at coordinate 26,483,213 of NW_022589704.1, forward strand.
CCTTTAACCATTGGTTCCCTAATGGCCAGGCCTTGTAAAACCGACAGCTCCCCTGATCCTTGTCCCTGCTTCCAAGTAGACCAATCAGAGAAAGCCAAATATGTACCCCTAAGCAATTACACCGGATGCCCCACTTCTAGTTAGCCGGCTTACAGCTCCCCCGTACCAACGGCCTCCGATCAGGGCACCCCTGAAGCCTTCCCTTTTCTCCACCATAAAAGTTCCTTACTCCTCTGTCAGCCTTTGAGTCTCTGCCAAGACACAGGTGACGGTGGTGAACTCCCTTGCCACAGCCGACTCTAAAAGAGCCTTTGCTTTCCTCATCGGGTTGGTCTACTTACAGGAAACTCCAGGAGAGGGGCCACACTAGCAAACAGCTGGAGCACAAATGGCTTCCGGTGTAGAATGTAGAACTGTTGGCAGGCAAATTCGATGGCTTGGCGCAACTGGGGATTGCTTTCATAATCGGAGTACACCTGCGGAAAAGTGCCACATATTCAGAACATGCCTTAGCAGCCTGTCAAACTTGTGTTTGCTTTTAAAACTCATAGCAATGGAGGGGCGCCTGGGTGGCTTAGTCGGTTAAGTATCCGACTCTTGACTTGGGCTCAGGTCATACTTGCAGGGTCCTAATATCGAGCCCCGTGTTAGACTCTGCTGAGCGTGGAGACTGCTTAAGATTCTCTCCCTCTCCCCCACCCCCGCCCCGCCCTCCCCTCTCCCGCCCCTCACAGTCTCTCTCTCTACAAAAACAAAACAAAAACACCTCATAGCGCTGGGAAGCATGGAGAGAAGTGGCTAATTTAATAAACTGGTAGATGGGAGTATAAAACAGTATGATCTCTCTTGTGAGAAATTTGGTAATAAACATGAATATACTTTTTCCCAGGGAGTGTGTCACTAGGAATTTACCTCAAGAAACAAATTGGACAAAGGTACAAAGACGGATATAGAGGAATTCCTACTGCGATTTTGCTTATAATAGTGGAAAGTTTTGAACAAGTGAAATTATTCATAAATTGGGGTAGGTTAAGTAGATTATGGTATATGCATACAGCAGAATATTATGCAGTTATTAGAAAGATGCTCTAGCACTCAACGTAGCTACATGAGAAAAAGCCCGTGATATTCTTAGTGTGATGTGAGAAAGGTAGGTAACAAACTTGAACATGTGGTATGATCCAACTTTTGTTTAAAAAAAAAAGTAGGATAGAGAGTAAGGATTTTCAAGAAGTATAAATAATGGTTATCTAGGAAGGAGGATTATAGGTGATCTTTGTTTTCTTCTTTAAACTTTATCTTCTGAATTTTATAACGAGCATTTATTGTTTTTGGAAATCAGTAAAAAAGTTTATAAAAATAGAGAAAGTTCCAACTATCTAAAAATAAGAGAGGCCTGATATTAAAGAAAATTTCTTGCCCCAGTAGGTTGAACAAACTCCACTTTGCACAAGCATGTATTACTTTTATAATTTTTATTAAAACTTCCATAAAAGTAGAGGACTGGGATGAGCCCCTAGGCTCTGTCTGAACTTCATCCATTACTCCTAAACGTAGCCAGATACACGTTAGACATGGGTACATGGAAATTGTTCCTGCTGACTTCACCTCCTCCGATCTCAGCATAGCAAATTTAATAGCAACGGAAATCTCGATTCAGACAGAGATCAGAAAATCTCTCAGGAGAAACATCAGCGGAACACTTGCCATACGTTTGAGTAAAGAGAGCAGTGATTCCCAAACTTCTAGGGCATCAGAACCACCCGGGGGTCTTGTAAGAATCCAGATGAACGGGCCCTGACTCCACAGTTTCTGGTTAAGTAGGTCTGGGGTGGGGCCCAAGGATGTGTATTTCTAACAAATTCCCAGGGGATGCTGATGCTGCTTGTCCAGCGACCCCAGTTTGAGAACCACTCAAAGAGTGGTTAGAGGAAAGGGGAAAGCCTATCCCAGGTCTGGGAGACCTCAGGAGAGACAGAACGGGATATTGTGACCTTCCAGAAAATTCTGGGGAGATTTCACTTGGTGCCTTCTGCTGCCACAAAAGCAGGTAACTTCCATCTTAAAAAGTTGTAGTACAGGTCTTGTTGACCTGCCGTACGGGCAGTTGGTTTTCTGGTGAGGAGGCTAGAGCCACTGCACCTGCAGCATGGTGGGCAGAATCCACTGGTAGCCGCTGAGAGAGAAAAGGTGGTTGAAGTGCACAGCGCTGTTGATGACGGTGGCGGCGTACTGCCTGAGCAGGGCGCTGTCTTCCGGGTGGAGGATCAGAGCCCCGTTAAAGACGTTGAGGAAGAGCATGATTTCATCTCCCCAGGGAAACTCGCTCGGCATGCCCAGGAACATCTCCTCCAGGAGCTGGATCCACAAGCTTTTCTGAAGAGTGTCGAGGCCAAACAGCTCCTTGCCGGCTGTGAAAACACAAAACAGCAGAGACAGAATTAGCCCCACGCCAATCCTGTCAGCGTGGGAGGGCCATCAAACCAGGGGGGGGGCACTGCTGTTTCCCATTTGTTCCGCTCTGGGACGGGAAGATGTGCTGCGGAAATGCTTCCAGCACACATTGCTGCTGCTGGTATCACACTCCCTGGTTCTCAACGGACTTCCATCATCACCTCCTTGATTCGACTCTGGAGGCCAGACAGGGCTGACATTTGCAGCATGTTGCACTGAATAAGCTGTGGCATTGGGGAAAAATATCAGTTGTTTCAGAAAGGAAATGGCAGGGCTGGGACTGGTTCTAGATCTTTGAATTCCTGGACAGACAGACGAGAGCTCTTTCTACTATTTGCTCTGGAACTTCTGGGTGAAGAAGACATTGAACATTGGGAGGCTAATTGTAAATATCTCAAATTAATAACTGAGTCACACAGCAAGGCTTTGAAGCGACCCTCTTTCTGGTCTCTCTGTCTCTATCTCCCTCTCCATTCAGGTGTTAATTCAGATAGAGTAAAACAAACATACACGGATCTCAAATGGAGAGTTTGGTGAGTTTTGACAAAAATACACACTCATGTAACCAACGCACCAATCAATACATAGACCATTTTCATTACCTCAGAAAGTTTCCAGGAGATCTATCCCCCCCAACTCAGAGGCAACCACTGTCCTGATTTCTGTAGATGAGTTTTGTTTCCTGAAGTTCATATGAACACCTGTTCTTCACTTAGTCAAGTAACAATACCTACTACTACCTACCCTAACAATACCATATTATTGCCTTCAACTGCTTATGGAAAAGAATATGTGGGGTGTGTGTGTGTGTGTGTGTGTGTGTGTGTGTGTGTGTGGAATACTACTCAGCCATCAAAAATGAAATCTTTCCATTTGCAACAACGTGGTGGATGGAACTAGAGGGTATTATGCTAAGCGAAATAAGTCAATCAGAGAAAGACAATTATCATATTATCTCACTGATATGTGGAATTTAAGAAACAAAACCAAGGATTGTAGGAGAAGAGAGGAAAAAATAAAACAAGATGAAACCAGAGAAGGAGACAAACCATAAGAGACTCTTAATCATAGGAAACAACCTGAGGCTTGCTATGGGGGCGGGGGGTGGGAGGATGGGACAACCGGGAGATGGACATTAAGGCAGACACATGATGTAATGAGCATAGTATTATATAAGATTGATGAATCACTGACCTCTACCTCTGAAACCAATAATACATTATATGTTAATTAATTGAATTTAAATTAAAAAAAAACCAAAAAAATCGTGCCTATGATTAGTTAAGAACAGTGGTCTCAGTTTGCTCCCTGGAATCGCAGCATCGACATCCCTTGGGAACTTGCTAAAATTCAAGTTCCCGGGCTCTATGCCAGAGCCACTGAGTCAGAACCTGGGGAGGGTGGAGCCCAGCAATCTGTGTTTTATCAAGGCCTCCAGGTGATTCTGATGCACTGAGGGCTGAGAAGCACTGCCTTAGAGAACTGTCTGCTGGTTCAGATGCTCTCCAGCCAAGGACCAAACAAGGGCATAGGAAGCCCAAGAAAAGAAATGCTTTTTTTTTTTTTCTTGATACCTTGTGGATCACTGAAGAGTGAAAATTCAGCGTCAATAGCACTTCGGGGGAATGAGGGTAGTCGGAGGAGGTCTTCCTGGAGCATGGAGACATGGGACTGTTTGTGGGCTGTGGGGATCTTCTGCGTCAGGGAGATGAGAAACAAAACCCGCCCGACTTCCTCCAGCTTCCGAGTGAACACCTAGCCGCAAACAAAAGCAGGAGCAGAGGAAACGTAGAATTAGCAACTCTGAGATTAAAAGGAGTGAAGACATTGAAGTAAAATCTTTCATGGCAAACAGGGCTGATAAAAAATCAAGGGGGGGGTGGGTGTTGAATTGAGGGAGAAATGGTTTTTTTTCTTTACCACATAGATGGAGCAAACAATGCTTGATTGACTCTCACTTCCTGTATCCGCCTGCTCCCCAGAAGGAAGTGTTTCTTAGGGGTTTGCAGGCTGGAGGAGCACAATGCAAGCATTGTCAGGAATCGTTCCATATGAAATAGAGCCCATTTGTTTGGATATCATAATATGGAAGACCTTTTCCAACAGGAGCCAGTCAGTCAGTTCCAAGTGCCTCTACCATTTCCACAGATACCTTAAGCTGTTTTGGGCTTTTCTCTTAAAAAAGGACTGAAATGGGATCCAGGAAGAACCTATCTTGGTACAAAAGCTGATGGGCCTAGATGGCGCAGACAGGATTCTCTTGGTCCCTTCTCTTTGTTCCTTTCCTGTTGATGATGGGTGCGCAGGGAGTGTGATGAGGAGGTCCATAAGCAGTCCGAAGCTGCTGAGGAAACTCCAGGGCCAGAACCACAGGCTTGCATACTACTATCTCCCTGCAGAACTCAGAAAGAAATCTTAAAATTCCAACTTGGAGTGTACACAGAACGAGAGCTCCATTTTATGCAATTTTTAAAAAAATATTTTATTTATTTATTTGACAGAGAGAGACACAGAGAGAGAGGGAACACAAGCAGGGAGAGTGGGAGAGGGAGAAGCAGGCTTCCAGCTGAGCAGGGAGCCCAATGAGGGGCTCAATCCCAGAACTCTGGGACCATGACCTGAGCCGAAGGCAGACGCTTAATGACGGAGCCACCCAGGTGCCCCCATTTTATGCAATTTTTAAAAACATGTTCTTAGACATAAAAAGAACACACTAGTGAAGTGCTATTGTTGATAATGGTTTTAATTCTTTTGCTGCCAAAATCAGGGGCTGGGATAATTGGGGGTAATTATTTCAGAAATTATATACACTTAAGACCTTACAGTTATGTATACTTTAGACCCAAGACCACACACTTTGTAATACTTGCACTATTTTCCTCTTTCAACTGCAATTCAGGTAGTTTATGCTAACTATACTTTTAATTACTTAAGTGGTCTAATTCTATGCCATTCTCATTCATTCCATGAAGTTGTTTTTGAATAGTTTGATGCCAAATTAACCTTCTTGATATGTGCAGAAAAACTGAAATGATAAATTATCCTGAAATTCTTTAGACATTTTATTAAAAATTAATGAATGTGGGGGTGCCTGGGTGGCTCAGTGAGTTGAGGTCCAATTCTTGGTTTTGGCTCACGTTATGATCTCAGGGTTGTGGGATCAAGTCCCCTGTTGGGTGCACTTGGCGTGGGGTGTGCTTGGGATTCTGTCCCTCCCCCTCCGCCACCATCCTTCCCCTTTGGGCACATGCAAGTGCACTCTCTCTCTCTCTCTCTCTAATAAATAAAATCTTAAAAAATACAAAATAAAAATAAATAAATGAATGTAACACATAGACCATATTAAAATGGTATCATTATTAGAATTGTGGACTATAGGGCTCCTGGGTGGCTCAGTTGGTTAGGCAACTGCCTTCGGCTCAGGTCATGGTCCTGGAGTCCTGGGATCAAGTCCTGAATCAGACTCCCTACTCGGCGGGGAGTCTGCTTCTCCCTCTGACCCTCCCTCCTCTCATGATCTCTCTGTCTCATTCTTTCTCTCTCAAACAAATAAATAAAATCTTTAAAAAAAAAAAAGAATTGTGGACTATAGCTATATTTTGCATACAAAATAGTGAATTTCCTTATTCTTTTCTTCAATCATAAATTTAAGTACAACTGCTTGATTCTGTCTCCTGTTTTAAGGGAAGTTAGTAACATGCCTAAGGTCAGGTGACCAATCAGTGGCAGAGCTGGGACTGGGTCCAAGTCTCTGTAACTTAGCTCAGTGCTTTTCCCAGGCATAATACATTGATCCCTTTTATTTTATTTTTCCCAACCAGTGTAAACCTCTGTGGCAACCTTCCAAGAGCTGCATTTGTGTACTTCCAATCCTGTTTTACAAAAATGTGAGAAGAATACTTGGAAACTAGTAGGTAAATAAATTCGAAGATTTCTAGTGTTTAAACCCAACGATTTGTCATAGCATTAATCCAAATGAGTGTTCTTTGATACCTTTACATTATGATCCAATTTATGAAAACTAACACACTATTTTGGGGAACTATTGACCAAGGGCCTACCCATCCACTTTCTCGAGAGAGGATTGTATCAGAATCAGAATCTCGGGGTTGGCAACACATTCACTGATCATCTATCCCAATGACTTGGCAAAACCATATAATAAAATAGAGGTGGTCAGGCACCTGTTTCTGAATGAGCTCCTGTCCTTTCTCTGGATGCATATGTACCAGGTTCAGCTGTGGAGATACTGATCTCCGGAAAGGATAAATATCCCGAACATATGTCTGTGGCAGGATTACACAAAGAGAAAAAAAAAAAAGAGTTCAGATGATTATCAAATGATTAAATTTTACTCTAATTTCCTCTTTACCCAAAGGTCAAATGAAAGTTATGTATTTTCTAAGGGTTTTCTCATTTTATGCTCTCCAATTCTATAAAATCCTATGGAAAGTAAACGCCCACCTCAGGAAAGCATCAAACCACGTAGGCTTAGCACCCTTTCCAAACACTAGGGTGCAACATCAGGAGCAAAGGATCCAAAGGCAATTTAATAAAGGACATTCTGGAGGAAGAAGGTCACTGTAAAGTGATGTCTTGAGGTGCCCTTTGGTCATTAGGTCAGGTCACCATGGTCATGCTCAACATAATAAAAAGAGGAATAACAAGGACATTAAAATTCCAAGTAGACACACATATTTATTATATGGGCAACTTAATTTTTCATCAGGAGGTAATAATAATGAATGCTTTATTTGCCTTATCTCCTTTAATTATTGCAACCTATGATAGATACTATTATCATCCTCTTCATTTTACAGACAAGGAAAATGAAGGGCACAAAGGTACAGTGGCTAGTCCAAAGCTACACTGACAGCAAGGTGGTGTAACCTAAGTGGCCATACTCCTAACCACTGAACAACGATGCCTCCCTGAGTGAGAGCAACATTCAGGAAAGGCATGACAAGTTTCTGACACAACTCAACAGGAGTGCATCACTGTGCAGTCTCACCTTATTGTAGTGGATAAGATTCCATCGTTTGTCCATGAGAAAATAATGGGTTGACTGAGATTCTGGGATATTAAAAAACTCCAGACACTCCTAGAACAATAAGTATAGATAAGTGTTTATGGAGAACATATTATGTGCCAGGTAGTAAGCTGAAAGATACAAATACCAAAACAAGGTAACTTATAAGGATTATAGATCTTATATACTTTTTATATGTATATATATATGGATACATATTGGATTTGAATACACAGTTGCCCAAAGAATGATATAATCCAGACTTGTAACGTAATATAAACCAACTGCTCTCAAAGTGCTAAAAGATGTGCAATTATGAATTCAGACTGCGGAGTGAACCGTGGAGGTACAGTGGCATCTGCTGGTCTCAGTGTCAGGAAGAAAGCATGTTTGGTAATGCCATTAAAAATAATACAAGCGGCAACACACTGAGCCATTATTGTATACCGTATTCTGAGTTCAATGCCTTCCGTGTAGGTACCTTGTATATCCTGCACTAGTACCCCAGTACTGGGGAAAGAGAATCTGAGCCTGGAGAGGTCCTGTTCAATTTAGGTCACGCTGGTTATGGTGGAACCGGGGTTGGGACTTACTCTGTTTACCTTCCTGCCATTCAGCCTGAGTAGGAAAATGGAGTGGTTGTTGAAATTCGCTTCACTGGGCCTTAGTAATTCTCTGGAGATGTCTGGGTAAGGCCTGAAGGAGGCATTTTGTACCGAAATAAGATATACACGTTTGGTACAACTGAATTTTTCAGAGGCCTTTCCTGCTTCCGTCTTGGCCTGGAGCTGTGTTCCAGGAAATCAGTTTACCAAAAGTTTGGAATCCAGATAGATGGGGAATAGCTGTAGTACTTTACCTTAAAAGCCATACAGGCATGTGTAACTGTGGATTGGCTTTCTGCCAAGGGTCACAACTGCCATAACCATTAAAGAACTGTCTTGACTCACCCGATTTATTCTAAGGTATATATGTTCTGCTTCTCCACCCACTTCAGTCCGTGGAAGTCAGACTGTACACCGTGCAACCAAGTGCCAGAGAAAGGGTCTCTGGCAGGATCAGCAGCTGACAGAGGCTGCCTCAGCTCCCTCAGTGTGCAACCCCAGGGCACCTCCAGAACTACCCCCACGTGATGTCAGGGAGCGCTGAAGCAGGAATCGACAGCACTCCCAGGGGAGCCAGTACGCTTGAGAGGGTCAAGATGCTGCTTCAGCTGAAGGAGAAGCGGCATGTATTTACCTACCTCAAAGCAGAGCTATGATGTCGGTAGGTGTGGGGAAAATCATGTGAGGAAATGGGGGAAGTACATGATAGCGGAGCACATTCTACAAGAGGTAAGTCAATGCATGTATTTGTTTGAAGATAGGAAAATGCCATTTAATTCTAAATGGGATGATCAGTGAAGTGGCCACAGACATTGTGCTTTAAAAATCATTTCTGTTGAAAGCCATTCATACCTTGAGCAGGGCTTCGAACTGAGTGTCTTCATGGACTGGTAACTGGGTTGGGATATCACACTCATTCTGCCCATGAACTACCAAGGTTTTCGTACCTACAGAAGGCAAATACAATCATAAGCTGAAGTTCACTCTAGGAAAGTTTATCTTTAAGGCACAAAATATTAAAATATTATCAATGGGCTGATATTTTTCTTGTTATGATTGTTACTTGTAGTGAGTGCTTGTGGTAAACTCTGTGTTGCCCTAATATCCCTCTTTTATAGTTAATAGATGTTTTAAATTTATTTACTGACTAAATAACAAAAGCTACCATTTATGGAGTTCCCAATACTTTGACATGTATTTTATGTGCATGATATTTAAATCTCACAACAACCCTATGGTATGGGTATTATTATTTTCATTCTACAAATGAGAAAACAATGGAAATGGACTCTTACAAGTAAGAACTTATAAGTAACTTAGTCAAAGACACATTTATTTAACAGAAAAGTCAGAATTCAAACCTTATGTATTGCAACAAGTAATATATCCCTGTATTTTAAATGAGATGATCACGCAGTAATGGTTGAGAAAATACAAAAAGAGATATTAGCAAAACCATGACAAGTACCTGGAATGCAGTTTAAATTTACATTTTCTGTATTCTACTAGGCTAGGGAGTTAGTACTTATTCTACTTCATTCATTCATTATAAGTGTTTGTGAACATCATGATATACCTTGGCTTTTAATGAGCTGTTTTTAAGCCTATGAATGACAACATGAGTTTCTTTGCTATAATAAAAACTGATCACCTTGTCAGATAACCTATGGAACATATAAATACACAACTTCCATTTATGGAACACTTGCTATGAGTCAGGTATGACAGCAAGTATTTTATCTACGTAAATGCATTGATGACTCATGATTGTGCAGTATGAATCACATCCTTGTTTTACCCATGAGTAAAGAAAGCTTGAAAAATGATGTACTTTTTTTTAGCTAATACTAACTGTATTAATAAATGGGAGTAACATGACTTTAATGCAGGCCTCTACATTGCATACCCTGTGTTCTCATCTTTATATAATTGTGCCTTTCTCTTTATTTTAATACATGGATCATCTGGTATTTTCTTAGTCACTGCACCAGGATAAAGACTCGGAAGAATTTCTATCTTAAAGAAAAGCAAGCTATCAGGAGTGAAAAGGAACCGTAGCTCAAGTTTACATCACACTTCATGTTCTTTTGTTGTTCTCCTTTCTTCCTGCTTGTCCCTTTTCCAATTTTTCATAAAGCCATCTCTCATAGAGTTTACAAAGATCTGGGGTCCATGCCATGCAAACAGTATCATTCCCCTTGCAGTGCCAAACATTCATTCAGAAAGGCTCCCCGTTCAGCTGGCCCTGTGTGATAGACTTAAATACATCTTCAACCTTGGCCGCTCTTCAAGGACTGATTCATGTGGATTGGTTCTGATGTCTCCCCTTTCATCTGGCAATCTCTGACTTTTAAAGGGTCTATTGTATTTCTTCAGATTGTATTAAACAAAAATTCTTTGAAGCCCCCAACACCAGGGTCAGGACTCTGAAATTTTTCTCATGAATGAAAGAGGCAGTTGGACTTTAAAAGGGTTATTTATACTCTTAAACAAAGAGAAAAGTTATGTCATCCAACAGCGGTAGTGGGTTACCTGGCATGGAAGCGGTCACCAGCAGCTTTACCTCACACTGCTCCTTCTTCATGGTCTGCTTGAGATCCTTGAAGAACAGTCCCTCTACATAACCCACCACTTCCCACAGGAAAGTCAGGGTGGCCGAAATGGCGTCCATCCCCCACTCACAGGGGGTCCGCACGAAGTACATGATTAATCCCACCTAAAAGAACAGGGAGAGGTCACAAAACCACGATAATCCTGAGCAAACATTCTCATTTCCTTGGCTTTTGTTTCCTTAATCAAATATTCTTTTGTGCCTTCATATTCTCCGTTTAACGTTTCCTCTAATACTTTTCAATGTCCATGAGCAAGAGGGTGGAACTGGAAAACCAACCAGAACAGGTTGCCATACATTTTTGTGTTTCAGGGAAATGGTGATTTAAGACAAAAGCAGAAGATTGTTTTTCCAGGCTTCAAGTCGCTTGGTAGTTCAGGTGCTGAGGCCACCCCAAATTAATCTCTACAAGATGTTTGCTGAAACAGTATTTGCAGATTGGATTATGTCTAGCGGTCTGAACCAATGAACACTGTGCTTGGCTAAATTGGTGACCTTAACAGATTTTTCTTTGTGTCCCCTAAAATCTTGAAAAGCTCTGGGTCCTTTTGCACATATTTAGGTTGACATTTAAAATGTCTCATCAGGATGCCTGGGTGGCTCAGTCAGTTAAGCATCTGCCTTCAGCTCAGGTCATGATCCCAGGGTCCTGGGATGGAGCCCCACATCAGGCTCCCTGCTCAGTGGGGAGCCTGCTTCTCCCTCTCCTACTCCCCTTGCTCTCTGTCAAATAAATAAATAAAGTCTTTAAAAAAAATAAAATAAAAGGTCTCATCATAAGGTAATTTTTTTTTTGTTAATAGGAGAATATATTAAACATTCTCTACATTGAAATAAAAGGCAGATTGACTGTAATTGGAATGTGTATTTCAACAAATTTTGATGAAAGAAGTTTTAACTACCTTATTCAACAGCGCACAGCAAAATCATAAAGAAGTAACATCAAAGTTTTCCCCGCCCAGGGCTTTATTGATTGTTTCTTGAAAAATTTCTTAATCTTAGCAAACTTTCTAGTTGTGTTGAATCAGCCTACAGGGTCACTAACTTAATCTTCTTTGGTGGTTCTGAAGGCTAACCACCCTAATGAGTGCTAAACCTTACCTCTAGGAGAAATCTATCAAAGACAGGAAAAGGTGGTAAGTCCTATGGGTTTGTGTGTGTGTGTGTGTGTGTGTGTGTGTGTGTGTTAGCGGGGGGTGGTGGTGCAAAAAGGTGATTTTACTAAAGCACAGGGACAGAACCCATGTTCAGAAAGTCCTATGGGTTTAAAGTGCCTTGATCCATCAGAAATGAGGCTTCCTTAAAACTCATGCAGTATATCAGATTCTTTCTCTGTCTTATACATCTGTCAATTCATCTGGTGATACCTGGGCTGGTCAGGGTGGGCCTTTCTTGTGGACAGTAGAGGATGATGTTTGAGATGGCAGGCATGCTCACGAAGTGTTAGTGCATATTTGCAAGTTGAGGATTTGGAGATTTATTCCTTAAAACTATCTGAGCACCAAATCCCTTTAATAGTTTTCACATACCCCCAGATGGGCTCAAACCCCAGGGTGAAGACCACTGGGTCAAAGTTAAACAGTCCCTAACAAAATTAGAAGAGATGGGTCAGTGGTCCCAACATGCCCACTATACATATCCTTAACAGTCATTAGAAAAAAGAGATATATAATATGGGTAATGGTTTAAAAAGGACTCTACCCTTCACTGTTTTGCCATTCTGACTAGAAGACCCCTTTTCTAGTCCCTTCAAGGCATCCATGTACTTGGGATTTGGGGAAAGATAAGGATTTAGAGAGAAATGCAAAAATAGAATTTATATTCATGCAAAACAGGGTTATACAGCAAAGCCAAAGTGTTGCCAGCTCTTTTCTCTATTAGCTTGTCAATTACCTAGCTGGGAAGACCTATGTCTGCCGTTAAGGCTTATTTGGAGTTGACAGGGAAGAGTATGGCAGACAGGAAATGAAGTGTCCATCGTCTTATCCCAGGGCTGAAGGACAATGGAGAGCAATTGTCCAGATAAGTATCTCTCCTACCCAGGGACCTGAGGGAATGGGCAGACACACTGAAGGGGCGTTTGCCTCTAGTCTCTGACAGAAGTTCACCTTGGGGCCTTTCGATACCAACCAGAATGCCACACAAACATGGTAGGGCACATACTTAACCTGAGGAAGGCCCTACATTTGGCTTTGATAACCTACCTTTGGTTTTTGTGTGGTGTACACAGGACCAAGAAGCAGCAGAAAGCTTGGCTGGAGAGCTTTCTGGATAGAATTGCCAGTGTCACTGAGCATAATGCTCTAGCCAGAGGTCTTCCTAAGCTGGAGCCATATGGGACATGCAACCAGAACCTAGAGGGGTGTTTAGCACCAGCAGGAGATGAGGTGAGGTTGTCTCCCAGCAAGCACCACTGGGAGCCCGAAGACCCCAAGTCATAGCAGCCATGGGCTTTGGTTTCCACCAGCCAGGCATCTAGCAACCGGCCAGATAAAGAACATTGTCTCACAAAGGGAGGAGCCGGAGCAAATGTTGGACAAGAGACAGAATGCTGAATAAATGTAGGAGTGCTGACAATACTGACTCCAATCTTGGCCCTCCATCTTGTTCATGTCCATTCAGTGACTTCCCTTGGTGCTACGTGTCCCAGGCCCCTTGGAGGGGAATGTAGGTCCTGACCAGAATGCTGGAAGGCTTGTTCTGAGCTTCCTTCTGGCACAAAGATGGTGCCACTTTAGATAACTACCCTTACACCTCACCACCGTGCTTGCTCTATAAAAGCTGTGGATTAAGGTCTGGACTTAGAAAATAGCTGCCTAGCCCTTGGCTCGGTGTCTGCCCCATCTTCCCTGTCAGTAAGTTACTCTGAATACAGTTCCGTATGAGTGGTATGGAGTGGCTTGCTTCATTGTTCCTTCTCAAAGTGACTTCTCTATCTGGAGGATATTTTGCTGTCCCTCCTCCACCTTCCAACAACAAAGATCTTTTTTCTCTCCAACCCCACATAGTGTTTGGAGATGAAAGAAGTTGGAAGGGAGGAGAATTCCTAGAGACTAAATATTTTTAGCCAAGAGAGACTGAACACTATCCAAAGTTACTATTTATATTTTTTTATCAGTCTGAACTTAAAACTGGATTGGACACTTATTTATATTCTTTTCCTTGTCAACCAGCTGGTGGGCACTCAGGAGAAAAACCAAATCAGTCATAGACAAGAGAAAGGGATTACACAATTTCTCTGCACATAGGAGCTGTAGTGTTAAATTTTTCATTCTGCTACAGAGGCATGTGGATACCTCTTCTCTTTCTCTACCTGCTAGGAGACTGACAACAGTAAGGGAGAAAGAAGAAGTTCTCCCAACACAGACATTCACGCAACCATCTATCTGGATTAAGGTGCAGTTTCAAAGAAGAGGCATTGAGCTGAGAGCCCCCAAACTGCGTATCCATTTAGGGTGTAAGGCGGAAATCCTAAAGAAACTGGTCAATTCTGGAGGGTTCAGGAAGGAGCTGTCTGGATGGTTTAAAGCAAAGATAGTTGCTATGGAAAAATACACTCACAAATACTTTCCATCTAGGGCAATATTTGCCTCTGTGTGTGTGTATGTGTGTGTATGTGTGTGTGTGTGTGTTTGTGTGTATTTTAAAAGAGAGATAGGAAAAGGGAAAAATGACTAAAATGACATATAAGTTTTCTCAACAGAAAACCAAAATTAAGAACTAACATAAGCAAGTTGTATAATGCCATAGGAAGACAGAGATGACACTGACATTGAGTGCCCACCACATGCCAAGTAGTGTGTCAGGAGGGGCTTCCCCATACAAACAATGGTGAATATAGCTGACCATGATCTACCTTCAGTCACATCATTAATGGGAATTTATTGAAAAAAAATTCCCTAGGACCTTTTCCTCATGTTGCTGCTTCCTAATTGGAAATGAACATTTATAACTTACTGGAGGCGAAAACTCACCAAGTAGTTGAAGAGGATGTGAGACGTCTGAGCAGGAAAGTCTCCAATATTTAAGAGAAGTTTGCGCAGCATGTACATTAACTCATCCTGAAAGAAGAAGAGAATTTCTACATCTCATTCAGTGGCCACGCTGTAGGAAATAAAATTAACTTCTTAAAAAGTGGGGGAGGCTCTTACTTTTCCCTCTTGTTAATTTCCATTATGTTTGGCATTTTAATATAGTATATGTGATACTTATTAAACAGTATTTAAACCAACTATTATACCTTCTCTTAGGAGCTAAACTATGGAATCACTGAGCAGTAGTTAGACAAGTTTTTTTTTTTAATAAAAATTTAGACTGTGTCTATTGGTCATAGGCAAGTCATAGGAAAGCGGTACATTTAGTCAACTCTATTTGCTATGACTTCCACGTGTGATGAAAATGTAAGGCAGACCTATCTTGAGAAGCCAGTTAACAAATGTAGTTTAATGAACTTCACAGGTCTGCTTCCTAGGTTTTGAGTCAAAGAGATAAAGCTAGGTCGAGAGAGGATAAATAGAGATGTCTGTAATTAACCTTAGCTTTCAGAAACGAAACTTAATTCTTCCAACAAATAGGACCATAACACAGAAACGAACAAATACTTTTTAATCATCAGTGTA
Organism: Phoca vitulina; assembly: GCF_004348235.1. Classification (NCBI taxonomy): domain Eukaryota; kingdom Metazoa; phylum Chordata; class Mammalia; order Carnivora; family Phocidae; genus Phoca; species Phoca vitulina. Next base: position 26,498,531 of record NW_022589704.1, read on the forward strand.
TTTTGCCATTGCTCAGAAAACTACTTTTATTTCGCATACTCTTCTTACAGGTGGCCTGCTAAATTAGATTTGAGTAATGGACAGTTTCAACATATTCTAATAATCCTACCTGCATCACAGACTACTAAGCAATCAGAATTCAGGAAATGTACCCATTACTAAGAACACTATACTGAATTTAATCTTTGTCTAAAAGACTGAAAATCTTTCAGTATCTTAGGGTCATCACTACTCTTGTACCAAACACATATGGAGACATCAGTCAATGGACCAATTTGAAAGAAAACAGCAAAGTTTAGTACTGCTCATCATTAACATTACCTAAAGCACTTATTTGCTCTGTGTCAGACATTGATGTTCAATGCATAGTTCTGTGAAGCCCACTGTTTGCTTTTGACAGTGTTCACACACACAGCTACACGGCTATACTCTAAAGAAAGAGGAATTTACTTGTCTATTGCTGATGGTCAGTTTTTCCAGAAAATGTCGAAGAACTGTTGATGGATCTTCAATCAGACAATTCCATAAGACTTGCTGGGCCACAGCACTCACTTTAGAAGAGAGAGGACATTGATCATTTGTCTTAAATAGAGATAAAGTGTTAGATACACTATTCAAACAATTTACTAAGCTTTAATTAGTCTCTCTTTTTTGCCTTAACAAGGTTCTATGAACTCTTTCTGTTGAAAGGTAGATATTTGTTCTCTTTGCCTCTTATTTCTGAACATTTTCACCTATAAAAAAAAAAGTAACTAAAAAGTATAGGATAGTCTTGAGATTTTAGAATTGCTTTTGTAAAGAACACATTTGTGATTTACAACAGTATATCATTCAGCCTTAAAAGGAGGAAATCCTGCCATTTGTGATAATGAAGATGGATTTTGAGGGCATTATGTTAAAGGAAATAAATCAGACAGAAAAAGACAAATATTGTATGATCTCACACGTGGAATCTAAAATAAACCAAACTCATAGACACAGAGGCCAGACTGGTGGTTGCCAGAGGTGGGGGTGGGGTAAATGAGTGAAGGTGGTCCAAAGGTAAAAACTTCCAATTATAAGATAAATAAATATATCCTGGGGCTATAACGTACAGCCTGGTGACTACCCTTAACAATACTGCCTTGCATATTTGAAGGTCACTAAGAGAGGAGATTTTAAAAGTTCTTATTATAAGAAAACAATTGTTACTACAGGTGATAATGGGTGTTAACTAAACTTGTTGTGGTAACATTTCATAATATAAACATATATATCAAATTATTATATTGTATGCCTAAAATTAATACAATGTTATATATCAACTGTATCTCAATTTAAAAAGAAAGAATACATTTGTGAATCTTTGTTTTGGAAATTACCCTAATATTAGGAGCGATGAGTATTTATCAAATTAAAATCATATTCCAATGTTGGTTGTATGGAGAAATTTCTAAAGTAATCATTTGGTTTTAGGAAATATGTTTTGGTTCAGAATGCATATGAATTAGAGATGATCTTTTATTGTTCACGAGAATGCTTTGAATAGTATCTCCCTCAGTGAGATAAAGTAGTTAAGCCAGTGCCAATTAGGCTCCCACTTCTTTTTTTTTTTTTTTTTAAGATTTTTTTATTTATTTATTTGAGAGAGAGAGAATGAGAGAGCAAGCACATGAGAGGGGGGAGGGTCAGAGGGAGAAGCAGACTCCCTGCCGAGCAGGGAGTCCGATGCAGGACTCGATCCAGGGACTCCAGGATCATGACCTGAGCCGAAGGCAGTCGCTTAACCAACTGAGCCACCCAGGTGCCCTAGGCTCCCACTTCTAATGAGAATGTCTTAGGAATAAATAATTATTCCTAATGTGAAGAAAGTGCTTCTTCTTTGGGGAGAATGATTGGGCCAAGACTGCCTAGAAGTGCCCAAGCTAGGAAAGCAGGTGGGTAGAAGTGAGCGGTGGATAAGCATTGGAGGATCTTCAGTCTAAAGGGTTTAATTAGTTTAGTTTTCTAAACTAGAAATATAGGATTTAGCATGAATTTGTCATTCAGCCTATATTTTAAACAAAGGATACCAATATTTTGCTTCCGAAAACCAACCATCCAATTAAAAATATGAACTATATAAATAAATAATATTAACAAGAGGTATATAAATATAAGCTTTAGCTTTCATGTGTCTTTATAAATAATTAAAACAGGTGTGGGTTTTTCTTAGGTTGAAATTGATTGCAAAACTATCTTTGTATATTACTTTTATTCTAATTGCTGAAGTAGGGCAATTTAACACTTAAAGCATGAAAAATACAGAAAAAGACAGAAAAGTAAGACTAGTTAGTCCACCAATCACAGAAACAACTCGAAACATTTTGCAGTATGTCCCTTTCATATACGTAAAATATATATTTACATGTATTTTTAAATAATATGCAGAAAATATTCTTTGGTACTCAGTTTTTTACTTAGCAATATATTAAAAACTTTTAACGTTAATATTCTTCTAGAATGTTATTTCTAACATACACAGAATGCTGTCATATGGAGGTGCCATGATTAACTAATTGCTTGTTGGACATTTAAACTCTTCTCTAATATTTGTTATTTTTTTTTTTTAAGATTCCATTTATTTATTTGACAGAGAGAGACACAGCGAGAGAGGGAACACAAGCAGGGGGAGTGGGAGAGGGAGAAGCAGGCTTCCCGCGGAGCAGGGAGCCCGATGTGGGGCTCGATCCCAGGACCCTGGGATCATGACCTGAGCCGAAGGTGGATGCTTAACAACTGAGCCACCTAGGCGCCCCCTAATATTTGTTATTTTAAATAACGTATAATGTGCAGCATCCTATATAGAACCTTATATAGTTCTCATTATTGCCCTAGGAAATGGCTAGAAGTCAAAATCTGTATCAAAGGGCTGTCACACTTTTTAAGGTATTTGACACATACTGTGAAACTTTGTCCCAGAGTACTTGTATTGAATTCCATACTTCCATCTGCAAAGTGTGAGAATGCTTTTTTCCCTGAATCTTTATCAACTATGGATATTTTCATTTAGACTAATCTTTGCATGGTACCTGCACTTATAGTGAGCAGAGCATCACATACGGAGAAGGTGAATCACTGTGTTGTACACCCGGAACTAAGGTAACACTGTATGTCAACTATCTCAAAGAAAAAAATAAAATAATAAAATGAAAACATCTTTGCACGTTTTTAGATGAAATGTAAAATTTCATTGGTTTCTTAAACAACAATGTTGTTTACAGGTCTTATTGACCATTGGTCTGTGTATTTATATCCTTTGCCCATTTTTCTATTGGGGTTTAAAAACATCATTATTGAGCTCTAAGGCTTTATAAAATAACAACATTAAAAATACTAACCTGTTGGGTGGGAGGATGGGTTAGCCTGGTGATGGGTATTGAGGAGGGCACGTTCTGCATGGAGCACTGGGTGTTATGCACAAACAATGAATCATGGAACACTACATCTAAAACTAATGATGTAATGTATGGGGATTAACATAACAATAAAAAATTAAAAAAAAAATACTAACCTGTTGTCTATCACAAACATCACTCATCTTTACCCCTAGTTTATCATTTCATTTTGCAACTACTCTCTTTATTTTTTTAGAATTTGAAATTAATTTTTTTAATTTGATTTTATTATGTTATGTTAGTCACCATACAATACATCATTAGTTTTTGATGTAGTGATCCATGATTCATTGTTTACATATAACACCCAGTGCTCCATGCAGAACGTGCCCTCCTTAATACCCATCACCAGGCTAACCCATCCCCCCACCCCCTCCGCTCTAGAACCCTCAGTTTGTTTCTCAGAGTCCATAGTCTCTCATGGTTCATCTCCCCCTCCGATTCCCCCCCCTTCATTTTTTCCTTCCTTCTCCTAATGTCCTCCTTGTTATTCCTTATGTTCCGCAAGTAAGTGAAACCATATGATACTCTCTTTAGGTAGTACGTCTGGAAAGATAACCAAGTGGGACGGATGGCATTGGTGGTGTCAAGGTAATAGCTAAGATTTCTAAGGTGGCCAGAATTACTATTTGATTTTCATGTGGCCAAATAAATGTTTTTTGGTTCTCTGGTCATCAACAACACTCCTGGATCCAAGTATTTATTTTAAATGCAATTTCTTGGTCATAAAGGTAGTGGGACAAGGGGATGAAGACAGTGATAATGTTACTAGAGTGTACTGTAAATCTATAATTGTAATATGTACATAAAACAACTCAACATGTGACCAATAGTTAATGTCTTCAAGAGCACCCCATTATCCTCCATCAGATAACAGCTTCAGTATTTTATTAGAGTTATTGATGGTTTTACTAGTCAAACTGATACCTGCTACTCCATCTTCCCGCACCTCACCATCCTCCATTAGATGAACGATGGGGAGCACTGCTGCACAGATGCATGCTGGGAACACTGCTTGTGGAGGCTGAGGCACATGGTGGTTTGGTGTGTGTTCAGTGGTGTGTTCCTCATCTGAAGAGAGATACATAATCGGGGTGTTTTTCTCAGTATTGTAATTCTAATGCAACACCATTTCTCAGTTCAGAGCTTTCCTATTTAACGTTCTTTTGATTATAGATATCTAGGTGTCTCAGCACCATTTGTTGAAAAGACTATTCTTTCCTTATTGGATTTTCATGGTACCCTTTTCAAACATGAAATCAACATGAATATAATGGTTTACTTCTGGTTGTTCAATTCTATTCCATTGATTTACTGTCAGTTCCACACAATATTGATTACTGCTGCTTTGCAGTAAGTTTTGAAATTGGGAAATGTGAGTCTTCCAGCTTTGTTCTTCATTTTCAAGATTATTTTGACTATTCAAGTATGTCGAGCAATCATACTTTTTGGTAGGAATGTAAAATGACACAGTTACTTTTGAAAATAGCTTGGCAGTTCACCCCACCAAACTTGTACATAACTGTTCATAGTAGTATAATTTAGAATAGCCAAAAGTGGAAACAACCCAAATGTTCACTAACTGGTGAATTAATAAACAATGCAGTATATCCATATAATGGAACACTATCTGGTAATGAAGAACTGATACATGAAACCACATGGATGAACCTTGAAAATAGCATCTGAGTGGAAGCATCCAGTCACAAAAGGCCACATACTGTATGACTCCATTTATGTGAAATGTACAGAGTAAGCAAATCCATAGAAATAGAAGATAGATTATTTATTGCCCCGGGTTGGAGAAAGTGTGGATGAGGAACAACTGGTAATGGGTATAAGGTCTCTCTTTGGGACGATGAAAATATTCTAAAATATTTATGGTTAGAGGTGCTAACCATTGCATAATGGTTGCATAATATTGCATAATAACCAATGCATTGTATACTTCAAAAGGGTGAGTTTTATGGTACATGAATCATACCTCAATAAAATTATATCTGTTATAAAAAATATAAATGAGGCTTTGGCCCAATCCCTGTAAGCTGTGATTAATTAGCATTGGTCATTTTTGAAGTTTCCAAGGGTTATACAGCCAAGGGTTGAGGACCACTGGTTTCTGTACAACTTTTTAATGACTTTATAAATCAGGTAATGAAATTTGTATAATCATGAGCAGTGAGTCCCAGACAGTTATTCATGATTAGAGAAAACATACTTTTTAAATTCTTGGAACTGAAGGGTATCATGTCCCCTGCCCCCCGCACTCCAGAATCAGATTTCATTATAAGAGTAGCATGAACTCTGGTCTTCTTTTGATCGTTAAATTATTCCAGAACAGCATCCTCAAGCAACCTACTGGGTCCTGGCCACTCATTGGAATCTCCATCCCAAGTGGATTTTAAAAACTGATGTGTGGGTCCCATTCTTAGGAATCTTGATTTGGTCTTGGGTGTGACCTGGGTATTTTTTTAAACTCCTCACTTGATTGTAATGTGTAGCCAGGGTTGAAAACCTACAGCAATATGATTATTTGCAATGTAATTAAAATGGAGCCGATTTATAAAGGACAATTGCTGGGTAAAAAAAAACAAAACTTGTTTTAGGGTACCACTCAATCTAATATTTATTTTTTGAACTTCAAGTCCTGAAACAAGTTATTTAATGAAGACAGTGAAGTGTAATAAGAATACTAACTGGCAAATGTTTCAAAACACCCATGAGTCATGAGGAATAAACAACCCATTTCTAAGAGGACACACCTTCAGCACTAACAGCTGAACGCACAGACCAGACTGACCCTCGGCGGAAGGAGTAATTCCTGTGCGAAGTGCTGGACGTACAGGACGGACTCACAGACAGTCGACGGGATGCCAGATTGGTGACTTCTTCTACTGGCAAAGAAAATGGGGAACGTGACCTTTGGTTTTGTAACAAAGTTGTCATCATCACAACTATAGCTGTACTTACATCACCAGTGTATACTGTGCTCAGAGCGTAAGGCTTATGTAATTTAGAGTGTACTTAATGAATGGAAAACATCTCTTAGAAACACAGCCAGAAAATTCTCACAGATTCCACAAAAGCAGGGCAGAGAATCCCCGAATTAGAATGGTTCGTAAATTATTCCTGATGCCAACCAACAAATTGGCTGCATTTGTGAAGGTTGATAGTTAATAGACTAACCCCATTTTTAATGATGAAAGATTGACTGCATTTACTTTAATACACACTCTGGATTTAGCTGTTCTCTGAATCATAATCACTGCTGGTCCATTATCATATTGGTTCATTCAATGTGACTAACTCCCTCCTCTAGAAAGAGGCCAACTCCCAAAATGAAGAACACAACAACTTTCCTCTTTCTTTTGCTAGTGTCAGGAGGTGAGAGAGAGACAGAGGGTACATATCACCTCATGTCACATAAAACCGTTACTGTTTATTCCAAAGCTAGTCCTTTCCATTTCCTGTAACTTAGCCCCCCAGGAAGTCCCATGTGTAGGGGGCACCTTCTTCTTCTGGCTCTGAGCTGGGTGTGCAGGTGGGCTCGTAGCAAGCCTCCTGGGTGATGGGGATGGCGGTGATGAGGCTGGCTTCTCTACCAAGACGTTTCTTCTCTTCCTCCTGTTGCAAGTTCTTTAAGATGTGCTCTGCTCTCTGATGGGAGCGGGACACAGCCCGGGCTGAAAAGGATTTCTATGGAGACACGAAGACCAATTTATTTTGTAGAAACTGCTCTACAAGGTCACAGCCACAAAGAGTATTGCCATAGAATTACACAAACGTGGCACTTTGTCCTCAGAAAATGGAAGGGCACCCATGATTTAGTTTCATGGCCATTTGTTTGTTTTTCTGCCAGGTTTCCAGGTTGTGTGTAACTAAGCTACTCATTTGCATTCAATCAGAATAATTCTTCAAGAATATCTGTAAGTTTTGGGATTTCACCTTTAGAATTTGGGGTGATATCAATGATCCAGTCTTTAAACATTCAAATCAGATAAAGAATTTTAATACTCTATTCCTTTCCACAACTTTTTGAAATGGTTTTAAATAAAGGACATTTATTTCATAGGTTAATAAAAGAGAGAGAACCACGAGAGGAGGAGGAATGGGATCTCTCACATAAACCAATTAGTTATATGATTTATTTCGTTTTTGTATCTCGTGTCTACCACACCGTAAATACTTAATTATTGTAGATAAATAGAGTGGCACACTGCAAATACTTAACAATATTTGTAGAAACAAAGTGAATAGAAATTATGAGAGTTGATAGGGTTACTGAGGTTGAATACAGGATCTTTACATAAGACTAAAGGTTTCCTATGCTGAATGGCACAGTAGCAATTAAGGGCATTAGATGAGCCACATGGCAATTTATTTGCATGCCAGGGGTTAAGCTGATTTATTATATTAAGGTAAGGTAAGAATTGTGGAATGAGAGAAAGAAAACTGGATAAAGAATCAGGGGTCTTGGTTTCAAATTCCTTGCGACCTTGGGATAGAGAAGGTACTTGGCTCAAATGAATCCATTGTCTGTACAGGAGACAAATCAAAGATCCTTATGCCAGTGATTCAGAAGCTGAATTTATGGTATAAACATTTTCACAAGTCAAGAGCTCAACCAGTTCTCCAAAGAAATGCCTAGCAAAAGTGTGATGTGTAAAAATGTTCAACCTAACTTCATATATCCAAGTGACTTTTTAAAGAATCACAATGGCTTTGTTTTTCGCCACTCAAAGTGGCATTAAAAAAAATAATACTAGCTAATTTGAATAAATATGACACACTTTCCTGTTCTATTGTATATGGGTAAAATGGTAAAACCTTCCTGGGGCTATTTTGGGTGGTGTATCAAAAAATCTTTAATATTTATATACCAATTGCCCTAAATTCCATGGGAATTTGTGCAAGAAGATAGTCATGGATTTGGGCCAAAGAACACATCCATGTTCTTTTCCTTTTATTGATTTTCCATATTGTCTACATTATTCTTGTAATTCAGAAAATTCAACAAGTGAAAAAGGCATATTTTGCACTCATTTTTTGCAAAAGGCACACATTCTTGGTTCTTCTTTATGAATGGACAGTGTTTCTAAACTTAACTGCTTATGAATTATATTACATGCAGCACTGATTTATTAGAGTACACAAGATCTGAGGTCCCGGAGTGATATCTGCGATGATGATACTAATGATCAACAAAATGAAGAACAGACCAAAGTCCCAACAAGGAAATAAGTGCTGCCAACTCAGTTCTTTTTCTTATTCACCCAGGGTCAACCTCATTACCTTTTGGGTAGCTTAGGTATTACAGGTTAGACGAATATCTTTGTTTTATAGTAACTAGAGACAAAAGTGCTACCCTTGGCCAAGAAATCAATGGCTAATGCTTTTAACAGTTGTAAAAGGTGGCTGCTACTGTGACCATAGAACAAAACTGTGTTGGCTTGGAGGTCTGCAAATGCTCACTACTGGATATTAGTTCCTTCTATTCTATTCACAAGAACAAAGACCTCTCATGGCTAATTTTCTGTGTTATGACATTCTTATGACAAGAATGAACAAATTGTCTCATGCACTCATTGTCCTTCTCTCTTACATGGATACCACAGAGCCTAAAGAGATGAGAAAGAAAGTGCCTGTTACTCACAGACTGGTCTTCATTAATGGGGTCCTGGACACTCCCGCTGCACTGAGGGACCCAAGGGGGGTCAAACATTGGGACAGATGGCATTCCAAGCACTGGTGAGGGCAGGGTGAAGTTTATACTGGGAGGCGGGATCTGTTAGTTGACATCAGAAGAATGAGGTAAGATGGAAAATAAGCTAGAATGAGTCTGAAGTATAATTATGAAATCATCTTTTAGAGTACATGATGTTACAAAGCACAGGATGAACGTCTCTGGGTCTCAGTTTACTCACTAAAAAAATGAAGGGTTTCAACTATATGATCTCTATTTGTGTTAATTATCCCATCCTCCAAAAAATATCTGTATAAATATATCAAAGTACCTGAAAGATTATACCCCAACCTTTTGTGGGCATACCTCTGGGGATGGCTTATAGAAACTTGATTTTCTTGCTCTACCACTCTTTTTTACTTCAATATTTTTTAAAACAAGAATTCATTCGTATATGAGTTAGTTTTACTTATATAATCACAGAGGGGAAAAAAAAAAGAAGCATCTCTTAGGCTATACACTGTAGATTTGAGGCTCAAGGATTTAAAGAAGCCTTGGGTCGGGTTTGCAAATCTAATTCCTATGGCAGAAGTATCCCTCACCTTAAAAATCTGCTGTGCTCCTTCCTCCATCCGGGGCCAGACCTGGTAGCGAAACCTCCAGAGCGTGTGGAACTTGAGAACGGCATTCAGCCTCTGTACTGTCTCTGGGTGGTGGAACTCGGACATCAACATGTCAGACACAGCCTCGGGGACTTTCACCGCACACAGCAGGAACATGGCAGCTAGAGACAGCCAACAAATCATCAGCTACACATCTTTTAATTTTGCTTGGTCCCGGGGGATGGGGAGAAGCAGGGAGCTGTTCCTGTCTCCTGAAAATGACTCCTGAGCTAAGGGAGCCAGGCCACCAGCACTGGTGAAAGCAAATCTTCTTTCAGTCGCTGAAAACCAAACATGATCCTTTGTGCCATCCACAATCTTCCAGTGTCTGGGGAAGGCAACGGCAGCATGATATTTCCGTAGAATACCTCATTCCAAGCAAAGCTTCCTTTGGCTCAGAGTGAAAAGTGAATGTGAGAGGAAGCAAATGAAAAAAGGAAATGATATACTGAAATATCCATTTTAGGAAATGATAAGAATCATGTCATAGTCATCCTGGGACAGTGCAAAAAATGTCCATTAAAAACTGTCCCAGTTACATTATATTAAAAATAAAATCCACATTGTAGACTGTATTAGAAACCTCCACCCTTCTGAGAGATAGAAGAGATCAAGAAGCCAAAAGAGATTTCATGAATCATAACACCATTGCTGTTTTTTAATTTCGGGAAAAGTCAAGTATCAGTAAGAGAAAGGTCAAGTGCCACAATAAGTTACAAAGTTAATGAATAACGGGGCAGAAAAATACACTCTGTAGCATAGATGGATGAGCTAGTGTCAGTCATAAAAACATAATTTAAAATTCTCTTGTACTTTTTCCTGGATCATCAAAACATACTCAGACAATTGTGTTAGGACAGCCGGGGTTGAGTGTCAGCTCTGAAACCTCTCTGCTCTGTGCTCCCGGGAGAGCGTCTCCACCTCTCTCAGCCTCTGTTTCTTTAGGGGCAGAATGTCAATGATGATGATGATGATACCTGTCTCCAAATTTGTTGTTAGAATAAGATAAAATAATGTATGAGAAAGAGCTCTGTGACGTGAAGAGTATTACACGCTTCTAAAGCGTGTCTTATTTTCTAGAGGCAATGTGGCGTATGGGAGGGACATCTATGTGTGCAGTCAGAAGACCTGGATTTGGTGTCCCGGCCCCGCTGCTTCTGATCTGTGTGCACTCGCATAAGTCCCTTCAACCCTCTGAGTTGCAGTTTGCTCACGTATAAAATGGTTGTTACGGGGATCAAGTAAGAGCACCCGTGTGCTATGGTTCTATAAGAAATGTTAGCTCTTGTGACCATTAGTGTTTGATAAGCCTTTTCTTTATCCAACTAGTTCCTTAAATTTCCACTCTTTCTCCCTTCTTTTCTTTTCTTTAAAGCGTGCTCTGTTCTGTCTCAATTTTTAAATACCACGGTCTCTCTTTACATCATTGCAAGTTGGAGTTTTATCTACCTCATTCCTAGCACCGAAGCAATTTTCTTATAATGCTCACTAATCAGTAGATCCAGTGGTACTTTTTATAGCATTTGTTTCCTTTTCATTTTTAACACTTTCATGACCATCCCCTTGAAGAGCTATCCTTTGCTTGCATGGTTTGAGGTTGAGCTCTTCTACTTTTCTGGTCATTTCCCAGGGTATGCTGCTGGCTGCCTGTCCTCTGAAGGTATGGAAGACCAATGGCTTAGTACCCATCTCTCTGCTCTTTATTCCATAGATTCTTCCCCCAGAAATCCCATCCGTGCTCACTGCTTCAGCTGCCACAAAGATCAGATTTTTTCCCAAGCTTATGTCTACCTTTGCCCTTTTTTCATTAGCTTTAATGTCATGTCACCAACTTTACATCTCCTAACCATCTAACACCGAACTGCTTTACTCATTGCTGCCATATTCAATGCATACTGTATATACAACACTACTCTTTTTTCTAGAACCCATGAGTGGTTTTCCACAGTTCAGTGGAAAGTCCATACTCCTATGAGTGTTATTCAAGGGCTGTTACAATCTGAGTCCCACTCACTTGTCTAATACCATGGACTGGGGACCCCTCTACAAAAGCCACCCCAGTCTCAATTCTTCCTCAGGCTTTCCAAATAAGCCCCGTGCATTTCCACACCCCACGTGGCTTTGCATACACCATCCTCTTCCTTCTAGCTTTCCTTAAAGCCCAGTCTACCTGTTCATATCTTCCACGGAAGTTTCCATATGTCTCATATTTGAGGAGCGTGCCTTTCCCTGTACTCTCTCTCTCAGAAACATGTGGTAGAGAAGAAAAATCCAAGCTTTAATGCAAACAGAAATATTTTACAAAGACATTTGTTGCAATGTAGTATAAAAAGCCGTTAATAAACCAAAATTTCCATTAGTAGTCCAGGTTAAATAAATTGTTATGACCATTCAACGAAATATTTGGTAGGCATTAAAAAGAATGAGGTGAATCTTCCAGCTAATGCTAAAAAATGGTCTCCTAGGGAATGCTTCTAACCACTTCTCGTTTGGGGCTGCCTCATTTGAATTGGTTTTTGCTCAAATAAACTCTTCAAATTTGTAGTATACCTCAGTGTATCTTTTAACAGTTCTGGTGTCATAAGAGGGAACCGAAGGAGACCCCGATGGCCCCCAGGAGCAATAAACAACCAGGTATAGGTACCTGTGGAGCCCCTGACATTGCAGACTTTATTTTAACTTCTTCTTCTTTTTTTTTCTGAGAGAGAGACGGAGGAGGAGCCGGGGAGAAGCAGAGGGAGAGGGAGAGAGAGTCTTAAGCTGGGTGTGGAGCCCAACCTTGGAGATGGATCTCACAACCCTGAGATCATGATCTGAGCTGAAATCAAGAACCAGACACTTAACTGACGAAGCGACCCAGGTGTCCCAGCGTCTCTTTTTCCATACTGGGTCTGAAAACTGGCCAGAATTAGCCTGGGTCAAACTGGCTTCTGAGGACTGATTCAGATTTAGAAATTGGGCTGGGTCCGGGGTCAGACTGGGTCTGAACTAAACCAGACTGGTCCAATATGAGGCCTCAGGTGAATAAAATTTTATTTTAAGGCTGAACAAGTAGGTTCACCTTATCAAAGGTAATGACAGTAGCCCCAGTGGATAACTTTTAACTATTTTAGAGAAGCTTATCCATTTATGAAGTGCCCTAGAGAGAAAGCAGTCTCAGCCAGGCACTCACTATACTTGGGGGTAGCTCTGGGTTTTGGGAGGGAAATATCTTTTGCATCATCTCTGCCTCCTCATGTGTCCACGGCATTGTGCAATACTGCCAGAAATATTTACTGTTTGTCCCAGATGAAACCTGACCAGTTATTCAAAAGGATTTATTTTTAAGTAGCTCTATGGTCAGAAGTTGGCCAAATTGGAAACTGATATTCAGAGCCTGATAGGAACTTTTGTTTTTAATGCCTCCTCTCCTAAGGCAAAATGAAGCTATGTGCTCCGAGGGAAAGTAAAACATTCTGAAGCCATTGAGGAAGGATTTACTAAAACATTCCAAAGAAATAGCTGTAAATCTAGAACCTGGGAATCTTTTGATTTCCATCTTAGTTGAAGATCTTCTCTGGGATATAAAGAAGTGATTTGAGGATAATGTAGTTGGATGGCTGGGTAAGCATCTTGACATTTAAATTATATCCCAGTCCTTTGAGGAATTACCAACTGTACCTGTCTAACAAATCGAGTCTTTACAAAAACAGAAATGCAGCCCTAGAAACAATTCAAAGCCCAACTATCCTTTTTTTACCAATCTCCAAACCCCTATTCATCTGAAAAGGCTTTCAGATATTGTGAAAAATATGGATTTAGGAAACAAAAGCCCTTCTTGAAGAAACTTATATCCTTTCTCTATGCCTTTGAGATGTAAGTGTTGTATCTGGTTTTTCCCTTGAAATGCAAACTTCAGGGAGGTAATTCTTATCAGGAAAGTATATAATGGGCCACTCCTCCTGACCCCAGTGCAGATCATTCTGCCCCTGGGTCCTGTCCCCGTGCTTTAATAAAACCACCTCTTTGCACCAAAGATGTCTCAAGAAATTCTTCCTTGGCTGTTGGCTTCAAACCCTAATGTCTTTCCTACATCAATGTGATCTAGAATAATCTTTGATAAATAAAAACTAGTTTAAGTTTGTTGATTTAATTAAAACAATACTATCAAAGTTATCAGCATTATATAATACTCTTATTCTAATAGGTTTACTAAAAGCCAAATGAACTCACGTTATCTCTGTTGTAGAATTTATCAGCAAGAAAGAGAACTTAAAATGATGAACTGTTCCGTGTCTTAAGAAATTTTCATGGGTAAACATTATTAAGAATTAGTAGATGTAAGATTTACTATGAGGAAGAATATACTTCTAGAAATTGTGAAATGTATTAATAAATTTGCCAATCCACAGAATGCTACTATCACAGTCCACAACTGCTTACTTCTTAGTTATCACTAGGAATAAAGGATTCTAAGGGTTAAGAACCCTAATCAAGATATGTAATTAAAACTTAGAAATAATAAGGATGAAAAATAGGTAGGTAAAGTAAAATGACCCGTTGTTCCAGAATGAGGAAGATTAAAAAACGTAGAACAAAATCTGAATGGGTATGAAAAAAATTGTAGAAAATTGGTAGAAAAGGAATATTGGAAAGCAAATATGACATGTGGTTAAGCTGACTGAAGTTGGAATGGATGTATTTAAGTTTTTAAATAATGAGTTTTAATATTAAAAACACACTGATAAAAAAGTTAGAATTTGGTTTTGTCTCGGCTGAAAAACCAAACTTTTCTTGGACTATCGGTCTGCTTTTCATAAAAGATTGTGAAAAGTGTTTTTTGGTTTTTTTTACCTTTTGAGTAATCTACCTGGAAAGCAAAGGTTTTGTGTCTTACCAAAATAATTTACTGTGCTTCATGTTGTCTTTATCAGGTCTTTGATCACTTAAGAAAACCCATTTTTTTTTTTTTTTTAAGAGAGAGAAAGAGAGAGGAAGGGGGGTGGGGAGAGGGATAGAGAGAATCTTAAATAAGCTCTCCACCCAGTGCAGAGCCCCACATGGGGCTCCATCTCATGACCCTGAGATCATGACCTGAGCTGAAATCAAGTCAGATGCTTAACCCACTGAGCCACCCAGGTTCCCCTGTATTTGCCTTTAAAATCTATTTTGGCTTTAGTTAAGTAGATAATTAAGTATTATTTCATAGTGATCTGAGATCCTATTTACTCAAATGTTCAAACCTTTTGACATTTTGGCAGCTTCCCAAAATCAAATTCTAAATGAAGTCTCTTTGATTTCAAAGTAACTTTGAGTTTTCCCAGAGGGTCCCTAGAAAACCTCAAAGAATTTGTCTCTCACCTTGTAAGAGAGATGTTAAACTAGGTTTATTTGGCATGTTAAATTATGTGGAAGCACTGTCGAGTAAGAATTGACAATAAACTTCTGAAGTTATAGATGTATGGAAATATATTACTAATATAGGTATTTCAGAAATCGTTCCTATTTTCTAGGAAGTTGTCAATACTCTCATCCGATTATTATCCTAAATTATTGTGTACCAAAGATATAACTATATTTCTTTATCAAATGAACTCTCATCAGATCTTTAATCATGGCTACTTTTTTAAAGGTCTTTTTGTTATTTACAGACAGTTACTGTTTTACTCTGATGCTTTTATGAAAGTGCTTCATCTTCAGAAAGATTCATGGTAATATCATAAAATTGAACTGGTTAAGAATTCCAGCACTAATGGAAAAAAACAATTCAAGTAGAACAAGAATTAATGATATGAGACTGAGTGGACTAATGAGGGTGATTATAATTTTTTTAACCCTTTTTCTTTGAAACATTGCTGGTTCCTTAATGTTTTCTTTTTCCAGATTTAAAGGAATGTTTTTTCTCTTTTCTCTTAAGCTATCTATGACTTACAGTAATTTTATAAAGTATATTGCTATAAATAAAATGGAAACATTTACTTTTTCTCCTTACTGATTCCTCCAGAATTCAGAAATTCATTCAGTATTCTTATTTTCATGACAATATAATTATTTGCATAAGTTCAATAAGAACCTGTTTTCAAATAACAGGGTGCAACTGGAAACATTGGTTTTATTACCAAGGTTTTGACTGGAATGTTGTATTTGAGAAGATGCATAAAATCAGATATGACCAGACAGTTTTAAGGGACTAAGGTTGACTTTATGGCGCCAATAAAAACTCATTGGAAAAATTGGCCTGGTATATTGCTTACAGGATTCCCTGCAGCCTTACCAGGTGGGTAAGGAAGGCCATCTCCCGGCAGGCCCAGGAAACTCAAGATATCCTGAGGACCTCAAGAAGAGAGGAATTTAGCCAAATCTATAGGTATTCCAGGTGAAGCCCAATGGTGAATTCTTCACTTGGCTTCTTCACCTGGAGAGGTTTTTAAAAGGCCAATCTAAGATTCCTTACAAAAAGTTCCAGCAAAACAGATTTGAAAAAAGCCTATAGGATCAATCACTCTTCCTACTGTACTTAGATAAATAATCAGGCCAGGTTTAATGAGACTAGACTTATTTTTGCAAATAAATCAGCCTTCCTGTGATTATCTTTGATAGAAATGAGGGTGAGTGTAGAGAAAAAATTGTGTTTCAATAAAAAATTGTAACACTTGTGGATATCAGATTCTAGTCCGGTTCATCGTTTTTGATGTTTCGTTATTTATCTGTATACCAAACTGGATCTTGAATTCTTCTAGTTTCCTCAAATATATGGCTACAACTCCCCAAACTAATGTTTCCCACCTTCTGATTTGGAATCACTAAGAACAAAGACTGCCCTTGAAACGTCCTTGGAAGGACGTTTCATACCAGCTCCTCCTTACTACCCAGATGGCAGCCAAACTTCAGGGACTTGAATGAAGTCCCTCATTAAAAAGAGATCCTCTAAACTCTTGAAACTGCACACCAGCTGGAGATCTAAAATTAAAATGGACTAGGGAGGTTCCTCCTCAGATGCAGATGGCATCTTGGGGACAACTCTCCCAAGATCCCAGAGCAAGATCGTCATCTCCGATATTAAACCTTCATTCCTGTTGCCTTTTTGCTGCTTGCTTTTTCTCTGTTGATGAACAGGAGAGACAGTGCTCCTGAACTCTGGCCGCTATGGCTGGATCTACTGCTAAAGCTATAGCTGCACAAGAGAATCTCTCTATTTTCTTGCTAACTTGGTTTTAGATAATAGAATTGCTTTACTTCTCGGCTGAACACAGAATCTGCTGTGCCATAATAAAATACTCCTTGCTGCACCTGGATCAAAACCTCTGGTATTGTAGCGAATACAAGAAATGAACAAATAAGCCACTTGGCTAGAACAGGTATATTCCTAACTTATTCATACCAAGTGGCTTGGTTCATGGGGACCCTGGCTGAGACGCATCCTTCAGTCTCTTGGCATTAAATTCCTAATAGTTCTCATTGTAGTCTCCCTGGTGTGTTAACATTCTCTCAATGATCTTAAATGCATGTTCACAACCATCAACCATATATTACATGGTCTCACTGTGCTTGGAGAAGCAGAAAGAAGATGGACAATGAGATGAACAGCAAAAACAATTGTTTTAAGGATCTGACATCATAACCTATGAGTTTCATAATGAGACAAGAGCAACGTAACCCCTATCTGACTGAGTGGCACTAATACCAAATTTTTGGTTGATCTCTCATGTATGAGAGGATGACCAAGAGGGGGTAATTGTTAAATTAATTAAATAAGGAGACCATTAACATGATGTGGCTCTAATCCTGTGGTGACCTATGTAAGGAAATGAAATCTAAGCTTCTAAACGCCTCAGGGTTACAAATCATAATGCTAAGGACAACCAATCACAAACAGCCAAACTAGGCTTTTAGCTACAGCCAGTCAGTAACTGCCTAACTTTGCTTCTGTCCTTTTTCTGTAAAAGCCTCTCCCTGGGCTCCTGTTGGTGGAGTGCTTCTAAAACACTCCTAGTTTGGTGCTGCCTGATTTGGATAAATTTTTCTTCACATAAACTCTTAAAAAAATCTTCTAGATATAAAGGAAAACTGCAAAGTTCAAAAGACTTTATGGTATGTCTTATTTGTGTGAAAAAAGAAACAACATACACGCTGGTACTTTCGTATATATATATGTGCATAGTGTACCCTAGAAGGATTCCTGAAAAACTTAAAAATTGTCACCGAGAGTGATTGAGAGAAAGTACTTTTAGCTTCATACACTTCTGTATTATTTGAATTTTTACCACATACATTTTGCAATTAAAACGACTCTATATGACTAAAAGAGTATGTATAGAAGTGGAAAAAGGTGAAGAACCCACATTTTGCACGTACCTTTTCCTAGCTATGTGGCTTTGGATAGGTCATCTAAATTTCAACAAATTTGTTTTAATACTGTAATTTGGATATAAAACATCACTTGTGAATGATTTAATAAAGTTCATGATGGCGGTTCACGGTAAATCTGGGAAATCACAACACACAAAAAGAATTTCTCTTTTGTGAAATATAGTGACAATATCGGTTCCGGGGAAAATCATTTTTTATAATTTGGCAATGCGTTCAGAGAGACATGCTCTCTTGTGCAGACTCTGGGGTAAAAAGTAAAGGGTGTGCTTAGCACTTCAGCCTCCCTCCCTATAGTGTCCAGCTCTGTCTAAGGTTCTAGCAATTGTTGTCCATCTGACCTCGGTGTGAAAGGGAATGGATGCATCTCTTTCTTAAATGCTGGGATGAGTGGCGACCAGGGTCGTGGGTGATCTTTCTTTACCTGCCGCCCCTGCCATGTGCTCATCCATGCTGAGCAGAAGCTCCCAGGCAGCCGGCTGGATGTCTCCGTACATCTCTTCCGTCAGAATTGGTGCTGCCTTGATTAACAGTGATAAAGGAGCAGGCGACAGGCTCATCACCTGGGAAAAGGTGGAAGTCACATCTTAAAATCATTGAAGACATTGACTGCTGGACTCCTCTTGAAACCCAAGTACCACTTCCATTCCCTACTTTCCTTAAATGACCTTAAAATACTTTCTAAAATGATAGCATATTTATTGGCATGGTGTATAATAAACTTTATACCTTATTAGTCGATGTATAACTGCAAAAGATATACTAATTTTATAATGCTTTCACCACAAAAACTATTTTGCAGCCACCTAAGGAATAAACTATAGAATAAGCTCTATGAGAAAAGAAAGACTCCAGCCAATATATCTTTGTGTTAAAGGTGCTGGTGGACTTTCAAAGCATCCCCTTTTCCTTTCTGTTAGGAGCTGATGTCCACTGAAGACAATGGGCAGCCTCAAATTTGTAAAGGAGTTCCATTCAGAAAGTTAGTTTTCTAAGCCAGTAAACTTGGATGACATTTTCCCTTTGAAATATTGCATATTGTGGTTATTGCCCTAGATTAGGCCACAAACATCCTATTTAATCCATTATTTCAGATAATTTATTTTTTAAAGATTTTATTTATTTTAGAGAGAGAGAGCAAGCACAAATGCGAGCAGAGGGAGGGGCAGAGGAAGAGGGAGAGAGAAAGAATCACAAGCAGACTCGCCACTGAGCGCAGAGACTGAGGCAAGGCTTAAGCCCAGAGCCCCGAGATCGTGACCTGAGCCAAAACCAAGAGTCTGATGTTCAACCACTGAGCCACCTAGGTGTCCCCATTATTTCAGATTATTCAGGTGATAAATGTAGGTTGTGGACAGTCTAGGTCTTTAACCATTTTAAAAATTTTTCAGAAGAGGCACCTGGGTGGTGCAGTTGGTTAAGTGACAGACTCTTGGTTTCCCTTCAGGTCCTGATCTCATGGTCCTGAGATCAAACCCCACATGGGGCTCCATGCTCAGTGTGGAGTCTACTAGAGATTCTCTCCCTCTGCCCCTCCTGCTCGTGCTCTCTCTCAAATAAAGAAATAAATCATTAAAGAAAAAAAATCTTTCCAGAAAAACAAGCTGTTTTTCACCCCCCACCCCGCCCCATCCCCTGCCCTGGGAATACAATGTAATGGTTTAAACGTTAGGTTGTAATAACAATATAACAGTGTGTCAAATACTGCATAAGTAGATAAATATACTGTCTCTTTTAATCCATGCAATAATCCTTTGAAATGGGCCTAGTGTTATAATCCCCATTTTATTTATGTATGAGGCAGCTAAGAGCAAGAGAAATTAAGCAACTTGCTCAAGGTCCCAGAGCCACAGCGGCAGCTGTGGGATTTGAACCCAGAAAATCACATTCTAAGAGTGGTGAGCATCGCCACCACATACTGGTGGGGGATTGGCTCCATGGAGTGGGGTGAGTGGGAGGAGGCACGGTTCCAGCCTCCTCCAGCCGAGCTCCCCAAGCCCTGTCTCTGTGGAAGCTGGCTGGCTAACAAGAAGGGATTTTTTTTGCTTGCACACTTGGTGGCACTCTTCCCCACCAATTAAAGGGGTCTTCAGGCTAACACTGTGCTGAGTGGCTCTGGACATCTCAAGCGTTGTAAACGGGATATCTGGCGCCCCCTCCCGATTACTGTTCCATGAACGTTTCTGATCCAGCGGTCAACACCTGCAGTCTGATGTATTTCAGCATTCCTGAGTCCTTTTTCCCTTCCAGGTTGGCCTCTGAAACTCTCTTCTTTAGAGAAGGCGTCCGTAGGCATGACTTCTCTGAGCACTGAAAAGAACATAAGATAAGTGATGAAGAGTGTTGCTTTCTCTCAAAAGCCAGCCGGGTTGTTTCCCCCCAAATTCTCCAAACAACCATTTTCATCTAATGGGAGGGACGATGTAAATCTCTTTATAGGCCCACACCTGAAAGTGATAAAAACAGTTAATTTTGGAATGAAAGGGAGCTCAGAGATATTTAGCTACGATGGAAACTGGGGTCCAAAGAAGCAGAATAACTTGACCAAGTCACAAAGCTGGCTGTGAGCAGAATTAAAAAAGGACAGGGCTCTCCTGACTTCTGTTTCAGAGCCAGTTATATTCCATGAAACTGTTAAAAACACACATCTTTTAAAAAATTAAGTCAGTTAAAACCCACTCTATCTAATAGCCCCCTTTACAGGTTTGGATGTTACACCCTGGCCATTTGGTCATAGAAGAAAGAATGTATTTCCTAAAGGACTGTTAGGAAGTAAAAGAGAAAAGACTCATCAAGGAAGTACAAGTTCAGAGCATTTATTATCTAGGCCTGAGTTATAAGGTAAAATGGTTTCTTAAAAAAAAAAACAAAACTCATTTAAAAAACAAAAAACCATACTCGTCTATAGGAGGCAGCAGCTCTTTTTTCAAATTGTCTCCTGAACCAGGGTCCAGAAGAAAACTGACTTCTGCATAAACACAGAGGAGACAGGGTTTCCCTCCTCCAACCCCCTAAATGCCAGGGGATGGTGGGGACAGAGCAGCTGGGAGAATGATCGGTCCTAATGGTGACAGGCTCTCGTTTATTTATCCCGAGTCTTGATTGCTCCTCCTTGTGCACTCCGGGCTGTGCAAAGAAGGAATCCATCCTTCTACACAGAATAAATGCTCATTTGTTTTTCCAGTTCCATGTCAATGAAACACTTTCTCCCTCAAAGCTGAGGAAAAAACGGAAATCCTTAAGAATTTTTGAACAGAGCTTCACAGTGTTATAGATGGATAATTGGGAAGAAAAGACAAATCTAAAAGTACATGAATGTTCCAAGAAAGTCTTTCAAAACTCTGACAAAAAGACAGAAGACAATGCATCTGGTGTGTGACTGGTATGGAATGAACTTTTAGAATGAATCTACTTCGAAACAAATGAATCAGAGCTCTTGCTGTGTTTTCTAAAGATAAAAACGTGGAGGCACATACTTGGGAACACATATCATTTGAGGAGATAAATCCTGCATTACATTTTTTTTCCTGTGGATGTAAAAACAATATACAGCAAGATCCATGCCTGTTTTATAATTGGGAAACTGTTCTAAAATCATATGGCAATCATTTTCCATATAAATGTAGGGGTGTGTTTAACTTCCTTTTTAAAAAGTCAAGTTATTTTAAAAGGGGCAACTCTTTTATTCGACTTATAAAACTATATGTGCAAAGTGCAGAATGTCTGGAAAACACAGAAAAACTTGGAAGAAGAAAACAAAAATCCCTATAATCTTTTACTCAGTGACAGCCATTATTTTGTTCCTTTCAGCCTTTTTTTTCATTCTGTGGATCTTAGCACAATGGTGAGGACGTCATTTATGTGGCTTACAATTTTAAACAACTCATTTCGTTAGGATCTTATGATATTTCCCCAGGTTATTAAATATGATTTTCAAAATAGGATTTAAAATATGATTTTCAAATTTTGTTAATATTTCACCCTTTCTCCTCCGGCTGGACATTTTGTCTTTTTCAGGGTTACTTTTGAACAATACCTCTTGGTTAAATTATAGGTTTTTTTAATCAGGCAGATACTAGCTTAGAAGAAAGAGGGTGAACATTCATGTTTGCCTCTGACACTCTGGAAATGCAGGATTGTTTAATCCTATTTACTAGCGACAGAAGCTACATGTCAAGCTTCTCAGCTATCAGATAATTAATAGTCCCTGGGAAGCATCATGTGTTCTGGTGCCTCATCATCGTTAGGATGCTTGTGTTAGAGGAAAGGGGAGGGAACTGGCAGGTCTTTCACTCTAGGGTGATGGGCTAGTCACGTCTTCTGAGTGACTTGTCAAGGCTTGAAAGGTACGTATCAAAGGTGCGTACTTGGGTGATGGGCACTTGGGTAACACTGTGAAAGTCCTCAAGTCCCTCTACTGGTGTGACTCCTAAGTCAGACTGACAAGCCTATCATCATTTGCTTTTTGGCTTTTATAACTCGATGTAAAACTTGGCTAGAAGAGAGCTAGTTGCTGGATGGAGCAGGAGGCTAGTTCTGAAGGCATCTTTTGTTATTAGTGTTTCATGGAAGAGTAAGAAATTTCGCTGGACATAAGTTGCATATGCTGTTTGGAATTACACATCAAGCTGGGACCTGTAAAGAAACCCAAGACTAGTAATCCAAGACCAAAGGACAGAATGTATCACCAGTAGAAGATGGCATTCATTGTTGAGTCAATCTCCCAGAGGGAGCTATGGTCCATGGCAGGCAGCTACACAGCTCCAAGAGGTGGCAGGGATCCTGGGGCATGCTCGCTGTGGCATGGTGTAGATCTCGGACCACTGACATTTTCTTCTCTGTGTATGTCTTGGACATATATTCACCATATCTGGCTCTGTGACTTCTCTCTTCATTCTGACCACTATTGATTAAATGTGCAATGCAAAACAACCAATCTTCTGACTGGCCAGGGCTTTATCCCATGATGTTTGGATCACAAAGAGGAAGAGTGGAGCCCACCAAATTCCTGTCCTACGGAGTTAAGGGACACAGAGTCTGATTCATATGGTGATGGTTGCTGGGACTGAGCAATGATGATGCAAACTGGAGATTTTTAGGTCACATACAAGATGAACAAATCAGGCCAAGCTGGTCAGGGGGCAGAGATGAGGGAGCAGATGGAGATGCAGAAAGAAGCAGAGGAGAAACTATGCCCATTCTGATATGGACAGCAGCTTTGCTTCTCATTCCTTTAGGGCTTGGCTCTTTCCTGGTGGGTCCCTGGTTTCATGAGGTTCTGTTATGTCCTTTGAAGAAACTCTTAACTATTTGAACAAGTTTCAGTGGGTTTCTTGCAACAAAAGATTACTGACCAGAGAGGCATAATACTTAATTATTTTAAATAAAAAATTTATTTATTCATTTAATAATTCAAGAGTGTTTCTTAGGACTTAACCAAATGCCAGGAACTGGGCTAACCTTTGGGGATGTGCTGTGGAGCAAAACTCCCTTGATGCTTGCCCTCATGGAGAGTGTATCTTACTAGGAGAGACAGATAACGAACAAGCAAACAAATGAAAAATCATGGTAAGCAGAAAAGGAGACAAATGCCATGAATGAGGATGTACTGGGAAATAATGTGGTACTTAAAATTTAAGAAAACTGAGGGCGCCTGGGTGGCTCAGTTGGTTAAGCGTCTGTCTTTGGCTCAGGTCATGATCTCTGGGTCCTGGGATTGAGCCTCATATAGGGCTCCCTGCTCAGTGGGGAGTCTGCTTCTCTCTCTGCCCCTCCCCCTGGCTTATTCTCTTGTGTGCTCTCTCTCTCTCAAATAAATAAATAAAATCTTTAAAAAAATTAAAAAAGGAATAAAATTTAAGAAAACTGGAGTCAGTCTACTGAGCTCTCTGGGAAAGGGATCGTCCCGGAAACGTATTTCATGCCAAGAGAAGTCTAATTATTTCCGCAAAGGTAACCTAGACCTTTGGGCCTCACACATCTTTGACACGTGAATTTGAAAGGGGAGACATTCTAGCAGATGAAATCAAGACCTAGGGCCCGGTCTCGGTCTCACAACAGTGTTTTCCATAGCTTTGGAAAAATATTAGTCCTGCAGGAAATCAGCTGGCCTCCTGCCACTTGCACCGGCTTCCCGGAATTTACAGACACTGTGCCCTTTCTTCTTCAGGCATGTATCGCCTTTTACCCTCCTATCCTTTTTGGCTGAAAGGAAAAAAAAAATGTTTCATCTACTCCTTTTTTTCATCAGCAAACACTAACTGAACATTTACTCTGTTTAGAACATAGCATTGGACAAGACACGTATATACGAGGAAAAAATCAAAGAATTCTTTGGTGAAGGTAATACATAGTTTATAAAAACCCCTCAAGCTTGGGGGCGCCTGGGTGGCTCAGTCGTTAAGTGTCTGCCTTCGGCTCAGGTCATGATCCCAGGGTCCTGGGATCAAGCCCCACATCGGGCTCCCTGCTCAGCGGGAAGCCTGCTTCTTCCTCTCCCACTTACCCTGCTGTGTTCTCTCTCTGGCTGTCTCTCTCTGTCAAATAAATAAATAAAATCTTTAAAAAAAAACCAAACCCCTCAAGCTTGGAAGTGCACTAAAATAGACTAACAGGATGTACAGTGTGTCTCTGAGCACTGAAATGTAGATTAGCAGATTGATCAGACTTACACGGGTTACAAAATGTACTAGTTGCCACAAATATATCCTGCCATAAAAACCAATTCAAAAGGAAACAGGAATGAAATATCAATTGCTCATAAGGCTCCATTTTAATCAGAATCACTGCTTTTATTCTTGATTTATTGCCTACTCTATTTTCATTTTGGCCCTAGAAATGTGGGAATTGTTTATTTATGTGACAGATTCAGCCCAGGAAACGGAAACATCATGAGAGAACAAAAAAGAGCTTGCACAGGAGGCTGGCATTTTGAAAATAAAATGTTTATTGCAGCAGACTGAGTACATTTTTTCAGCTCTTCACCTGCATGACTAATTTAAATATGTTAAGATTAGAGGACATTTAACTCTTGCTTTACTTTCTCTTTGTCTTTCTAAAATGTAAGCATGCCTAAGGTTGGCAAGCCTCTTCTGCTGCTTGGGGCCAATGTCCTTGGTGGGCTAGGGGTAGAGGGCACTCATGAACTAGACAGCCCACTCGGCCGTTCAATATTTACTGTCCCTCTGCTCTAAGAAAGGAACTCTGGTAGGTATCACATAAGAAACAGTGTGCAAGACTGCCAGGTTCAAGTTTATAATTAGGTGGCAGAAGAGAAATAAGGATATAAGGGGCCCCATCTTGCAGGCAGAGTGATCATAAAACTCTCAGCGCTTGCTGCTACTCAAAGGATAAAGACTAAAATCCTTGCCACCGCCTGGGTGGCCCTACGTGGTCTGGTCTCTATCTGCCCTCGCAGCGTGCTCAACAGTCCCTGCTCCTCCAGCCACGTCCTTCATACTCATTCTGTATTCAGTTAACATCCATGCATCCTTCAGTCAAAACTCATTTGTCACTCTATTGGAGAGGCAGTCTGATTTCCCCCGACAAGTTCAAAGTCTTGTTCATAAGCTGTCTCAGCACAGTGTGTTTCTTTTTCCCAATTTCACAGCAATCTGAGGCATTAATGTCTGTCTCTCCAACTAGGTTGCATGTATCATATGAAGACAGGAGCCATATCTCTTTTGCCCATTATTACACTCAGCACATGGTATGGACCCAGCATGTCCATAGGTTCTTTAAAAATTTGTTGAATATATACAAATGGATGGATGGATGGATGGATGGGTGGATGGATGAATTAATGAATGAAGAATGAGAAAAGCATGAGAAAAAGGCCATTGTAATTTAGAGGATGGAGGGAATGAAAATAACATTAATCATCCACCATAGTATGCCCTGGGTTAACACTGGGAAGATCATTGTTTGAGACTAACATAATAAAAAAAAAAAAAAAAAAAAATAAAGCTAACCAGATGAAAATTAAAAAAAAAAAAACAACACTGGGAAGATCATAAATGGTTTCAAGGAAGAGGTGGCATTTGAGTTGGATCTTGAAGGATGTTTGGGTTTGGCCACATACAGATTACAGGTGAAGGTATAGTTGGAGCAGTAAGAAATCTCAGAGCATGTATGGTGAACAATGAACATTAATTTAGGTTGGTATATTTTTGCAACTTCCAACATACACGGTTTTCTCCTAAAACTAAGGGAATTTCTATATGAAGGAGAACATACCTAAATAAAAAAAATATACATATCTATATACATATATACACACGAATATATATACATATATTTTTTATGACATCATTGACAGTTCATGAAGTTACCCACATTGATCTATTCCCCGATGATTTTCCCTCAGAATATGTGTAGTTTGAATACCATGAGACACAATAGAGTCTAGTTAAAAAGCTCTGGATTTGATATTCCGTCTTTCTAAATTAAAGTCTAGCTATGTATGTTACAGATGTGAACTGTGACAATCCCACCCTTCTGAGCCTCCATTTTTTCATTTGTAAAATGGGGAGTACAGTATCTCTTGCACAAGGTTTATAAGAATCAAAAAGCCCTTTGTCAGTGATATATACCTGCGTTATAGCCTCACATATGTGCTTTGAAAAAAAATACTAAAAGATCCTATCCCGGAAGGCAAACGGCACACTTATGAAATGCCTGAAATACAGATTTTTTTTTTTTCTTTCGGATCTCTTGTATTACCCCAAATTTCTTCAATGAACTGTATTATAATTAAAAAAAATATTCCTTTGTGAGTGCTAAAGCATTACAAATTGCTGCCTGACTCAACCGTAAATTTTTTGTTACTGCTCATATTCTCCAGTTGTTTGGTTTGAATTTTATCACCTTCACCCCCACCCCACCAAACCTGGCTTGCAAACTCCTTAGGGGAAGGATCCTCCAATACTACTTATTTATTTTTTATTTCTCCCAGAATATCTGGTCTCATATTGTGCCAACAGCAGGTGCACAATGAATGCTCATTGAAATGAATAGGTATTATATCAAAATCTCTTTGTAAAACCACTTGTGAGGAGCAGCTGCAGGGCCAGCCAGAAGCACTCGGTCAGGCATCTTGGCCATTGCGCGTGTTGTGTGTGACCCGGGGCTCCCCTGGCAGGAGCACGGCAGCCCTGGTTCCTGTCTTCAGCTCCTGCCAGCTCAGCTGCTCGGTGTACTTGTCAGGAAAGAGCGGCTGAACGCTTAGAAAATGTAAGAGTTTCTTAAAGGAGTTTCCTTTTGTCTGATTTGACCTAGATTACTCTATTATTTATCTGTGAACAGTTGGGCCATTTATTACTCATTCCTTAATAGGGAACTGATAAACTATGTCAGTTTCCTATTACCAATGTAATAGGAAACTTCGTGGTGCAAAACACCACAAATGTATTATCTTACGGCTTTCCGGATCAGATCGAAAATGGATTGGCAGGGCTGGGTTGCTTCTGGAGGCTCGAGGGAATCATCCATTTCTTCATCTTTTCTAGCTTCTAGGCGCTGCCCCATTCCACGGCTCATGGCCCTGCATCACCCTCTGCTTCTGTGTCCCATCTCCTTCTCTGACTCTGACTCTCTTACCTCCTTTTTCACTTATAAGGACCCGTATGAGGACAATGAATCCACCTGGATAATTCAGGATAACTTCCCCTTATTCCCATAGGCAAAATCCCTCTTGCCACGTTAAGGTAACCTATTCACAGGTTCTAGAAATTAGAATACCGACCTCTTGGGGAGACATTATTCTGTCTACCACCATACCCTACTCATCACCACCACCCCTACAAATTCATATTCATTCCCAGAAATAAAATGAAACCTGGGAAAAGATTCCATGTGTGCTCATGGACATGAAGACAAAGCACCTGTCTTTCTTTGCTCACCTTCTATCTTTGTTCGAAATCACACAGATCTGTAACCTGGTTTATACACCTGCCGTGACCTGAAATTGGCATTTCCAGAGAAAAGATTGCTGCGACATCGTCTTCCCTATCAGAGGCATATTACCCTGTGCCCCTGCACTCACCTCTTTCTGTTTCTTGCCCCGGAGAGCCGCACCGCTACTGCTGTTGCTCTCCCGGAGGGAGTCCACGGTGTCTCCGTAGAGCAGCTTGATGGCTCTGACCAGCCGGGCGCAGGAGCGGCTGTGGTGCAGGTAACAGTGAGGGTGGCAGTAGTCAACGTGGGTGCAGATGAAACTCTGCTGATTGCACAGCAAGATCATGACCTGGAACACACACATCCCCGAGACTCAACCAGGCAATCAGGGTTGAAACCACAGTGAGTCATTAAGTCCCTCAAGAAAGCAAAGGGTTACAAGGCTTTATGTACTTGGCTTCTTGGCTCTCTCCATTCACACTTGATAAAAAGAGCTTTTTGAAACAAGAAGAGGTTAAGTGACCTCGAAAAACTCAAACCAATTACTATGGAGTGCATGATTTCCAAATAATTTCAAATAAAGATTCTAAACTTAAACTACATTATTTTTGCAGCTCTTATGTTGTAGAAGGAGCCAGGTAGAAGAGCATCAACTGGTGAGAAATTCTGTGCCAAAGGATTTGGCTGGCCTTTGACAGCCATGGGATGTCGTTAACTCCAGCCTACCCATGTGGAATTGAAAACACTTCTGCATCTTCTACCTTGGCCTATAACCTTCAACTGACCCTGAACTCAACTATAATGCTTCATTTCTTCTCTCTACAAATTAATTTTTCTCCAGCTTTTGAACCATTCTAGCTCTTGGGGTTTGATCTGGCTCAAATCATCCCATCACCTAGACTTCCCAAGTGGGATTCAAGAACTCAGTTGTTTTAAAGGATATGGTTCTTTTAAGATAAGGAATGAAAGCCTTTGAGTT
Source organism: Phoca vitulina (assembly GCF_004348235.1). Classification (NCBI taxonomy): domain Eukaryota; kingdom Metazoa; phylum Chordata; class Mammalia; order Carnivora; family Phocidae; genus Phoca; species Phoca vitulina. The sequence continues at coordinate 26,527,511 of NW_022589704.1, forward strand.
TGTAACTTCTGAAGTTGCCTTCCTAAAAAGGCAAGAACTCTCCAACATCCACAAGGCTAGTCAAATATGCATAGAATAATCTTCTGAATGCGTCCGTCCTTCAGAAAACCATTTCCCACCCCAACACCTAATCTGTGAGAGACTGTGTACCATATTGGATGGAGAACATAAAGTAAGTCTACATGGACAAAGCCAATCAAACATACTAGATAGGGCTGCCACACATTTCCTCAGGAATGAGAGGGTCTGCTTACTCTAAGGTGAAGAAAAACAACAATAACAATCAACTCCACACCCCTGTCAAACTCAGATAGCAATATCTCACACTCTTCAAAGTTTAAAAAAAAAATAGGTGTTGTCTGAGCAGAAATCCAGATCTCTCTTGAGCTTCACTGAACATCCCTGCTATTCCTGTACATACTGGTATGAAGCAGGGCACATATAAGAACTGTAAGGTTTCCCTTGTTATTCTCAAATCTGGATACTAAAGAGAAACACCAAGAAAGCTTAACAACAACAACCGAAACCAAATAAACACACAAATGACCATATGACTGGACTTTAGTTTAGAAGATTCTGATTTAGTAGAATATCTGGGGTGAAGATGACCTAGAAATCTGTAATTTTAAAATTATGTTCAGGGATGTCTTTTTGGTAGATATATTTTGAAGATGATCCCCAGTGATCCCACTTTCTGGTATTAATGCCTTTGTGAAACCACCTCCTGTTGAGTATGGGCTGGCCTAGTGACTTGCTTCTAACCAAGAGAATGCAGCAAAGGTGAGGAGTTATCACTTCTGTGATTAGATTGCATAAGACACTGACTTTTCTCTTGTTACCAGACTCTCCTTTATTGGCTTTGACAAAGCAAGTTGCCATGTTGGAAAAGTTCACAGAGCAAGGAAATGAGGGTGGCCTCTGGCCAATAGCCAGCTAGGAATTGAGACCCTCAGTCTAACAGTTCTTGAGTAACTGAAATTCTACCAATAATCACATGAGCTTGGAAGCAAATTCTTTCCCAGTCAAGCTTTCAGATAAGACCCGAGTCCTGTCCAATACTTTGATTGCCATCTTGTGAGAGAGCCTAAAGCAGAGGACCTAGCTAAACTGTGCCAGGATTCCTGACCCCTAGAAACTGTAAGCTAATAAATGTGTGTTGTTTAACATACATCTATATTAATATATATATTTGAATATATATATTTGGATGCATAAGATTGCATTCAACACAGGCAGTCAGGACCTGAAAGACAAGATGTGGAGAGAAAGGGCGTTGACTGCAGTAAGCACAGTGTGAGCAAATGCCACATTTCTCCTTCGGGCATAAGTGGCCAAGGAGGCAGGCAAAGCTTTAGGCAATTTCATGAGAACTGGAAGAGAAAAATTGGAGTTCAGAATTGCCAATGGGAAGAATTGAATGGACAGTAGAAAAGGGAGGTTTGGAGAAATGAGACTTGGCACTTGCCTTCTAGGCATTTGTTGACTGAGTAGCTAAGAAGCCAAGCAGAAACCAGCTGACAAGCAGAATGGAGATTTTGGCAGTTTCACTGTGATGGGGAAGCAAAATTGGAGTTTCTGACCCATCAAGACTGAGGGCATACCCCAGACTTTCACTGGGAACCTTGGAATGCTTCATACTAGGAGGGGTGTGTTGGGAGGGGGGTGGGGTGTGGGGGTGGGAGGTGGATAGCAATACTACAAGTCAAGTCAGCTTTGTCTTTCATAGGACTGAGGAGATCTTTACTGTCTGCCAAAGTATAAGGTGAGTCTTCTCTGGAGGGAGATAGCATCATTGGGAGCCTCTATAATTCTATAGCTTTTTTTTTTTTTTAATTAATAAACTTTGTTTTAGAGCAGTTTTAGGTTTACAGCAAAATTGAGCAGAGTGTACAGAGAGCTCCCAAACACCCCCTGCCTCCACACATGCACAGTGGCCTTCATTATCAACATCTCCCACCAGGGATATGGTGGTTACTGTTAGGGGAGAGTAGTGACTGGTAGACAGCGTGTGTAGGGCTTCTAAGGTATGATAATGTTCTTGACCTGCTGGTGGTTACACAGATTGTCACTTTGTGCAAATTTATTGAGCTGTACACGTAGGTTTTCTATGCTTTTCAAGATGTAGGTTGGACTTCACTAAAGAGTTTATTTTAAAAATAGCTGCCTCAGAGAATCTCAAAATTAGGTTCTGGGGATTAGCCAGTTGGGAAGACACAGCACTGTAAACTCTGAGGAGCGTTTTGTACCAGCCAGCCGTTATCTGACCCTACCAGGAAGTCAGATGACAATCAGAAGAGATGGTACCGAACATACCTAAGATCAATAACAGCGCAGGCAGTACCCTGCTAGTTGCGGATCTGACGTTGTGCTTCCTTAACTTTCTCATTCTTTCCTCATGCCCGGCCTGAACCTTGAACTCTAATCCATGCCTAAAGTTTCCCTGAAATCCCCTCCTTCCCATGATTTCTGAAGAGCCCTTTGAAGCGTAACCTTTGTCATCTGAGGATCTCCATGTTCTGGTTTACAATTAGATGTGTACAGACACAAGACTGACACCATGATCCTGCTCTTGGCATTCGTGGTAACCTGTAGAAAACTGACGGTAATGCTTCGTCTGTGGTACTTGGCTGTCCTGGTCACCAAACTGACCTGGTCCCGCAGGGTTTGCCCTGACTTATGTTGACCCACAAGCCAGCCATAACAAAGAAACTCTGGTTTTCGTTAAGCTTAAACTGAATACGATCCCACAGAATACCAATCCTAGTGAGAATTCAGAGGTTCAGCTGAAATAGAAGCCTATGGTTTTTCTTAGAGGCTAAATTGGATTGATGGTTTTCATATACTCTTTTGTCCTTACTCCATCGATCTTTCTCAATGCCAAAAGAAATTGATCTCAGGTCTCTTTCTGAGATTCCTACTTACATGCAGCCATGACATGCTCCTGTGGTAATTTTCCTCTGTGCCAGCAGTACTCATTCCCTCTGGCTCGATGCTGGGCTCACTTGCACTCCAAGGACTCCCTTCTTCAAAAGAAAAATGCCAAGAAAGGTTATATTGTTCGGTCTCCCTGGAGAGCATGTTAGTATGGTAGAGTTGTCCATGCTTTTGAATCCTAGGGCAGACTACCACGGCCCAGTGGGTTAACAGGGCATAGCACTGACTAGTGGAGGAATGTTAACAAGAGCTGTTCCCTTCACCACCGGCTGAACAGGCAATTGCAAAGACATTTATGATCTCTGTTATGGTGGCTTCCATTTTGAGACATGGGAGCAGAGAAGAAACAGAGTCAAGTCCTTGAATTGCTGAGATGAGCAAGTTATCGATTGAGTGTGCTCAAATCCACTCCAGACTGCCCAGACCTTGCAGGTGTAGTTAAGTAGGGACACCAAGCAACCTGCAGTGGCCATAAGCATGCTGCTGCCTCCTCTGCTGATGTGACTACGGCTAGTGTCACGCTCTCAGCACCCCCTCACTTTGCTGTCAGACTGATCTCAAAAATGATGGTGCCTCAAAAAAACAAAAAACAACAAAACAACAAAACAAAACAAAACAAACAAACAAGAAAAACCCGACCAAAAAACCTAAGGGAATTTATAAGCAATTGTGGTCAATCATGGACAATCCTTGACAATCTCTTTGTCTAAACTCTTCTCTGTGGAAAAGCCTGCAGACATGTCTCTCAGGAATTCACTACATTATCTACCACACAAGAAAGCTTTGCCCTCAAATCTAAAAGCTTTCCTGGGTCATGTCTGTGACAAAACCATGCCTCTGGGCTACGTATTTTGATTCAACTGGTCAGGCTGAACTAACCAATTCAAATAATTAATTGAAATATTTTCTCCCCAAACTAACTGATGACATTCTTACAACTTCAGGCCTGTAACAAAAGAAGTCACAGGGTTTTTTTTTTCCTATTGTCTCCTTAAAAAATAAGCTGAATCTTAACTAATGCATAAATTAGTTATTTTCAAAAGTGAGGGAGGGTCAGTGTAGAAATACTTCCTATTTTAACCTCTCTTTGATTAGATACACTCAGCTTCTATTTCAGTAGACTTGATTGATAATTTATCCACATTTACTGACTGACTTCTGAAACAACTTGCCTAGAAAGGAGAGCTTTCTATTTTGCTCCTCATACAGGGCCTGAGTGGCAAAGAAAATGTACTTTAACTTTTACCTGATAGCTAAATTCTAAGCAGCTGGTGAGTCCTATCCGCATACTTGCTTACTCTTTTTCTTGCTAGTAAGATGACCATCAGGCTCATTGGACTAACACATTTTGGGATTCAAGAGTCTCTTTGGATCCTACAGGGACAACCTTCACCTCTAATGCTTTGATTGTATACAGAGCTCATGCTCAGATACTTAACATACTTTATAATCATCCCTTAATTCATCTTTAGAGCATCCCTTCAGAGTAGGCGAGGAGGAAATAGAATTATTCCCACTAAATAGTTGGAGAAAACAAACCCCTGAGACATTAACTGACGCCCCTGAAGGTCACGGCCAGGTCTCGAAATCTCTCCACCCTGAGAGTTTTGTTCTTCTGACTGTGAAATAGAGACTTTAAAACACAGAGGACGTTTAGGTAGCTGCCCCCATGGGAATTTCTACATTTTTTGCCCTGCTCTAAAGGGCGGTGTGGTTTTCAGACTGAATGTGTGGTCTAGCCTGTGGCTCTGCTCTCCATCTCCTGATGTGTAAGAAAAATGGGCTTCAGTTGTTTCAGGATTCAGGCCCTGTCTTCCTGCCCCCCACGTCCCTGTGCACCCCACTCCTCTATGTTACCTAGGTCAGTGACAGTGTCCCTGCTCTGGGACAGCTGCAGCTCTTCAGCCTCGGACTCTGAGTCCTGCCGTGGTAACTTGCTGCTCTTTAAGCTGCCGACCCGGCGAATGCTGGACAAGGAACCCCCCTTCTTCACCTGGAAACTGCGGGTTCCTTTAATCTGGAGCAGGCGGGAACCTCCTATCCTGATCTTCCTGCTGGGAACTGTATTGAAAGAATAAAATAGGGCTTTTTCCCCCTTAGTTTTCCCCAGCCAGTGTTAGATCCAAGCTCTCCCCAACTTGTCCCTGAACAGCCTCCTCTCTGTTGGCCGGGATGAGCAGCATGTCTGGACAAGGAGCTTCTCCCCAGCCCCCCAGTGGGGCAGCTTTGTTAAGCAGGCAGGAGGCTGGGTCCACCAGGAAGGGCTGGTGCAGCTTCTTTCTTGCACACATAGCTCATCAGTGCTGGGAACAACCTGCTCTCTTTCTGGCCCAGGGTTCACAAGCATGAGTGTGCCCTCATAGCACCGTGATCTCGGACTCTTAGTACATTCACATAACATCATTGCTTGATTCAACAGAACCACAAACCATTTGTTTTTGTCTTTCTTTTGAAATGGGACTTGCAGAGTTATGTGAGTTATGCAAACCCCTTCACGTAACCCCTTCCTTTTGGAATACCTCATTAAGAAATAAAAACAAGAGGCGCTTCTCTCTCCAACAGTCAGCAGTGGGTTCCGCTCAGCTCCTCAGCAATGGCACTAAAGGATCTGTTTTCACTGGTGTGCTTTGGGTGAACATGAGTGTGAAATAGTTCCATTTTCAATGCACCTAGTGATGTCATAGCATCCTTCTTTCAGGCAAAAGGCTGGGTGGGATGTGAGTCCAAATGGTGCAACACCCTGAGCCAACCTTACAGTCTATATGTACCATGAAGAACATGCATTATTCATCTTTAGTGTTCTGGAAAAAACAGTCATCAGTGAGGAAAATAAAAGGGTAAAAGAAACACGTTTAAACTTGAAACCTACTTTTTTTTCTTTTCTTTTCTTTTTTTTTTTTTTTACCGAAAGCATCTTTATTTCCCATAGTCATTTACACTCCTACATCCTCTTCCTTTGGAGATTTGCTGTTGTCACCCAATGATTTGATAAGGACAGGATAAAGAAAGTTTTCAGAGCTTAGTCATTATCAAGAAGGGGCCATTATTTTTGTAAGATTTTCTTCTTACAGGAACAAGATTTCTTATGAATTATTTAAGGCATGGATATTAATATTTTTAAAAGTTCCAATCAGGAAGATTGCATTTTAGTCTTGCGTTGCTCACTCACAGGAAAGTGAGTATGTGACCATGAGAAATGGTATAGCACTACAAGATGGTAATTAAACGTATACTTTCAATGCCATATAAAGGAGCCCAGAAGAATTCCTGTTGAGTAATGTGCAATGCTTAATCTCTGATTTACTCTTGTGATTGAAAAAGATTAAAATCATCACCACTGAGCTGGCAAAGGCCTCCCCGAACACATCTGGACAGAATTTTACATCTGGATAGAAATTCTTGCAACCCAGCCAGCCAAATTCCACAAAGACTATAGACTATCATGCTCCATTTTAATTATAGCACAAAATTCATCTGCTGCATTTTTCAGTATTATTTTTAGGTTTAATTGAGGCTTTAATGACCCACCTGAAATACATCTGAAATAGAATATTATCATTTTTTAATGACTACTAATACAATTTCATGTCAAGATAGATTGGGAAGTAGAAAAAAAGTTTAGAGAGGTTTTTTTTTCTTTTTTCTTTTTCTTTTTTTTTTTTACACAGAGGCACTCTATCGCATTCTTTGCCTGATTTCATGATACCTTTTACCATACAAATTTGGGAAAGTAACCCCAAATTAATGTGACCTGAAAGAAATTCAATTTTGAGAACCTATTCTACTGCCAAAGATAATTGGAAATATCCTGTAGTGCTAAAAATCAGTGTTTAAGAATTATGGCATTGATTATTTACAAAGGACATAGCAGTTAGAATTCAGATTTGATTTTGTACCTGAAAACCATTAGTTGAGCTCATACAGCGTTGAGTGTCAGCCTTTACCTCCAATGACAACATGAATACGAAAGTGAAACAAATACATCTAAATTGGATAAAACATCTTTTTCCCTTTTCTCTCACCTCACCCATTGTCTCCATTAGCAAGTCCTGCTAGCTCCACGCTTCGAAATTTCCTAGGATTTTGAAAGCCCCATTACTTATTCCCTGGACTAATATAACTGCCTCAATGCACTTGCTTACTCCCACTCCCACAGCTTGACTCATCTTTTCAATACATAAAGCATAAATACACATATTATATCACCTTTCTGGTCAAAACCTGCCAACGACACTCAGACACACTTACACAGAATTAAATTTCTAACCATATCTACAGATCCTATTTATTTGCCCTTTGCCTACCTATCTGACCCCATTTCCTGCTGATCTTCCAAGTCATTCTGTAACCACCACGTTGGTCTCTTTGTCCTTTTCGAATGTTCCACATTCATTCCTGCATCAGAGCCAACTTCTCACTGTTGTGTCTGCTTGGAAGACTCCTCCCTCAGCACTCTGCATGCCTGGCTCCTTCACATCATCTAGGTCTCTGCTCGCTGCCACTTATGGGTCCTTCTCTGACTACTTCTCTCCCCATCCAGGTCACTACCAATTCTCTGACCTTCGTTTGTTTTGCTTCATATCATTTGTCTTTACTTGAAAGTCTAGTCTTTGATGTTATTCACTATCATGAACTATTAGCTAATAAAAACTAAAATATATGTGGGAAATATTTCTTCCTGTTCATTGCTGTATTCTGGGAACCTGGCCTGGCATATAGCAGGTGCTCAGTAGATGATTGTTGAATAATCAGACACATCTTGGTGTCTGTATTTTGGAAGACCAGTCTTAGTTTGTTTTTGGAATGTGGGTAAAATGATGTGGCAGACCTTGCTTGGGGATTTTAGGCAGATATTTTTAGTTTAAGAATTATTTCACATCTGTTTTCCTTGGTAGAATCTGAATTGTCCTCAGGTTGTTTATTCCAAGAACAACAATTTTAGCTTTTATACAAACAGATGGTATAAAATTTTAAATAAAATTTTAATAATCTAATTTAGCAGAGTGCCCCTGGCTTTAGCAGCTGGTATCAACTTATCAAAGGATTAAGGAATATTGAGGAATCTTCCAGATTTTGGCTACCAGTAAAGGACATTTTATGAATATGTTCTCACTTTATTTATAGTTTCAGCTTTCTGTTCATTTATTAACCAACTTTCATATATTAGCATAGGTGTTCTATGAGGTGAAAAAATACTAAGCATTTGTGTTTTTGAACATCAAAGGAAATTTACATAAATGATAATCATGAAATTAAAGTGTTCTTAACAATTGATCTGATGTTTTATTTTTTTAAATGATGTAGGATTTACTCTGTGTCAAGTTTAACCATGTCCGTATTAGGAATTTTTACTTCAGCTACTTTAAGCAATAATTAGCATAACAACTTTGAATAGGCAAAAAAATAAATAAATAAATCCCCTTGGGATATATTTAAAAATGTAAGTTTTTCATCATGTGCAGTTAACATTACCTGAAAAAGTAATAGTTGTAAAAATATTGACTTGACACTTCTTCATGCTCAGAAATTGCTAAGACTTGGCTAATAAATTCTTGTTTCGCCATGAATTCAATACAATAGAATGATTATTTGCATTTTAAAATGTCATGACAACAATCTGACATTAAAATATTAAAAAACTTTTCCAGTGTACCTCCATTCCTTAGAAGATTTTAAAGATTTTATCTTTTCTCTATCTAGGGCTATTCCTTCCTGGAATCATTCATTCCTTCAGTTATCCAACATTAACTGAGTCATTTTCTATAGGATACCAGAAAATACATAAATGCATAAAATCATCTTTGACTCTTTTAACAAATGTACTGATGTTCTTTTAATCAAAATTCATTAGAAAAATATTGAAGGGCAGTGGAATTTAAGAACTAGCAAAATCAGATAGAGATGTTAACAGTTTAAAGAGCCCTCGAAAGCAACTTAAAACTTGGTAATCTTTAGCTTATCTTCAGAATTTCCCACATGGGTTCTAGTCTATAGGCTCATGATATAAACAAATAACAATTATTTATTCTATACGAATTATGTACCAGGTACTGTGTTTATGCTTGGCTTGCATTGTCTCATTGAAAGCTTTCAATATCACAGTGCCGTAGTTGTCATTAACCTAATTTGAAAGAGGAGAAAACTGTGGCTTAGAAGGTAAGCAACTTGGACACGGTCATACGACTGGTTGTTATATCTCACCATTTTAAGATGTAGTTTTTTTCACATTTTAACACGTCTGAAATTGAGATTTGTCTTACAATTGATGCCATCTTAGGATAACTAGTGCCAGGAAGCAGTTGTGACACATTTGTTATTGCTTCTGTCCATGTGAGCATCTAAAGCACCAGCAACAAAATGTACAGGATGATGCCAGTATCTTTCAGCTCCAAGGAGCCAAACGGTAGTTGGGTGAGGGAGTGCGCGAGGTGGTAAGTCAGATGTGTTTGGCAACGTTCTCGAAGCAGGTAGTGAGTACGAGGGTAGGCTAGCTTCACATAGGTGCATGCTGGCTTACGTAACTAGCACCAACAGCTTTCCTTCTTTACAGATTCATTTAAGACATGACGTAGTACTAACAGTCTAACGACACAGAGGACATTATCCTAGAGAAAAAAACATGGACACTGACAATGCTGAGTTGAAAAGTGATTAAGAAATTTGAACCCAGAATTGAAGATCGTTTAGAAAAACTTTAACCAGTTTCTTCTATTTATACGTTCGCCCCCTCCTTTTTTTTTTGGCTGTACAAGAATGATATGTATCGATAATAAAAATCTGCATCTAATTAAGTCTGAAAGTCCTCTTTCAGTAAGAATGAAACACAGACTAGATGATAAGAAAGTATTGCATACGGGCTGAATGGGGAGTATTTTTTCTTTCTTACTGGCACACGAAATACTGGTTCATTTGACACGTAACCGATGGCATCAGTGGGATGTGGAGAATTGCTGAGCTGGAATTATATCCTGAAACTTCTCAGACTGTCGCGTCCAGCTTCTAACTAGCATGGTTTCCTACCTCGTTAAGTGGACACAGTACTGTACATAGACAACAGTTTTGGACTTCTTTGGGTGTACAATTCTGTAGTGTGGACCCCAGGCCAAATATCCTGTGAGAAACACTGAAACATGAAAAGAATTCTTGCTTTTCAATACCTTTCTTCTCCTCGGCCCCTGCATCTGATTTGAGGGTGTGGCTACTACTGTGGAGGGAATCTTTGGAGTCTTCATTTTCATCCAGGACCCCAGCAAAGCTGATCTTCCTCTCATATCTGTGCCGGTCCAACTCAGGATCCAAACGAAGTCTGCAGCTCTCCAGGTCCTGCAATGTCAGCGAGAAGGAGTACGTGAATGCTGGCATTTCCTCAGCACTGCATTGGTCTTGTGGCAAACCTCCCTCCATTTTGAATTGCACCCAACTGAATTTGCACAGAGCCAAATTCCTCTTTCTCTAATGCCAATTTCAGACTGTGGCCATTAAAGATGTTTCTTGAATGAAACAAAATCTTCCCTAACTCATAGTTTTCCCCTTTTTCTTACGTTTTATCTTTGAAAAGCGCACACCTTGTTTCAAATCTAGAATTATCTTCCTCACCTTTTAACTCTTTGTTCACAATTTAAACTGCATCTTTGGCATTTATCTGTTTATTAAACGATCATGCATTGAATATGACTGAGAGACAGAATAGGAACTTAGAAATCAGACTTGGAGGCAGAATAATGCCGCCCTCCCAAAGAGGTCCATGCTCTCATCCTAGGAATAGGTAAATATGTTACCTTACATTGCAATAGGGACTGTGTGCATGTGGATTTAGTTTAAAGACCCAGAGATGGGAAATTATGCTGGATTAGCTAAGTGGGCTCAGCCTAATCACACAAATCCTTAAAAGCAGAAAGCTTTTCTGCTTTGAAGATGGAAAAAAGGACCATGAGCCAAGGAATGTGGGTTGCCCAAGAAGACGGAAAAAAGGCAAGGCAACAGAGTCTTCTCTAGTGTCCCAGAAAGGAGTACAGCTTTCTTGACACCTTGACTCTAGCCCAGTGAAACTCTTGTCAGACTCCTGATTTCTAGAATTGTAAGATACTATGTTTTTGCTGTTTTAAACAGCTAAATTTCTGCAGAAATAGAAAATGAATAAAGAGGTGATGTTGGAGTTTTGTAGTGAGGATTTAAAGGTAGCTTAGCAAACAAGTGGAGAAAGGCAGTTCAGACTTAAGAAGTTCCATATGTGAGGTCCAGAGGCTCAAAATACGATCAGGCATTGGAGGAATTTCTCACTCCCTTCCAGAAATACAAGAGGGTTTCCGTGATTGTCTGCTTATGAACAGTGTGAGCCCATACCCTAATGTAAGCCTTGGGAGGGAAAGTTGGAATTTCGTCGATGAAACTGAAAACTGACCTATTCTGTAAATGCAGATTTGTCCAATCAGAAGATCATATTTAACTGTTAATCTGTAAAACACTTTTGGAGGACGTGATAAAGGAAAAATATATAAAATGCTAATTTTATTTCTATAGAGCATTTTTTTCTAAATATGACATAAGTCCTCAGATTCATATAGATATGGAAAACAAAAATATTTTTTAAAAGCCCATTTTGCACCAAGATTGAAATTTTATGCTTTTAATTGTTATTAATAAATGAAACTTTTTTAAAAGAAAGATTTATTTATTGGATAGAGAGAGAGAGAACATGAGCAGGAAGGGCAGAGGGAGAGGGAGAAAGAATCCCAAGCAGGTTCTGCACTTAGTGCAGTGATGAGGGGCTCCATCTTACAACCCTAAGATCATGACCTGAGCCCAAACCAGGAGTCTGACACTTAACCAACGGTGCCACCCGGGCGCCCCTAATAAATGAAACTTTAGGCTCTACATGATGTTTCTTCTTTTCCTTTTAATTAAGAACAGAAGTCATACTTTGGTACCTAGAAAATTAGATCACATCTCAAAAAATAAAGGAACTACATGGAATGTATTTAGCACTTCAAAAAGTATTCTAGGAATACAACTGTTTCCCTGAAATTAATCCCTTTTAGAAAAAAATAGAAAACCTAATATACTTTGTACTTTGTTAGCCAAACTTAATCACAGAAATTTCTTACTTGGGATAAAAAGTAACATAACAACTCTGATTCTCAAAAGTCGTTATCTCTTCCAATGTCTTCTTTTATCCATTTGTCAAAATCCCAGCTCTCTTTCAAAGCTATATTCAAATGTGACCTCTTCCAGAAAGATTCTTCAGGTTTTTCCAGCCCCTTCTTTGGCCAAACATGGCCCTTCTGCCTCCTTCTCAGGGTTGCTCTTATATCTCACACCAGGAAATAATTTTTTATGTGTTGGTTCTCCTGTTTCAGTATATTTATCTATGTATCACCCGCACTCCTCTAACTATCACACCACCTTTTGTTCATAGTCTTACTCCCAATAAATATTCATCAGTTAGTCTTGGTATATGTAAATTTTGTTTTGCTTCTGATTTTTTAATTTTAGGAACATTTGGAATCCAGCAGTATATTTTTTTATAACCTGATTTGTTAAATTCCATCAGCATATTTGGTACAGCCCCTAGCACAATCTTGCACCAAAGCATCCAATATGTTGCTCTCTCTAATGAATGAATGTAGACAACAGACTTCCTTACAGTTTTTTTTTCTTTATTATTGTGGACTCATCTATCCATTGGATGGGAATTACTTGTTTTAATTTATGTTGTTTGGCCATTGGTTATTGGTTTCACTAATTCAGTTGGTAAACATGTGAATAGACCAGCAGTTTTACAAACAAAATTATCTCTCTTATTTCTTTATTGTTTTCAAGTTTGGAAGTTAATATTTAGAAAAAGATTTGATTATTATGTTATTTTAGATTATAAATCTTGTAAAAATGCTTTTTCTTTTTTTAAGACATTATTTATTAGTATAGTTTATGAAAACATTGAATAAATATGTTACCAGAAGCTCTTTTAAAAAAAAAAAAAAGCACATTATTTAAGTTGCATCTAGGGATCTGGGAAAAAAATTGTTAAGTTGATAAAAATATTTTTTTTTATCAACTTTTAAAACCTTTTGATATCATTTTGCCTTTTCTTTTACCTCCATCCCCCAACCAATCCAGTGAGTGGCCTCCTGGGATTTCCTAACCCTATCCAAGAAACAACCGTGGTTAAACTAATTAACTTTTTTTTTTTTAAAGATTGTATTTATTTATTTGACAGAGAGAAACACAGCGAGAGAGGGAACACAAGCAGGGGGAGTGGGAGAGGGAGAAGCAGGCTTCCCGCTGAGCAGGGAGCCCAATGCTGGGCTCGATCCCAGGACTCTGGGATCATGACCTGAGCCAAAGGCAGACGCTTAACCGACTGAGCCACCCAGGCACCTGAAACTAATTCACTTTTAAATTATTGTACTTTCGGTTCTTTTGCTTTCTCTTCCACGTTTTGGATATAACTAGGACTTTTTCAAACAGAAATTTCACCTGAAAATCTCATCCATTTTGGAAAGGGCCTTATGGCAATTTCTGTTGAAAAGACTTTTTCTCTCATAGAAAGTTTATGTTCCTGATTTTCTTCCATCCTCAAGCCACAGATTCTAGAATGTCTGTAGCTTCTAATATGATTGCTTTACTACCTTATACTTTTATTATTTTGTACATTAGGTAGTTATTATTTTTACTTATTAAAAATGTTATTGAACTAAAAAAAAATTTGTTTTCAAGATCTATAGATAACCTTGCAGGAAGTGTTTTGTTAAAACCATAATAGTTCATATTGATGGTATTTATGCTTAAACTGTTAGACTCACTGTTTAGTATAATTTCTTAAAGAACAATTGCAGCATTTACAGTTTCTGTGTTGGTAAAACAGTTTTATTAAACTCACTGTTTGTTTATAGTAGGTTGGAATATAATTTAAGGTATGTGTGTATATGTTTTTTTTTTTTCCCCATTAAGCAAAGTTAGATTAAAAATGAGAAAAAGCTTCCCATTTATTTTATAAAGGTCATATCCCAACATAATGCATACCTACACTGGACAATAAAAATCCCAGTGTAATGAATGAAGGATCTCTAAGGCCTCGTTAAAGGTGATGCTGTTGTGAACACTTTCCTCTCCTTGACTGAATGACTGAAGGCTCTGTTTTAGCTTAATTTCTTGCTGTTTTCCACTAGACTGCGAGTTGGTTCTATAGCAATTTTTAAAAGTTTTGATTGTTTTTTTTAAATGAAATTTACTGTAATAATAAAGGATAATTAAACTCTAGCTTTATGGAATTGAAAAGGAGAACAAAACTTTAAGACTTTTATTTTTTTTAAGTCACAATGGATCAGAACGGTGATCAAATAAAAATCTGAAAAAATGAAAAGTAGATGTGCCACCATGCTTTTATGAAGGCTTCAGTATAATTAGAATGTTGACAAAATAGCCCTAATAGAGGTCTTACAGATCAGATATTTCATCCCACTTGATTTTAAACACACATGTTGGCCTTGATTTGATTGTATAGAGTAGTCTCAATAAAAAAGTAAAGGTGACATTCAGAAAATTAAAGGTCCAGATTAATAGGAAAATGGAGTAAGAGCAGTAGGAGGAACTTCCCTTTCTGACAGCAAATAATGTAGTTTCACAGTCCAAATACCAGTATGTTTCTCTTGAAAACATACATTTTACCCACAAATGTTTCCAACTTGAAAATATCCATTTTACGTTTTAGAGAGTGAGAGAACAGGTCTTCCAGACGTTGGAAAACCAGAGGTAGAGGCAGTGCTCAGGGATAATGCACCGATTCTTCTGTTTCCCCGCAGGGATTGGGGTATGACCTTGTTCATGCCCAGTCTGGTTAAAAAAGCAGGAGAGCTGGTGGACTGTAAAATTGGCGAGAATAGAGGCGCATAGATTGCGTAACAATTTTTCTGGTAGAGTAGTCTAAGTCCTGTGTAAATGGAAAATAAAAAGAATTTGGTTTCTCAGCTCTGGCTGGATGGTGCCTGTAATGAAAGAACCACTGGAAACTTGGTGTCTATTAGAGGACTATGGGCCAAGGAAAATCAGCTCTGAAGTGTGCCCATCCCACACACTCTGTGAAGACGCCTGGTCCTTGCAGAGCGTTGGTATACTCTGCTAAACAAATCAGGCCTTGATGGTGCAGGAATATGCGTGCGTGGTCGTGTGCATGCGTGCGTGGTCTTCTTCTGCCTATTTGCATCCATACGAAGTACGGCAGGAATAAAAATATATGTTTAGAGATGTTTACATGCTAAGTTCTTAAGCAAGTCTTTTTGCCCATAACTTAAATGAGAGAATTCATTGGAAGCACATTTCTATATGGATTTATGAGCTGTTAAATTTTTATGACAAAAAAATTCTGTCAGTAATTTCTAAAATATGCTGCTGGTAAAACTCCTCATAGTTTGCAGAGTAAAGGAACCTAAGGGCTTATGAGAGAAGATTCACAAGGAAGTAAGCATTGCTAAGAGAGTCACTCAAAATAGAGACCAAAGGATACTGAGGAAGTAGGGCCTATGTATGTCTCCTGTTTCACTTCTCAGAACACCATGAAGTTTTTACTTTTGTCAATTGCCACTTGTTGACTGCAATTCCACCGCCTTCTGGAACACATCCTTCTACTTTGGATTAAAATAGAGATCATGTAACACCTGTTAGCTAAATAGCCAATCCTGTATTAGATAGTTTAAACTCTGCCAGCACCAATCATAATTCTTTTCAAACAAGTTATATAATCTTATGGTTTTCACCTTTACAAGCCTGCTCACAATTCCAATTTGGAGCACACTTTTCATTTCCATGGACTCTGTGTCTTCCAGATGGCAATCCCTAAGATCTCTTCTTGGTCAAAAGGCTCTTAGACATTCCTAGCATGACTGACAGTGATCGATCCAATGTTTTACCCAGTGGTGCTATCTTCAGTAATTTCAAGGTCAACTTCAGAGTTATTATTGTTTGTAATAGAAAAAAGAGATTTTATATATGAAGATCCCTTGGTTGAATTTTTTAAGTTATGATACATTTGGCCATTGGGCATTTGAGGAAACTGTGGATACTCAAAACCTAGCCACATGTCTGGCCTTTCTGAGTAGCCAGATTATTAACACCCATGCTTTACTTACCACCAGAGGCTCAGTGCGTGGTCTGGGCAGGCAAGAAAAGGTTTCTCGCAGGAAGGTAGTGATCTCCAGGAGAAGTTGGCACGCTGCCATCTTCAAGGCAAAGGGGCAGCCACATTTAGAGGGGTTCACAGTACCTACAGAATGAAAGAGTTCCTTCATAAAGAAACAAACCAATAAAAAATACAGAGAGGCACGGTTTGATGGACAAAGCTACACATGTCCAAAATGAAATTGTATATGAGAATGTTACCTATTCATGTTCAATTGACCTATTCCCTTTAGCGTAATCTGTGCATTACTTGTACCCCTCTCTTCCTCCATTTTGTAACTCAATAGTGAGTTCCTTAGTATTAAAATATCAGTCAGTAAGGACTAAATTATTTTCCTTAAGGCTCATAGAGTAAAAAAACACAGCCTACTAAGCTAGAAAGCCTTTTAACAAAAACAGAAATGGAAAGCAGTCTTGCAAGATTTCACACTGCTAATTTAATCAGATTTAGGCTATGTACAGGGCGGTGAACTAGTTTTGGCACTACAAAAATCTTGCCAGCTCATTTTATGAGAGATATCTATCTTGAGGGCAGTGATGTTGCTTCCACTAGCCCAGAAGTGTTTCTGCAACATAAACAAGGCATACTTGATCACTTCTTTCATACACTTTATACAAGTTAGCCTATCATATTAAAGCATAGTTACACTAGAAGTAGGCAAATACTCTCCTTTGCTCTGAAGAATACCAGCCTTTGAATGAGTAAAATGCTGCCTCCATCATAGACCCAGATTTTGCTCTAAAGTCAGATAATGACATATAATGGTCAAGGTGACACCAGAGACTTTTAAAATTCTTAGGATTAGTTCTCAGATATATGTCATCACTAATCCTGCCGAAAATTTATCAGTGTTCAGAAAAGAAGACCAAAGCAATGTTGAGTTCTGCCTCTCATAAGAGAAAGAAAATACTTATCTATTTTGAATCAAGGCATCAAGCAATCACAATATCATTACATATCAACATTCCTAAACATATTTCCAAAATATTTCCTGTGTATTAGGCTTTCTTAATTGAATAGGATATATATATACATATATATGTATATATATATCATGGCTTATACTGAGAGTGGGTGGAAATTATGTTCTTTCTGAAGATATCTGATTATCACTTCCTCATGAAAACCATTATTTTTTCTCCAGAGATAATATGTGGATAGGGACATTGCCTCTTATTAAGAACTGAAGAGACAAACTCCTCTAGAATTTCTAGACTGATACTTTCTTGAGGCATAATTATATTTTAAATGCAAGATGAGTTATGTACTGACAAGAAAGTGGAAATAAGCCAGACATTCCAATCTTATATTCAATGGAGACTACATAACTCTAGAAATTGTCTGGATGTGCAATAGTTTTTAAATAATAATCTAACACTAAATATTCAGTATAAACTTGTGGATCTGTCCTGAGGTTATCATCCAGATTCTTCTTGTTAATCCTGTAAACACTGAACTTGGTCTTAGTCCAGGCACTCTGTAACTATCATCTGAAATATTCTGTCAAAATGAACAAGAATTGAGTCCTACATGCTCTCATCAAAAAGCCTAAGTACCAGGCATAACATACGGTAAAAGATACTTATGTGGTCTCATGGAGATTAAAGTTCATTTTGGCCTGTGAGGATGCATCCATCTAATGTTGCTTTAGCTCCTCTCTGTTCTGAAGGACCCCTAGGAGATCCAGGGCAGTTGGGGATGGCTTCTGATAGGCCTTCACTAGGTTCTTTGTTTGCTGGATAGTCCTCAAGTGGTCCTAAGGGTTAGACCCAATTCCGTTCTCCATTCTACAATTCAGAAGCATTCTAGGATAGTCTAGACTCTTGTGAACTTGAGGGAATCTTTGGAGGCCAATGTTCACTGGTAGGCTGAAAGACTGATGTCAGAATTTGGTGTTTTGTCAACAGCTAAGTCAAGAAAATTGGCTCCGATGTGATAAAAGCTGAGAAAGGGTAAAAAGATGAAAAAAGATTGCAAAAAAAAAATCCTTGGTATAAAAGTGGAAAAAAAAGGCAATAAGTTTTCTTTGATTGTTATTTAATTATGCACACTGTTACACCCTAGTCATCCTTTTACATTTCATGGCTAGAAAGATGAAGTAGGCTTGGCATCACTTAACTAAGAACAGTCTTTAACATAATCAGGGAATTTGAATTTCAAATCACTAGGGAAAGTCAAGAGGAAGAGGCGTCACTGTCTTCATCAGATAATGTTACTAATTCCATTACCATTTAGGAATTGTATGGCCCATAAAAGGCAGTGATACACATACACAACAAGCTTGTATGGTGTAGAACACATGTGTGCACAAAATGGTGTTTAAGAGGAATGTACAGGAATCTCTTTGTCTCTACTCTTCTATGGTGGAACTCGCTTCTAATTTTAACAAATAAGTACAGTATAGCAGACATTCACAGTCTAACCATCTCAATTATTTAATATTTCATATTCATGTTAAATACATGTTAGTAATTATTCTAAGGAATCCACTACTTTAATGATCTGGGAAGCATTTCATGTTCAATTCTATTCGGTCTATTTTTTTTTAATCTCCAAGAGCAACAACAAAATGTAAAACCTGATTAAACCTCTACTGGGTCAGTAATTTACTGCTATATTTTCTCAGAAAAGCCTAAAACTAATTTTTGTATAATAGTAAGAGTCATAGACTACAAGGCAACAGATGCTCCATATTGCCTGCAACTCCTTGTCTCTGTCTATAGTCTTCTCTTTCTGGTTCTCACCCTCTCTTTGTGTGGCTTTATGCACATGCGTTACATCCATGCACAGGGAATAGGGGAAAAGGTGCAGTGGGGAGACATGAGAAGGTGGTAAGAATGTGAAAGAGGAAAGAGAAATATTAAGTGCTCCTAAAGCAGAGATTCTTACAAGCAGGGGTTCTTGTAGTAAAGGGAGTCTCCTTACTGTCATCTAAAAAGTCTTCTTCCTCATCCTCCTTTCTCAGTCTCCTCTTGGTCTCCTCATCATAAATGAGACCCAGCAGGTTGGCGGGGCTCTCACTTTCCCCGTGGCACAGCTCATTCAATCGGACTCCAATCGCCTACCATGGGGAGAAAAAGAGCGAAACAGCACAAAGTATGTCAGACTGTAAAATAGGCTCTCACATTATAGAGGTCACAAGCAACTGTTAATGGGAAGGTATGTATAAACTACTAGGGCACATGAAACCAAGAGACTGATACCGAAACGTAGAGCAGAAGCCTCCTCTATGCGCCATGGTGGTGTTGCCACCACGTTTCCCTATGTGGAAACCCAGAGGTGGATGGCATTGACACTATCTCCAAGGTCATTTGAAGACTTGTAGGAACCGAAACAATACCTATGTGTTCTCATACAAATTTTTTTCTGAAAATATTTCCACTTACTTGAAGGTCATTTATTTTATAGGTCTCCTATAAGGGAGTATGCAGTTGTTTTTAACGGAGGATTTTGTTGTAGTAAAAAAAACCAAGAATTCACAGTTCCTGCAAGTGCTTCTGATTATGCTATTTTATGAGAATGTCACTGCCATGCTAATGAGTTGGAGGTTGGCATGAATTCTAGTACAGCAGTTTTATTTATATCTGCCATTATGTACACAATTAATGGCTTTTTTATAGACTTTGTCCCTCACTCCATGATACCCTATGAACTAGTAAGAAATACTAACTATTTTTTTGGTAGAGTATCCAACATCAACATAGAACTAATACCTGCTGTCTGTTCTGAATCATCATGCACTATTGTCTGATTTACCAAAAGGAATTTTCCATAAAGATACAAAATATGCCACCTCTTTCTAATTCTTTTTATTTTCCAATTATATACTGTGTGCAAGACAAGAAGAGACACGTGCTTAGGAAGGAGAGTCAAAAGCTAAAATGAGCACTGAACTTGGGGTTTGACAGCTTGGTTTCTCTGTGCATTCCAGCTAATTTTATTCTTCCTTCCTGTATTACTTCTTTCAAATATTTAGAGAAGTTGCTGGATTCTGGGCATGCATGAAATTAGACTTTCTACTGGAAACTGACAAGGATATATCTTCAAATAAAAACACAAATTGTTTGAATGTCTTGGCTATCTGGAAGCAAAAAGGTCTCCTTAAACTCTGGAATTAAGAGACAAGTAACAAAAACTCTATCAATGAGAAAGAAAGCAGTGTAAAAAAGGTATCACAACTTCCTAAAAGTTCAGTCACTACCTCGAGAAGTTTTAAACAAATGAAACAAAACATAAAAACAAAAACTACTACCTCAATAAAAAGCCTTGTCCTGATGCTACTATTTTGGAGATCTTCTCTAAAGAAGGAGACATGCAATTATGAGTCTGGAGTGGAGCCAACAAACTTAATACTGAGATTCAAAGGGGAAAAAAAAATCTGCATCGATCATTCCAGGATGTTGACACTAAGCAATTTACATTAAATCCACAGTTCATAAAGCTTAAAGGGTTTGCTCAGAAAATGAACTTGTCTGGGGTAATACTAAATGTCTAAATAATAATTTAGAGCTCTATGTCTCTTCCAAGGCTTAAAAAATGCCTCGAGGATAGGTTAGTTCTTTTCTTCTTCATCAAATATTTATTAAGTGAGGTTATTTGTTAGGTATTAAATAAAACAGAGTTGAATAAATTGTTACAGTATGTCAGTATCTTTGCTTCATGTGCCCTAGTAGATTTTAAACCTTCGTTTAGAAGGATCACTGTTTGGCAACTGGGAAGATTAGAGAGGTTGACAGTCTTGCTCAAGGTGGCTAAGCAAGCTGTGGTCTGGGGTTCAAATACAGGGTGTCTGTTTTTTTGCTCTTCCCCTCAAGGAGCTTACAGGCTCCTGGGGAGGCAACAACACATCAGAATAACACATTAAATGTCGAAAGAGACAAAAAGCACTTTAAATAGTTCAGAAGATGGACAGATTCGATTCAGTCAGAGAGTCATAGAGTGTCTCTTTGCTGTAGATTTTGAAGGACTGGTGTTTTGGCTAATGGGGAAGGGGAGGAGCGGATACTCCAGATGGAGAGTTCCAAAAGATCCATCAAGGAAGTGCACTGATGTGTTCAGAGACTGACAAGTAAACCACATGGTTGAAGCACGCTTTTGTGAGAGGAAATCATGTGCAGGAAGGCTGGCAAGGTAGACTGGGACTAGATCCCATAGTTCTTGAAGCCGAACTTCATTTTGTATTCTAAAGAAGGATGAAGGGTAATGTGTGAGTGGGGGAAAACCCTTACTCATTCGAGAGACTCTGTGTTAACTGCGTAGAAATGCACAAACCATGTATCCTTTCAAAAATGAATGTAATAACTTATTATCATTGAATACCTCTTAGACAGAAAGGATTGAGATAAATGGTCTTTTAGCTATATTAGCTCATTTGACTTCATCATCCATAATCTTGGTATGGTTTGAATACTAAGAGAGAGCAGTGATGCCAGACTAAGCAATTTGGGTTTTATCCCAAGGGAAAAGGAGGGCCACTGAAGCATTCTAAGTGGGTAAGAAACACCATCTGATTTGCATTTTAGCCTAATCACTGTGAGAGCAGCTTGGAGAATGAATTAGAGGGGGCAAGTCTGGAAGCCAGGAGATAAGGATGAATGTTCTGCTTTTAAATGGGCTCTGCCATATGGAGATCATTTTATTGACAGTGTGTAGGATGGGTCAGATGAGGGGAGACTGTGGGAAGAAGACCAAATAGGAAACTATCTTAGTCATCCAGATGAGAGGAAATGAAGATGTGACCTAACAGGACCTTGGTGGCATGGAAGAGGTGGCATCAGTAAGGGAAGGGAGGTTGGAATATGTTCAAAGGCTGCCATCTTAGATAATGGTGGTACCATTTATAAAAATAGAGAGTTCAGGAAGGCTTGCAGATGGAGGTGTATTTATATGGGAAGAAGAGTTTTACTTTGGTCAGATTGTGTTTCAGGGTATTAAGTGAATGCCTCTGGAGTGCATTTGGCAATGTTGGCCTGGAATCTGAATGGTGCTATGGATAGAGAAGTCTGTGCCACTCGCATAGAGGTTACAGTTGAAAACACAGGAATAAATGTAGTCCTGGGGGAGGTTATGCAGAAAATAAATTATAACAAATTCTGGGAATGTGTACATTTATAAAGGGGGAGGAGACAGAGGACCAAGGAAGGAGACAGAGGAGATAATGTCTAACTTTATAAATTTATTGGGAAGATTAAATGAATTAAAGTTTATTTTCCCCTAAGATGTTTTGTTCAGTGCCTGGTACATAACAGACACTTAATAAATTGTCTCCCAAACAAACATAAACACGACCTTCTTCACTTCACTCAAGCACCCCAATTTTTATGTAAGAAAATCAAAAGCTCACGTCTCCCCATTGGTAGAAGAGCTTGGCAGCATTCCACTGCAGCTTCTGGTTCCGTTTGTTGCCCACGATGGGGGAGCGGCCCCTTGAAAGGCCTTTCTTGGTGATATTCACGTGATGCCCTTTCATCCACTCTGGCCAGTTGCCACGGTTACAGCGGTGAACAAACCGGGCACATTCCAGGAACAGAGCTGCTCTGGCTACCACAGGAGCTTCCTGAGGACGGTTGTCAAGGAAAGAATGATGTGGGATTAATGAACAATAGGCTGACCTTCACGGGAATTACTATGTACTCTTAGTTCTTTTACTCTCCATATCTTGATTTAGGTTAGCCATATTTCCCAAGGTAGTATTATCATGGTTAATGGTAGTGGGAATTCTGGAAAATGAATCCTTGAAGACAAATTGGGATACTGAAGAATTAGACATTTTAAGTAGATTTCTGTGTTTAGTTTTCCCCTTTTGAAGAATCTCAAGTAATTTCATGACTCTCTTTTTGCATAGTTAAGAGGCAGCTGGGATTTGAATGTGAGTGCGAGATAATTTTCAAAGGAATTTTTCAACATGAACCTTTTGTTAAACCTAAAATTTTAACCTGAAGCAAACAAATATTCAATTTCTAGAACCAGTCTTATGTTAATCAAGGGAGTCAAGAGTGATTTTTTTCCAACAATAATCTGTTATTTATGACTATCCACATGCTCCAAAGAAGTACTGTTTCTGTTTCGATTGTTTCTGCACATTTTGGCTAGTAAGAAAAGGAAGTGCTTATTAGATTTTGTTGAGTTAGTCTTTTTTCTCCTGACTTTGTCATGAATAACAGATCAAATTCTGCTTAAATAGGCATGGTCTCAATTGAAAATGTTCGACAAAGAGGAAATGATTTAATTGATAAATGAAAAACAGAGCATTTCTTCAGAAAAATAAAAATTTGGTTCCATCCTGTCATGTCAAGATGTATTTGAAAAAAAATAAAAGAAGAAACAACTTTAAGTTGATACCCAGAAACTAGTAAGTATATGCTACCTACTGAAATCTTTACAAGCTAAATAAGTAAATAAATAAGGGAAGGAGCATGAAGTTTCCCTAGAAGGTCAACAGGTCACAAAGAAATACACACATCAACAATTAATGTGTATTTTAACTTGTGCCAGTTAAAAAAAAATACATCACAATATTAGGCATCACCTCAGAGTTACCTAATAACCATAAGTTGATTAGTAACCACAGGTTTTCAAATTGAAACACTTTCCATCATTTCAAACCATAATGTTCTTAACAATGCCTTGATCCACGATGTTAAAATAGGGGCTAATATATGAAGAATATCAATTACATGCCAATTAGTTTTTATGAGTTGTAATTCTTAATTATAATAACAAACCTCTGGTCTAGAAAGAATATCTTCATTTCAATGTTTTTAAAATGAGGTATAATTTTTCTACCATCATACAGCTGGGAAGAGGTGACCACAGGATTCAATACCAGATCTCTCTAATGCCCAAATCTATGTCAGTTCCTCTTCAGTATCTGCACTGCCTTAATTTATGTACATCTAAATCTTGGCAAAAGATGATCTCTAGAAGGCATGTAGAAAGTCATTGTTTAAAAATGGGACATTAATGTCATGTAATGTTATTCTCTAAAACAGATATATGATCACATCATTTTCCTATTTAAAATTTATTATAGGCTCCATCCACCTCAACAATAACATGAATAAAGAAACTCAACCTTTGTTATCTGGTTCATCTCCCTTTCTATCCCTCTATCAAGTACTTTATGATCTAACTACATCAAACTGGTTACAGTCACCCAAATATGACATCTTACACATTTTCATATGTTGTTTCCATCATTTGCAGAGTTGTTAAGCCCCTTTTCCATCTGGCAAATTCCCACTTTTAAGAATAAAATACCTCCTCTAAGAAGCCTTCCTTAATTTCTTTCCTCTTAGGCAGAGTTGGTTACTTCATACTTTGAGTACCACGGTATCTCAAGCACATTTAATGATTCAAGTGAGTTAGCCCTTTAAGCATTTTCTCATTGTCCACAGCTTAGAAGAAGCCATCAAGAATTCCAATAAGAAATATATTTATGTAGGAACTTAATTTCACAAAGCATATGACATATTGCTACTACGTACAAAGTTAACCTATGTGAAAAGGCAGAATACAAGATGAACACTAATGGTGAGAACCTATCATTAATAAAAAATGGACACTAATGATGAGAATCTATCATCTACTGCATTGGTGCTAAGATTTGGTAGCAGGTCATGGGAATAGAAAGACTTGAGATTGCAGAGGGTCAAATGACTTTCTGCATCAAACCTATCAATATTGTGGTACCATAACATACAGATTAAATATCTACACTCTTTTCTTGTATTAAATATTTATTTAATTAAGCATCTCAGATATGCTAATCTGTGTCTGGAAAAGGCTTGAACATCTGTCCCTGAAAACATATGGCAGTCTGGAGGGCAAGGTGAGAAACGTGAATTTATTCTTAGCCCATCACATTTTGACACATTCCCAATATAAAGCAATGGGATTAATTGCTTAATGGCAGGATTACTGCTGAGGTAGCGTTATGTCATAGACCCTGGCTCCTACAGGATTACCAAGGGCGAAATTTAACCCACTCAAATGTATGGGGCAGAGGATCTTTTTATTGTCATTAACTTTAGATGACACTGAGAAGGTTAACAATAGATGAATGAGAAATCCAAATTGTGCTTTGTGAGTTTTCCCATGTAGATTGGCTTGCCTTCTTCAGAAAAAAAATGGTTTTATTTGCTTAAGCAGCTCAGGGCATTTTGAATGAAGCAATTATGATTTTCTGCTCTCAAAAATGAGTTATAATAAAACTCTGATATTACACCAGTTATCAGCCCTAGGAAATCCTAAAGTTTGAAAATGGAATTGAGATCAATATGAAAATAATTCCCATTAACTAGGCAGCACAATCTTAAAGGGAGAGGTGATTATTATCTGATGAATTTGATCCATTGTAAAATTGTAAATTGTAAAACCAGGTAACTTTTGGAAATGTCGCTCTCTGCATTAAGGGATGAGGACATAGAGTAACTCAAATATTGCCTTTTAATTATAATCCTCATGAACCTAGTAGATGAAAACAGGCTTGAAACCCTATAGTCAAGATGGCACTGAATACTAGCACTTTCTGGGGGTATTATAGTATATATTACTGTACAGACAATTGAGGGAGTTGTTGAGGACTCTACAAAGCTAAGGACTCTACTGTGCATATTGGTAGAAGATACTTAGCAGTAAGTACTGACATCACACTGTGTATGAAAGAGCATTTGAGGCATTCTAGTGTAGATGTGGCTATGGGGAATTTTTTCCCTTATAAATTCCTCTCAAAGTGTAGTTTAGAAAGTATTGATTTTTAGGGGCAGGGTTATCAAATACCTTGGACAACAGATTCCTCCTGGACATAAAGAAGAGTCAATTTTTCCTCTTTTGATGGAGCTTACCTCTTATAGCTCAGCACAATCTGAAGAAGCAGCAAAAAATGGAGACATGACAGAATGGATAAGGATGGATTCACATCACAGAGAAAAACAGCACAAATGGAGAAAAATGAATCAGAAGAACGCTGCATGGATGAAAAGAACCACAGAGTATCAGAGCATAGTCAAAAGCGAACATCTAAACAAAATTTGATACCATTGGTATACCACAGAGAATTTTTACTGGTGGTCCTGAAAGAAAAGTAGGCATATGTAAATTTCTTTCTTATTTGCATGTCTGTTATATTACCTTTTTATGTTCCATAATGCCATGGAGTGGCTTCAATTCAATTATGGCATAACTTCACAGTTTCAGACAAGCAAGAATCAATTTTAACTGGGAAGATTAGATTGACCTGAAATATTAGATTAAATCATATGGAATTTGTAAGCTTGAAGGTCAAAAATAGTTGAATACTAACAGTTTCAGGTGGTTTGCTCTTATATAAGATATTCTCTGCAATGACTACAGAGCTGTTCAGTTAAAGTTACAAAATGTTCTAAGAATGTCATTACGCAGCATGGTTTTCTCGAACATTCTGCAATGAGAAAACTTCAAGTGGTGGCTACCTTTCCTTGACTTCCTTTGTCGCTTTTCCCTGCATTTTATCAGATCATTATGTATATTGAATGTTTCCTTTATGAAAGTGAAGGAGAGAATTGGAACACTAATTCAAACAGCTGTGCTTTATCTTGTCTGGGGACTTAGAAAATATTGTTACCAAGATACGATGGTTAATTGAAGGTTATAATTGCAATACATACCTATCCCTGAAGGACTATATCTAAACTTATTATGTGAGAAGAAGTCCCGATTCTGAAAACTCATATAAAAACACTGTACAGGAATTAACTGTTTTAAAAGACTGAATATTTTATGTTGGCCCCTGGGGAATTACATAATATTTTTATTGCCTTACAATAAAATATAAAGCTCTTGCTGGTGCAAGATACCTACTTATTTAAAACCAGTGGGACTAGGTAGTTATTGTGGGTCTTAGTGTGCATTGGAAGCTCGTTTGCTAGAGGGCATGTGCTTGTGAGTCAGTATTTATTACTTAGTCTGTATTGAATTCTCTGCCTGGCTGAGATCATTAAGTAATGGACCGGCTGCCTCTGCCCTTGCTCATTTCCACAGTAGCTGCGGGCAACTGAAATCATTCAGTTGTCAGGCTAGAGGTAGGCATTATTTTTTAGTACATGGTCTAGATGGCTTGCCATTTTAACAGTTACTCAGATCACACTAATATTTTGGGTAAGTATTATGAAAACCAAATGAAGTCCTCTGCTTCTGACAATATGATGGATTAGGTGTAAAAACAAACTTACTTTGGTTTAGACATCTAAATATACTGGATAAAATATCCCCTAATTTCTTCATCTTGCTTTTGCTTTTGTTTCTAACATGAGATAATAGACTATTGGATAGTAGAAACTACAAGAAAGTGTAATTCTGGGTGGAGAAGAGAGACAGGTGCGAGCTAGCATAGGAATAATTACCCTGAGGGTTTCTATCGCCTATGGAGAGGCGTTGGGTTTTCAATGGGCCATGAGTTAAATGTTTGGGCCCAAGCAGAGCAGGAGGTCAGTTCATTTACCTCTATGTAAAGTCCAGATCCCAGGTGGGAGTCACCTTCAGTGGATGAATAGGAAAAAGATCTACCCCACAGAAGTAAGCTTGCCTGACTAGGTTTGGCTCTGGGTAAAACAGAAAAAAAAAAAAAAAAAAAAAAAAGATTCTTTTATGAGAACTCTTAGTCAAAATCCCACAATCTTGTATAATTTTGGACTAGAATGGGCACATTTCTATGCTCCTTGACCACCAAAAAGAGTTTAAAAATGGTCTTAGGTTGGTGGTGTTTCCAGATGCCTGAGAAAGGAAATCCTTTCTGGAGGAATACTTTAAATCAGTACTTCTCAAATCTTCAAACTTGAGTGTGCATTAGAGTCACTTGGGAATATAGAAAAAAATGGATTGTTTTTTATTCTCATTCCAGAGATTCTGATTCAGTAGATCTGTTGAGGGTCTGAAAATGTGCATTTCAAACATGCTCACAGATGATGATGATATTGTGGTCCACTAAATAACTGCTTTTAACACAGGTCTTAAGGAATTCCTACTGATGAAGTTCCAAGAAGTTAAGTTCACATAAAAAATACATTTAAAAAATCCACCACGAGTAAGAGAAGAAACAAAGTGTAGAATCAAACCCACAAAGACAGCAATTATTGGAATTATAGTATATTGAATACATTTAAAGATTAATGTGGGTATTGTATGACTGATATAAGTATGATGAAGAATTAGGTTATCAAAGTTGACCAGGCACTTTTAAAACAAGAATCAAATAAAACTTCTACAAATAAAAAGTAGCACTTGAAATTTCAAACTCAATGTATAGATTAAAACACAGATTAGATCACGTTTTCTCCAACTTCAGCACTATTGACCATTTGGGCCAGATAATTCCTTATTTTATGAAGAGTACACTATGCATTATGAGATGCTTATCAGCATTTCTGGTATCTACTCAGGAGATTCTAGTAGCAATCATCAGGTTGTGATAATGAAAAATTCCTCCAGACATTGTCAAATGTCCCTCGGTGGACAAAATTACTCGTGGTTAAGAACTGTGGGATTAGACAAAGTTGAAGAGACAAAGTGAAATGGAAGAGATATCTCAGAAACTTATTCAGGATATAGACTGAAAGAAACAAAGAAATAAAAAATATGAAAGAAGTTGTCAAAACCAGAGGATAAACTGATAAGACCTATCATAAACCTTTTCAACTTATAAAAATAAAGATTAGATAAAATGTGAAAGACATAATCTTGGAAGAGAAAATAGAAACATTTTCAGAACAGATGTAATATGCCAATTACATGAAACTGCAAAATATCAAAAGTAAAGAGAAGATATTAAAAGCAATTGGGGAGGGTGGGCAGATTATATTATATATATTCCTATACATAAAACAATGTCAATTAAGCCAGAAGAGAATGGGATAATACTTTGAAGTACAGAAAGAAAATCTTAGCCTATAATTATAATTCCAACAAAAGTACCTTTCAAGAATGAGACCAAAATAAAGACATTTTTAAGTGAATTGTAGCTGAGAGAGCTACTTCCAATTGATCATCACTAAAGAAACCTCTGAAAGGTCTCCTTCAAAAGGATGGATCTTAGAGGAATGTATGAGATGCAAGGAGGAATGGTGAGCAGAGAATATGCTAAGCTTTTGGGTAAATTTAAAAATAACTTTCCTGAAAATCAACAAAAATAATGTTTACTTTGTCAATGTTAAAAAACAACAACAACAACATAGAACTAAATCTCAAACAATAGTTGGGGGTAAAATCTTCTACAATATTTTACTGTTTGAGAGAAGAGTAAAGATATTAATTTTAGACTTCATTTAAATATGTAACTTAAAAAAATAAAAAGAGAATGATTTCCAAGCTAGTGAAGGAAAATAAATAAAACTAAACTAAACCAAACCAAACCAAATCAATAGAAATAAAACTAAATCCAACACAATCTAAAAGAGGATATGGATAGAAACAAGAACATACACACAATGAAATAATGAAAAAAATGTGATAAATAAGCAAAAAAAAAAAAAAAGGGAAGTGAATCTATATCAGCAATCATAATCTGTGCAAATGTACTAAATTTTCCAGAGGAAAAGGTTGTTAAAGTGGTATAAAAAATTCAAATATCTGTTTTTTATGAAAGTCATACCTAAAACACAAAGATGTAGAAAAATTGAAAGTAAAGGATTGGCAAAAAAAGACATACCAAGCAAATGCTAAACCTAATAAAACGGTTTCAGCTATATTAGTATCAGAGAAAAATCTATCTTAAGGTAAAAAGTATTACTAGAAATAAACTGGGTCACTAGCTAGTGATAAAAGGTTCATAGCACCAGATACCTGTCACACTTCTAAACTGCTAAATAAATAAAAATGGTCAGAACTTCAAGTATAAATGCCATCAAATTTGCCATCAGAGATTTAAACACAACTTAGTAATCAACAGATCAAGCAGTAAGAAGTAAATAAAAATGGATATTTGAATACAAAATGCTGTACCCAACAACTGGAGACTATACATTCTTTTCAACCACAAATGCGACATTTATGACAACTGATAATGTTCTAGTCCATAAAACAAGTCTAAATTAATTCCAAAGAATCAATAAAAATAAAGTTACAAATGAATAACAAATAGATGCCTAACAAAACTTAGAATTTATAAATTGAAACACACACAACTAAATAACCCATGGACAAAAAGGAAATCATTAAAGAAATTAAAAATTATTTTAAAATAAATTAACAAAATAAATAAAAATACAGCTTATCAGAATTTATGGTTTGTAGTTAAGGCAGTATTTAGAGTGAAATTAATAGCTAAATGCTCAATTTTAAAAAGAAAAAATAAAATTACAAGCTAAGCAATCAACCAATAAGCTAAAGAATAATACAACAAATTCAAAGTAAGAGAAGAAAATAAAAATAAGAAGAGAAATTAGTGAATTTGAGAATGAAGATAAAATAGACTCAACAGGGTCATGAAAAAAGACTAATAAAATTGACAAATATCTAGCAAGTCTAAAAAGAAAAAAACTCTCACATTTTAGGAATAAAAACAGGTAAAATAACTACAGATGCTGCCAAAATTGAGAACTAATAAGAAAACGTTATGATAAATTTTATGTCAACAAACATGAAAATGTCAGTGAAGTTAACAAGTTACTAAAAAAATTAAAATTACTTAAACTGACTCAAAAACTAGAACTTTTGACTAATCAATTCAGAACTGAATTTCAATTATCTCTAAATTTATCAATGGACTCAATATAATTTCAAGAATAAATTAAAAGATTTTCAGAAACCTGACAACCTAATTATAAAATTCACACAGAAGAGCAGAGCCATGAGTAGCTTAGGTGATATTAAAAGTTCTAGCTATTAAAACAGAGTAGTTTAACTCTGGATAGAAGGGGAATGGAACAAAAAAACAAAAAAACAACCCCTCAGAATTACACTCATGCATGTATGGAAAACTGACACATGATTAAGATAATACAATGAATTCAAAACAATGAATGAAATGAATTATCTGACCATGAGAGAATAAAGTATGAACTAGTAATATATTATGCTAAGATCATTATTTTCTATGTGGGAAAAGAAATAAAAGAAAATAATTTCCTATCTTATAGCAATCACACAGTAAGTTCTAGTTAAAGACTTCAGTATGAAATGTAAACTTTAACACTTTTAGAAGAAAAGATAAGAATATATTTATTACCTATGGATTTCTTTAAAAAGTTGTAAAAAAAAAATGCTAGCCATAAAGAAAATCTTAATGAATCAAACTAAAATTTTCTCTTCATTAAAATGTAGTATAAGGAATAAAATAAAAATAAGCCAAGTGGGGAATGATGCAACACAGAGAACAGAAAATGGATTCTTACTGACAATATCAATACTCTCTTTTAAAATTATCAAAAAGTTAATAATCCTCCATTAAAAAATAAACAAAAGACATTACGGGATCTTTTACCAAGGTGAAAATGAAAGGTAAATAGACCCATGAAAAGACATTTCAGACTTTAGGTTGAAATATAAAGTGTTGTTACTTTAATTCACTGGGTTGGTAAAAATAAAAATGTTGGATAATACAAGCGCTGACAAGAACAAAGAGCAACAGGAGCTTTTATTACAGTGTTGGTGCCAGTAATTGTTGCAACTACTGTGAAACAGCTTTGGCATCATATAGTAAAATTATGACTCACTAATTCCACCCCTAGGTGTATTTAGAAAACTGTGAATCAAGGCCCATGTGTGGTAATACTCATGAAGGCATTGTTCAAAATAGGCAAAATTTGGAGAAAATAAAAATGCCCATCTAACAGAATGGATATATAAACTGGCATATTCAAACAAACAGATATCATTCATTAGTGAAAATCAATGTATTAATGCTATAAGCATCAACAAAGATGAACTCAAACTTAATGTGGAGCAAAAAGAGGATAGCATGATTTAACTTAAATGAATTTAAAACTAGGCAAACAAAGCAAAAAAAAAAAAAAAATCAATATATTTCCTAGGGATAAAAGCTCATGTGGTAGGTGGGAGGAGCAAGATGCAGAGTCCCAAGAATTCAGCTAGATAGGTATCAAACCATTCTGAACACCTACAAACTCAACAGGAGATCAAAGAAAAGAATAGCAGCAATTCTATGAACAGAAAAGTGACCACTTTCTGGAAGGTAGGAGGTGTGGAGAAATGAATCTGAGGCAATATTCGGGAAGATAGGCCGCAGGGCGAGGGAGCCAGCTACCGGCAAGTGATAGAACAGCAGAGCACAAAATGAGAACTTTTAGAAGTCTGCTCCTCTGAGGGACATCGCTCCAGTGGCCAAGCGGGAGGTGGAACCCTCGCGGGACAGTGTGGTCGCAGGACCTCGGGGTCACAGAAAGACCGGGGGTGCCTGAGTGTGGCTGAGCTCCCAGGTATTGGAGGGGGGAGGCCGGCTGCAGAGACGGAGCCAAGGCATGGGCTCTGACCTTGGGGTTGCCATAAACTGTGATCCGCGGCACAGTCGGGCCACTGCTCCTCCAGCAGGGACCCAACAAGAGGCAGATCTGGGGAGACTACCCTTCCTCCTCCAGGAGGAGCAGCTCGGGAGCACACTGCAGGGATCTGCTGGGTTTGGAGACTCCAAAGGGGGTCGTGTGCCAGAGATAGAAACATTCGGTCACAGGCAGGGTGAGCACGGAGTGCAGCCAGAGACTGGGGAGACAGGAATGATTGACTGCTTCTCTCTGGGGGTGCACTGAGGAGTGGGGCCCTGAGTTCTCGGCTCCTCTGGGGTGGAGATTGGGAGGCTGCCATTTTCACTCTTGTCCTCCAAAGCTGTATGGAAAGCTTGCAGGGAACAAAAGCTCCTGAGAGCAAACCCGAGCAGATTACTTAGCCTGGACCCAGCAAGGGCGGGACAATTCCGCCTCCAGCAAAGATATCTGAGAACCACTGTGACAGGCCCCTCCTCCAGAAGATGAGCAAGAACATCCAGCCAAGACGAAGTTTACCTAATCAATGAGAACGGCAGAACTCCAGCACTAGGGGAATACAGCACATAGAATTCATGGCTTTTTCCCCATGAATCTTTAGTCTTTCAAAGTTAATTTTTTTTAATTTTCTTTATTTTTTCTTTTCCTATTTTTTTTAACTTTCCTTCTTTCCTTTTTCAACCAACATCTTACCAATTCCTTTTTTAAAATGTTTTTTAATTTTCATTTTTACAGTCTATTCTATCCCTTCATTGTACTTAAGCTTATTTTTTGTATATATATGAGTTTTTCTTTCTTTAAAATTTTGGGATACAGTTTCTTCTAACAGACCAAAATATAACCTAAATCTAGTGTATGGCTTTGTTTTAGTCTCCCACCTGATGACATTCTCTCATTTTTAAAAAAATTTTTTTCTTCCTTTTTTCAACCAGTGTCTTATCTTATCAATTCCTTTTTTAAAATCTTTTAAAATTTTCATCTTTACAGTCATATTCTATCCCTTCATCGTATTTACCCTTATTTTTGTATATATATATATGTTTTTTCTTTAAAATTTCGGGTGGCAGTTTCTTCTAACAAACCAAAATATACCCCAAATCAAGTGTGTGGCTCTGTTCTATTCACCATCCTGATCATATTCCTTTTTTTTTTCCCCTTTCTTATGCCCCCGGTTTTGGTCTCTGCTGATTTGTTCTGTGTATATATTTCCTGGGGTCATTGGTATACTTTTAGCATTTTATTCTCTCATTCATCTATTCTTCTCTGGACAAAATGATGAAACAGAAAAACTCACCTCAAAAAAAAGAAAAAGAGGCAGTACTGACTGCCAGGGACCTAATCAATACTGACATTAGTAAGATGTCAGAACCAGAGTTCAGAACGATGATTATAAAGATACTAGCTGGGCTTGAAAAAGCATAGGAGACACTAGAGAATCCCTTTCTGGAGAAATAAAAGAACTAAAATCTAACCAAGTTGAAATAAAAAAGGCTATTAATGAGGTGCAATAAAAAATGGAGGCTCTAACTGCTAGGATAAATGAGGCAGAAGAGAGAATTAGTGATATAGAAGACCAAATGATGGAGAATAAAGGAGCTGAGAAAAAGAGAGATAAACAGCTACTGGATCACAAGGGGAGAATTCGAGAGATAAGTAATACCATAGATGAAACAATATTAGAATAATTGGGATACCAGATGAAGAAGGAAGAGAGAGAGGGGCAGAAGGTATATTGGAGCAAATTATAGCGGAGAACTTCCCTAATTTGGGGAAGGAAACAGGCATCAAAATCCGGGAGGCAGAGAGAAGACCCCTCAAAATCAATAAGGATAGGTCAACACCCCGACATCTAATAGTAAAACTTACAAGTCTCAGAGACAAAGAGAAAATCCTGAAAGCAGCTCGGGACAAGAGGTCTGTAACCTACAAAGGTAGAAACATTAGATTGGCAGCAGACCTATCCACAGAGACCTGGCAGGCCAGAAAGGACTGGCATGATATATTCAGGGCACTAAATGAGAAAAATATGCAGCCAAGAATACTATATCCAGCTAGGCTGTCATTGAAAATAGAAGGAGAGATAAAAAGCTTCCAGGACAAACAAGAACTAAAAGAATTTGTGAACACCAAACCAGCCCTACAAGAAATATTGAAAGGGGTCCTCTAAGCAAAGAGAGAGCCTAAAAGTAACATAGACCAGAAAGGAACACAGACAATATACAGTAACAGTCACCTTACAGGTAATACAATGGCACTAAATTCATATCTTTCAATAGTTACCCTGAATGTAAATGGGCTAAATGCCCCAACCAAAAGACACAGGGTATCAGATTGGATAAAAAAAAAAAACAAGACCCATCGATATGCTGTCTGCAAGAGACCCATCTTAGGCCCAAAGACACCTCCAGATTTAAAGTGAGGGGGTGGAAAAACTTTAACCATGCCAATGGACATCAAAAAAAAGCTGGGTGGCAATCCTTATATCAGACAAACTAGATTTTAAACCAAAGACTATAATAAGAGATGAGGAAGCACACTATATCATACTTAAAGGGTCTATCCAACAAGAAGATATAACAAGTTTAAATATCTATGCCCCTAACATGGGAGGAGTTAACTGTATAAGCCAATTAATAACAAAATCAAAGAAACACATTGACAATAATACAATAATAGTAGGGGACTTTAACACCCCCCTCACTGAAATGGACAGATCATCTAAGCAAAAGATCAACAAGGAAATAAAGGCTTTAAATGACACACTGGACCAGATGGACTTCACAGATATATTCAGAACATTCCACCCCAAAGCAACAGAATACACATTCTTCTCTAGTGCCCGTGGAACATTCTCCAGAATAGATCACATCCTGGGTCACAAATGAGGTCTCAACCAGTACCAAAAGATTGGGATCATTCCCTGCATATTTTCGGACCATAATGCTTTGAAACTAGAACTCAATCACAAGAGGAAAGTCAGAAAGAACTCAAATACATGGAGGCTAAAGAGCATCCTACTAAAGAGTGAATGGGTCAACCAGGAAATTAAAGAAGAATTTAAAAAATTCATGGAAACCAATGAAAATGAAAACACAACTGTTCAAAATCTTTGGGATGCAGCAAAGGCAGTCCTAAGAGGAAAGTATATAGCAATACAAGCCTTTCTCAAGAAACAAGAAAGGTCTCAAGTACACAACCTAACCCTACACCTAAAGGAGCTGGAGAAAGAACAGCAAATAAAGCCTAAACCCAGCAGGAGAAGAGAAATAATAAAGATCAGAGCAGAAATCAATGAAATAGAAACCAAAAGAACAGTAGAACAGATTGATGAAACTAGGAGCTGGTTCTTTGAAAGCATTAACAAGATTGATAAACCCCTGGCCAGACTTATCAAAAAGAAAAGAGAAAGGACCCAAATAAAATCATGAATGAAGGAGGAGAGATCACAACCAACACCAAAGAAATACAAACAATTATAAGAACATATTATGAGCAACTATATGCCAGCAAATTAGATAATTTGGAAGAAATGGATGCATTCCTAGAGACATATAAACTACCAAAACTGAACCAGGAAGAAATAGAAAACCTGAACAGACCCATAACCAGTAAGGAAATTGAAGCAGTAATCAAAAAATCTCCCAACACACAAGAGCCCAGGGCCAGATGGCTTCCCAGGGGAATTCTTCCCAACATTTAAAGAAGAATTAATACCTATTCTTCTGAAACTGTTCCAGAAAACAGAAATGGAAGGAAAACTTCCAAACTCATTTTATGAGGCCAGCATTACCTTGATCCCCAAACCAGACAAAGACCCCATCAAAAAGGAGAATTACAGACCAATATCCCTGATGAACATGGATGCAAAAATTCTCACCAAAATACTAGCCAATAGGATCCGACACATCATTAAAAGGATTATTCACCACGACCAAGTGGGATTTATTCCTGGGCTGCAAGGTTGGTTCAACATCTGCAAATCAATCAATGTGATACAATACATTAATAAAAGAAAGAACAAGAACCAAATGATCCTCTCAATAGATGCAGAAAAGGCATTTGACAAAGGACAGTATCCTTTCTTGATTAAAACACTTCAACAAACTGAGGGTTCTAGAGGGAAGGGGGGTGGGAGTTGGGTTAGCCTGGTGATAGATATTAAAGAGGGCACGTATTGAATGGAGCACTGGGTGTTATATGCAAACAATGAATCATGAAACACTACATCAAAAACTAATGATGTAATGTATGGTGATTAACATAACATAATAAAAAAAAAGAAAAAATAAACTCTTCACAGTGTAAGGATAGAGGGTACATTCCTCAATATCATAAAAGCCATCTATGAAAAACCCACAGCGAATATCATTCTCAATGGGGAAAAACTGAGAGCTTTTCCCCTAAGGTCAGGAACACGGCAGGGATGTTCACTATCACCACTGCTATTCAACATAGTACTAGAAATCCTAGCCTCAGCAATCAGACAACAAAAAGAAATAAAAGGCATCTGACTCGGCAAAGAAGAAGTCAAACTCTCACTCTTTGCAGATGATATGATACTTTATGTGGAAAACCCAAAAGACTCCACCCCAAAACTGCTAGAACTCATAGGAATTCAGTAAAGTGTCAGGATGTAAAATCAATGTACAGAAATCAGTTGCATTTATATCCACCAACAACAAGACAGAAGAAAGAGAAATTAAGGAGGCGATTCCATTTACAACTGTACCCAAAACCATAAGATACCTAGGAATAAATCTAACCAAAGAGGCAAAGAATCTGTACTCAGAAAACTATAGAATACTCATGAAAGAAAATGAGGAAGACACAAAGTATGGAAAAACGTTCCATGCTCATGGATTGGAAGAACAAATATTGTGAAAATGTCTATGCTACCTAGAGCAATCTACACATTTAATTCAATCCCTATCAAAATACCATCAACTTTTTTCACAGAAATGGAACAAATAATTCTAAAATTTTTATGGAACCAAAAAAGACATCAGAGGAATGTTGAAAAAGAAAAGCAAAGCTGGTGGCATCACAATTCCGGACTCCAAGCTCTTTTACAAAGCTGTAATCATTGAGACAGTATGGTACTGGCACAAAAACAGACACATAGATCAATGGAACAGAATAGAGAGCCCAGAAATTGACCCTCAACTCTATGGTCAACTAATCTTCGACAAAGCAGGAAAGAATATCCAATGGAAAAAAGACAGTCTCTTCAACAAATGGTGTTGGGAAAATTGGACAGCCACATGCAGAAGAATGAAACTGGACCATTTCCTTACACCACAGACAAAAATAGACTCAAAATGGATGAAAGACCTAAATGTGAGACAGGAATCCATCAAAATCCATGAGGAGAACACAGTCAGCAACCTCTTCAACCTCAGCCGCAGCAACTTCTTCCTAGAAACATCACCAAAGGCAAGGGGAGCAAGGGCAAAAATGAACTATTGGGACTTCATCAGGATAAAAAGCTTTTGCACAGCAAAGGAAACAGTCAACAAAACCAAAAGACAACTGACAGAATGGGAGAAGATATTTGTAAATGACATATCAGATAAAGGGCTAGTATCCAAAATCTATAAAGAACTTTTCAAACTCAACACCCAAAAAACAAATAATCCAATCAAGAAATGGGCAGAAGACATGAACAGACATTTCTGCAAAGAAGACATCCAAATGGACAACAGACACATCACTCAACATCTGTGTGCTCAACATCACTCAGCGTCAGGGAAATCCAAATCAAAACCTCAATGAGATACCACCTCACACCAGTCAGAATGGCTAAAATTAACAAGTCAGGAAATGACAGATGTTGGCAAGGATGCAGAGAAAGGGGAACCCTCCTACACTGTTGGTGGGAATGCAAGCTGGTGCAGCCACTCTGGAAAACAGTATGGAGGTTCCTCAAAAAGTTGAAAATAGAGCTATGCTATGACCCAGCAATTGCACTACTGGGTATTTACCCCAAAGATACAAATGTAGTGTTCCGAAGGGCATGTGCACCCCAATGTTTATAGCAGCAATGTCCACAATAGCCAAACTATAGAAAGAGCCTAGATGTCCATCAACAGATGAATGGATAAAGAAGATGTGGTATATATATACAATGGAATATTATGCAGCCATCAAAAAATGAAATCTTGCCATTCGCAATGACAGAGATGGAACTAGAGGGTATAATTATGCTAAGTGAAATAAGTCAATCAGAGAAAGACAAGTATCATATGATTTCACTGATATGAGGAATTTGAGAAATAAGACAGAGGATCATAGGGGAAGGGAGGGAAAAATGAAACAGGATGAAACCAGAGAGGGAGACAAAGTATAAGAGACTCTTAATCTCAGGAAACAAACTGAGGGTTGCTGGAGTGGTGGGGGTGGGAGGGATGGGGTGGCCAGGTGATAGACATTGGGGAGGGTATGTGCTATGGTGAGTGCTGTGAATTGTGTAAGACTGATGAATCACAGACCTATACCCCTGAAGCAAATAATACATTATATGTTAATTAAAAAAAAAAGCAAAAAAAAAAAGTTGAATGGAGGTAAGTTAGCAGCATCCACGAGACTGATCTACATTGGCCACAAATCTAAAACACTGCAGTGTGGTGGTAAAGAGACAAAAAGAAAAAAGCTCGTGGTAAAATAAAGAAAGCCCAGGAAAGATTAAAACAAAGTTCAAGACAGCAGTGTCTTGTGTGAGGTAGGGAGTGTATGGTTAGGGAAGGGAATCCAGGAGACTTTACAGAAAGTGGAAATGTCCTATTCTTTATGGTAGTGGTGGATATGTGACAATTTTTTTTCCCTTAAACTCTACATATTTATGAAATACATTACTTTTATGCTACATTTCATAGTTAGGATCTTTTTTTTTTTTAAAGATTTTATTTATTTATTTGTCAGTGAGAGAGAGAGAGCACACAAGCAGGGGGAGCTGCAGGCAGAGAAAGAAACAGGCTCTTCGCTGAGCAAGGAGCCCAATGCGGGACTCGATCCCAGGACCCTGGGGTCATGAACTGAGCTGAAGGCAGATGCCCAACCGACTGAGCCACCCAGGCATCCCCATAGTTAGACTCTTTTAAAAAGTTCAATTACATAGGTATACCACTAGCATCAAGTGAATAATTTGATGATTTGGTTTTGGTTATTATTGAATTATTTCAACCTTTCTCATGATTCAAAAGAGAACACAATATGACTTTTCCTTTGATAGATCCTCTTATGCATATATTCCTATCTTCTTGAAAGAGCTAATCTGCACTGATCACCAAGTGATCTGTGATGGTAAGCCCCCATGTGGATTAAATTTGGTGCAGTGAACCTGAAAGGATGACCCTCCCAATGGTAACCAATGTTTCATTTTTACCAGGAGACTTGCAGTTTATGTCTGTTCAACTGGTATAATTATGATAGTGTCTCTTTTTTTCTCTCCAAAGTGCCCCAGTTTGGAGAAAAATTATATAATCATTCCTAAAGCTATCAATTTATGAGGCTATGTAATTTACCATGAATTAGGTTTTCTCCACCCACAGACTAGAGAGAATTCTACAGTATCATTGACTTTCTTTCTTGTTTTCATGGAATTGTTCCTAATGCAAACTGACATTATTAGTGTTATTCACGCTAATAAATTAGAAATCATTATATCTGTACACGTTATATATTAAATTGAATAAAAAGGATAGAATATTTCACCTGAGATACATAGAAAACAGACAGAAGTGCCTTTTGCTTGAACTGTTTAATTTTTCTATTTTTGTGCTTGTAGGTTACATAACCTAGAGACAAAATGAGTTTTTTCTAAAACATGTCTTTTCTATAACACCTTGCAGTTGTGTCTATTAAATTTGTGCTAAAGAGAAAGAGTGTGAGGAAGAGCTGTGCTGGACTTAAAATTAAACCAATTATCCCTAAGTTTAGTAGTTACAGCAACAGTGACAAGAGAATTGTTTAAAACAAAACCTGCAAATCTGCAAGACTTCGAACATTGACATTTCTAATACTTCTTTCATTTAACAATACTTTTTAATTCTGAAGAAAATTGCAAACTTGAAAAAGTCACATTTACATTCTTAATACATGATTAAGGCAATAAAACAATGAAAGCTGTTGTGAAATAAAATTATGTCATAATGCGAAAATTGTATTTAAGCTGCATTTAAAAATAAATGCAACACCCAACAAAAGAAAACATCAAAGGAGAGAAGGGAGAAAGTGGTGTAATGGAATGTGATGATGAACTGAACACATTTTTCCCTCCTCTCCCAAATCCCATCTGATGAAATGGCAGAATCTATAAGTATGCCTATATCTGTTTCTATATCTGCATCTGGATCACATCTGTGTATCTATCCATCCATGTCATTTATATTTATACCTACCTCTTTCTATATTCCTATATTCATATTTTTATTTGATAGAAATATAAATACTTCTATATATATTTATATACACAATACCTATACGACAAAAACCACAAATGCATTGTAAAACATTTTTAACAGAAAAACATTTTTAACAGAAAGACAGGAAGCAGATGAAATCAGATATTAAGTGAAGCCAAATACAGAGGAAACAAAACCTAAAAATACATTTAATAGAAGACATTTGTGAAAGTTAGAGTAATCTGGAGAAACTCTCAACCCAGATGAACAAGTATGAAGAATTGCAATTGTCATACCTGTGTAAAGGACAGTAAACACAGAATGCAACTCTGATTCAAGCACATAGGACATGCAACTCCTCTCAGTATGCTTGTCAGAATTCATCAGTGACTTCAGTTCCTTCACTTTTCCATACTTGAGAAAATGGATTTAAGTGTGCCCTTTGTTGGGGGCTATTCCTGGGCTGGTTCGTTTCCCCTCATATAAACAAGGTAATAAATGTGAAGGTGCTTTATAAACCATCACATATAATGAAAATGTTACTACTGTCATCCTCTACCACCACTGCTGGTACCACCACAACTACCACCGTCTTTACCCATCCCTTTTTTTCAACCAACAAGTTCTACCTGGATTCTCTGTCTGATAATGGAGACTACTGCCCTCCTTTATTTTATTTTTTTAATTTTATTTATTCATTTTAGAGACAGAGTGAGTGAGGGCAAGTAGGGGTAGGGGCAGAGGGAGAGAATCCTCAAGCAGACTCCCCACTGAGCATGAAGCCCAGTGCAGGGCTTGATCCCACGACCCATGAGATCATGACCTGAGCTGAAACCAAGAGTTGGACGCTTAACCAACTGAGCCACCCAATCTCCCCTACCGCATTCCTTTAAACCTTTACTAATTCTGACTTCTGGAATTCTGGCTTCTGACCTCTGCACACTCCTTGGCCTTGACCTAGAATCAAAGACTCAGGTATGAAAGGAAATCATACAAACCATCCACTTTTTGAGGCCCCTGTACAATGGCCCCCATTGAATCCAGTCTAGTGACAAAGAGCTCATTACTTCTCAATGGAGCTACCTCATCACTGGACATCTACAATGATCAGAAAATGCTTCTTTACTTAGACACTCAAAAGACACTGCTTATTAGCATCAAGCCCCTTTATTTTATTTCTTACCATGAGATTTATAAGATTGAGAAGGTCAAGCAGGGCCATAGTATGTTCCAAAGGAAAAGAAGAAAGGAGAATCTAGTGATTTGGTAACTATTAGGCCATAGCCTTATTTTGGGGAAGTAAAATATATTTTAAGTTTTCAATGGGATTTAATCCAACTTAGTGGTCAGAGTCAAGCTATAGTTAGGAGCTGAGTGTACTTATATCTGGAAACCTCTGTAATCTCATCTCCTTGAAAACTGTTATAAGCTGTTATAGCATTATAAGCTGTTGGAAATCAAATAGGTATGAAACCATTTGGTGAGGGGGAATGAAATCTCAACACCCAAGAGACTTGATTATCAAAGTATCCATCAATATTCCTCTTAAAACAATCTCCATTCAGAAACGAGTATTAATTTGTTCTGTTGGGATTATTTTTCAAATCCTCATTTGCTTTCTCTGTGACAAGCCTCTCATTTCTCCCATGTACACACATCTTACATAAATCCTAAGTATTCCATGTAGGGAGCAATTATTTTTATGTTTTTTTTTTTAAAGATTTTATTTATTTATTTGACAGAGACACAGTGAGAGAGGGAACACAAGCAGGGGGAGTGGGAGAGGGAGAAGCA
The DNA here is from genome assembly GCF_004348235.1 of Phoca vitulina. Lineage (NCBI taxonomy): Eukaryota > Metazoa > Chordata > Mammalia > Carnivora > Phocidae > Phoca > Phoca vitulina. The sequence goes on from NW_022589704.1 coordinate 26,570,281, forward strand.
GGCTTCCCGCGGAGCAGGGAGCCCGATGCGAGGCTCAATCCCAGGACCCTGGGATCATGACCTGAGCCGAAGGCAGACGCTTAACGACTGAGCCACCCAGGCGCCCATATTTTTATCTGTTTTTATATCATCAATAAATGCTAATAAAAGTAATCATTCCCTAACTACTTGACTAAGGAGTCTCATTTTCCCAGATAATCATTTTGCCATTAACTGAGATTGAGTTCTTAACATCTTTGGTTTCATGGATGGGTTTTGGGGGAGTCCGTGAACCTTCTGATATATGTTAAATTTTTTCTATAAGTGCACTTCTCTTGGAAAAATTTCCAGAGCTTTCATCCAATTCTAAAAGAGTCTATGTCCCTAAAATGTTAAGAATCACTGGTTTAGAGAGTGAATATGTGGTGTGAATCTTTAAAGTCGAAAATCTATATTTTCCGGTTATGAATTAATCATGTATTCTTGTGTTAAGGAATCCTTTTAATAGATCCAAATGCTTTTGGACATTAAAAATCATTTATAATCTTCTTTATTCTGCAGACCATATTCATCAAAGTGTATTTTCAATGTATAAGGGTTACTCATTCTCATTTAAATAAAAAAATACAATATAAAATATAAATAAATATATATATTTCATCTATATGTATGTATTTTTTTTCTTACAGAGAAAGCATATGCTACTGCTACAAGAATCCTGAATGGAATCTGAAGATTCTGCTCAGAACCCAGTTTTAGTACTGACTGGCATATATGACCTTGAGCAAAATCATCTCGGCTCTTGGGAGTTTTGTTATGTTATATGGAAGTGTTTAAATGCTGCTTAATAATGTTCACTGTATGATATATATTTATGTGCAGATTTCAGCTCAGTACCTCTGAAAGAGTATGGGGCCTACCTAGACTTTTCCAGTATGTAAAGGACAATCTGTTATCTCTGTCATCAGGTGCTTATTTGACTAATAGTTGTCCAAACGTCATCATGCCATTATTCTCCAATGTGTATGGCCAGCTGTGCCTATAACTTTCTATCAATTTTTCAACAGGTTGAAGTAATATGACTTGTTATTAACATTTTCCTTAATCTTGTTAGGCAGTTGCTTGAGAAATTTGATACGCTGCTTTGTCTTAAAATCTTCCAAAATAGCTATGAAGATTTGAGACAAAAGTGGACACGACAGTACCTCTGGAACATTACAGTTTAAACCACCTATAAAGTGCTAATGCACAATTTTACTGTGAATTTAATAACTGTTCAACTAACTTCTGTCATTTTCACTTTCTTACTTATATTTAAATTATCATACATAAAATACAGAATTTATATTTTTGCATGTTTTAGTGATTTCATATAATTTTTTAATGAGACAGTCAATATGGTGGAGTACTCAATATAGGGTCTTTGAAGCCAGATGGAGGTCTAATCTGGCTCTATCCTTTGCTGGCAGTGTAGCCTGGCCTATTAGTTGGTCTTTCTGAGCTTCAATTGTTTTTCCTTTGGAAACAATAGGTACACAATAAACGTTAATCATTCATTTATCCATTCATTTAGAATGCTGTGCACCAAGAACTCTGTAAAATAGATCACTGTGCAAATCTAATCTTTATAAGGAAAGGTTCAAAACAATTTGAGTTTTGTTGCACCTATTAATAGCTGGCACATGGGAAACTCTCAATAGATATTGGTTGGGTTAATTAATTAATTAATTAATTATATGATGAGTATCTTCTAAGCTACACTGACTCCAAATTCCATCATCTAGCCATTTGGTATAATTAATACATAGATATTGCCCCTCCTCTGTGACTACATCCATTCTAAAATTACTTACTATGCAGGGCGGGGCCAAGGATCGCTCTATTCACCATTACTGCCCTCCCACTATTACCCCGTTATTCTGACTTCCTATCCTCTAATAAAATCCTGCTGCTTCCACCACTAACCAACACCATGTAGTGGTGTCTGGTATTTTATACCTGTCAACACTTTCTAATCATTACAAATTTGATAGTTATAATATAGGAATTTATGGACATGTTAATGAGCATTTCTCAAGTGCAAATAGTATGGGGCATACTTTATTGCGTATAAGTATTTTTGATGAACTGGTTATTCGTGTACTTACCCATTATTTAAATATTCAATTGTTCTTTTCTTATGAATTTGTTACATTTATTTATTTATTTTAATCTGCTCCTTTTGGAATAGGTCAATAGTGATTAAAAAGAATCATTGCATAACTCAAAGGAGGGACAGGCTAGTTACCATTCTCCCACTTAAAAAACAAAGGATTGGCTCCTTGCCTTGTCAAACTCTCTTGCTTTAGACAGGCATTTGTTCTTTGCTTAATTGCCACCAGCCTCAGCTCTCCTGGGGGCTCTTGATTCCCCACATTTTATAGTCACCACAGCATAAATCAATACACACTGAACATTTTGGAATTTACAAACATTCACAAAGGCCAATATCCAGGAATGGGAAACTGACTGAAAAATTTTACACAACAAGTCATTATTTTGGGTTATTATAGTGGTATTTCTATTTCAGGCTTAAGAGAAACCACATAACTTGCTGGTCACTGTCCTGAGAGCAAAAGCTGCAAATGTCACAGAAAAATGTAAATTACATTATCAGATTTGGTTGATTTTCCAAGGTAAAATATGGGTGGTTAATGGTCACTTATTTATGTGCTATAAAATCTGGAAAAGGGATCATTTATAGGCAGGCTTAAAGTTTTTTGTTGTAAAAAAAAAAGAGTATTTTAGTTTTTATTTTTTAAAAGAGAAAATAAAAGACTTTTATTCTTTATGTTTACCTGGTATTTTGTACCCAGTATTTATACAGTGTAGGAAGAGTTTATTAAACCAGAGGTAAATAAAGGAAACTAAGACACTAAGTTCAAAGCAGTTTACCTGACAGAAACACTTTTTAAACTAGATCTACTTTATATCTTTTAATCCTTTACATGTGTATAATATCATATAATGCTTTTGCGCAATTAACTTCAAATGATCCTTCCTTTATATCTTTCCTCCAATTGATAATTAAACCAAGACTCAGAGATGTTTAAGTACTAATACATGACAGACATAAAACTAATAATAACAAAATAATAATAATGGCCTACTTTATTGAGCAGTTACCTTATTTCAGGCCCTCTGATGAGGGTTTTCCATTTAATTTGTCATTTAATTCTCACACCTAGCCAGAGGATTATTATTACTACTCCTACTTTCATTTTATAGAAGGGTTCAGCTAGTAAATGTCAGAGTCATTTTAACCCAGGTAGTCTGATTCCAGAGCCCTCCCATCCTTTTAATCATGATGCTATACAGTCTACTTCCCAGTGCATATTTATTATTTTTTTCCCTTTTCTTCTTCCACCTCACCACCTTTCTTCCTCCTTTTACCATTAATGCTGAGAAAAACAAACATAAAAACATAACCCCACAAAACCCTATAATCATCTCAATAAATGCAGAAAAGGCATTTGGCAAAGTACAACATCCATTCATGATAAAAAAAAAAATAAAACTCTCAACAAAGTAGATTTAGTGGAAATATTCCTCAACATAATAAAGGCCATATATGAAAAACCCACATCTAACATCACACTCAATGGTGAAAAACTGAGAGTTTTTCCTCTAAGATTAGGAAGAAGACAAAGATGACCACTATCATCACTTTTATTCAACACAGTATTGGAAGTCCTAGCCATGGCAATCAGACAAGAAAAAGAAATAGAAGGCATCCAAATTTGTAAGAAAGAAGTAAAGCTTAAACTATTTGCAGATGACATGATACTATATGTAGAAAACCCTGAAGACTCCACCAAAAACCTACTAGATCTGATAAATGAATTCAGTAAAGTCACAGGATACAGAATTAATATACAGAAATCTGTTGCATTGCAGACTGAAAATGCACTAATAATGAAGTAGAAAGAGAAACTAGGAAAAAATCCCATTTATAATTGCACCAAAAATAATAAAATACCTAGTAATAAATTTAACCAAGGAGGTGAAAGACCTGTACTCTGAAAACTATAAAGCATGAATTAAAAAAAACCCATAACTCCACGGATAGGGTTAGGATTAGGGATTCACACTTTCCCCCATTAGCAGTATTAATTGTAATGGGGTACAGAGTGGACAAATTTTTCCAACAACTTACAAGATCCAATGCAGCTGCTAGGATGGATGCATCAGGAATTGTCCCTGGCTCACAGCAGTTTAACAGAAATTGAAAGCGCTTCATGCCTTGTCGGATTGCTCCAAGATTCACCACGTTTTTGCTTTTTCCACCATCTTGGTTGGAAGACAGATGGTCATCAAAACTGTGGCAACCTGTAGGTTTTTTCCCATGGTGGAGGAATAAAAGAAACACAGTATAATAGGTCACAGATTGAAAAAGAGCTTCAAAGTTATAACAACATGTTTTCTGTAATGTTGGCCTGAAAACTTTCTCCCTGACTCCACCTCCTTCCTTTCCATCCTAATGCCTGATTTAGACACACCATGACTTTTGGGAATCTGGTGACACATGGCATATGCAAGTGCAGAATTTTACATAAATACTTAAATAGAGGATCTGATCATTTTGCTACCAGGTCTCCTCTTTAATACTGGCAAGAGCTCTTAGTATATTTAAAATGATTCTTCCTGTAATCAACAACTAATTTCTATTTTTATTAAAGATGGAATCATTTTACAATTTCATATCTGTTACATAAATTGATATCAAGGCCAGTAACTTGATATCTCAGTTACAATACAAAGAATCATTGACTATTGGAGTTGTAAAGAAGCTTAGAATTTGGTCATTTAATTCCAGGATTTCCAAACTTGGCTATATATTAGAATTACCTAGGAAGTTCCTGAATTTCATCCAGACTTTCAGAATCAGAATTTTTAAAAGTGGAGTATAAGAATTTGTGCTTTGCAAACCTCCCAGAAAGTAATGATGCAGCCAGCCTTACCCAGCACTGTGGTCAGAGACTTGGGAACCACTGATCCCTCCACATCCTTATTTTTCCATAGTTATGATGCCTAAGAATAAGAATCAGCCTGGAGCTTATTAAACACAGAATGTCAAGTCTCATCACTAGAGATTTTGATTCCATGTCTGGGGACTATGGAAGTTTTAACAAACATTCCCTATGATTTATTGATGCAGAAAGTCTAAGGATCACGCATTAAGAAAAAAATGATACAAAGCATTGTTTTTCATCATTTTTATACCCTAGGTACATTTTCAAAAGCCTAAATACCTCCTGACTTTTCTATAGCTTCTAATATATATTTAAAATTTGTTTCTTATTTGAGGGTATTATGTTGAATGTTGTTTTTAAAACCCTACTCAAACCCCTTCTCATGATTCTGAAATGTACCTCTGACACCTAAGAATATACCCCTAGGATGAGAATCACTGACTTAGAGCTTGCTTTAATTTCTGCTCACACCATTCATTTGTGGTTACCAACTCCTGGTTCTCACTGAGAAGTCACAGATGACTTTCCCATATCTTCTGTTATGAATACCCTGATCGCTTCCACCCATTACCCTACTTTCCTACCTGCTGTCTCAGCACAAAGGCACATGTATATATGTCTGGGATTTGTTTTAAAAACATTTAAAAAGCATAAATGATAGATGAAACAATTATGGAAAATTTGATCATTATTGCAAATGGGTGATAGATATTCGGGATTCGTTAGACCATTCTTTTTACTTTTTGTCTATGTTTGAAAATTTTTGTAAGTACAAAAAATGCCTCATAATATAATTAAAATATAATTGGGGCGCCTGGGTGGGTCAGTCAGTTAAGTGTCTGCCTTTGGCTCAGGTCATGATCCTGGGGTCCTGTGATCAAACCCCAGGTTGGGCTCCCCACTCAGTGGGGAGTCTGCTTCTCCTTCTCCCTCTGCCCTCCCCCTGCACCTTCTCTCTCTCTCTTGCTCACTCTCTTTCAAATAAATAAATAAAATCTTAAAAAATATTATTAAAATTTTCCATATTTCATTCCTTATGGGTATATTTCCTTTTCAGATGCAAATGTTCCACATTAAAAATTCCACATTCAACACCTTCAGTATTTTTGTTTTCCAATTAGTGTGGCATATTTTGTATCAACTGCAAAAGGAAGTAGCATACAAAGAATCTGATGGTGGAAAAAATTTAGAAGACAGAATCTCAAATGACACAAATGGTGTATAGCTAAAAGCTACAGATTAGGAAAAAACACTTCCTAGACAGCCTTGTTTCTAGACAGCTGCCTTTCAAAATGTTACTCTGTTTATTTACTGGGCATTATCAAAACTATCAGAACAAGTAACTTCCTGTGATTTCTTCTACCTATATGTCACTTTATTAATCAATTATATATAGCCCTTTAAGTTACACATATCAGAGAAAATCTCATTGGTTAAAAGACATTATAACCGTAGCAGTCCCTTAAACTTTGAATTTAAGATAGACCCCAAATATTTTTCTTTTTAGTGAATCCAGATGTTTTATTATTTGTTACAATAATACGATAATTAAGATTTACAATACATTCTTTTTTAAAAAAGATTTTATTTATTTGCGAGAGAGAGAGAGCGAGCATGAGTGAGGGGGAGGAGGCAGAAGGAGAAGCAGAATCCCCACTGAGCAGGGAGCCTGATGGGGGCTTGATCCCACGACCCTGAGATCATGACCTGAACCAAAGGCAGAGGCTTAACTGACTGAGCCACCCAGGTGCCCCAATAAACTTATTCTTACTTAACCAATTTATTAAGGACAGTTGCCATCATCTTATTGAAAGATGCATTAAGAATAAGCTTTTCATCATTTTTCTTAATATTTATTTGACAAGATAATGAATTCTAAAGGAAGCCTATTTAATATTCCCAGAAGTTCCATTTTGATCAAAAGAACTTCAGAAACAGTATGGCTAAGGAGTCTAAGTAAAATAATGAAAAGAGAAGTGATCAAAACAATCTTTGTCAAGAAGAACCTATATTCTTTGCTTCACAGAATGATGGATATTTATTATAGGTATGAAGATCAGTAGAATCCTATGATCTCAGACATAAGATTCATGCTTGTAAGTAAAAGCTATTGATAATGGAAAATTTCCATTGTATCTATATAACATTAATGGATAACCATGTATTTGCTCCCATTTTTGAGCACTTAGTATGCGTTAAATATTGTATGAAATATTTTATAATTAGTTTTTTGTAACAGCCTTATAAGATAAATCTTTAAAGATGATTTTAAAAAAGTGAATAATGGGGTGCCTGGGTGGCTCAGTCATTAAGCATCTGCCTTTGGCTCAGTTCATGATCCCAGGGTCCTGGGGTCAAGCCCCACATCGGGCTCTCTGCTCAGCAGGAAGCCTGCTTCTCTCTCTCCCACTCCCCCTGCTTGTGTTCCTGCTCTCGCTCTCTCTCTCTGTCAAATAAATAAATAATTTTTTTAAAAAGTGAATGAGAGGGAACAGAGCAGTAAGAACATAGAGAGATACAGAAAGAGGAAACAGATTAACTAGCCCAGTTTAAGTTCATGCAATAGAAAGTTATGAAGTCAGGATTCAAATCCAGACCTGATGACCACAGCCTGCCTTCTTACCACTATGCCACACTGCATCCCCAGAATACCCAATTGTTTATGGTGAAGGAGGTTAGAGTTTTGTACACGCTGAAAGTAGAGATTAGGTCAGAAAAACTTACCGTAAGAAATAAATCAATATTGTATATGTTATAAACTGATTGTAAAATTGTTCCCAGTTGGCATTCCATATTGTACTACTAAAAGAAATGTTGAAAAGTAATTTGGTTGTAAAATGCACCTCCTATTCATCTTTTATATAAACTTACTAGGATATAAGGATGCCTCTTGGTTTCCTTGGACATAAGGATTAATTTTTTAGTCTCAATACATTCTATTTGCTATTTTTAAATTAAATTTATTGAGGTATCATTTATAAATTTATATAGAATACAGTTTTTATAATCTGTTAAATTTAAAAAGGGATATTTCAAAATATAGTATTTCTTTAAGCAGCATTTCCCATGGAATTTATGGCAGAATTGAGCACATAGAAAATATTCAGTAAATTTTATTGATTAAAAAAAAAAACACTGGTTTAATAAAATATCTTCCCTCAAAGATAATATTATTTCTAAAATGAAATATTCTTAGTGAATATAAAAACATAAAAGAAAAAGACAGCTGATTACAAATGCAATTACAGTTCTGTTAAATGTTCAGCAGATGTATTTTTCATTTGTTGAATAATTTTTTAGATTTTAAAGAAATTCTATTGGTTATTGCATTTGATCTTAACTCAGTGAAGTTTGAGTACTACATTTAGATTGAAGGTAAGAATGCTTGATGTTTGTTTTCCTTAACAACTTTAAAGAGACAGAGAAATATATAATTAAATTAAAATAATTGAGAAAGAAAAGGACAATACATCTATAATGGATACACAGGAATCATTTATACATATGGATTAGAGAGAGAGAGAGAGAGACAGAGAAAGGGGGAGAGAGAGGGAGAGAGATGGAGAGAGAGAGTGAGAGAGGAAGGGAGAGGGAGAGGGAGAGAGGGAAAGAGGGAGAAAAGGCAAAGCAGTCCCAGAGATAGAGATGTTCACATGGCCAAAGGCAGTAGTTGTAAATTACAATGTACTAAGATAATGGTTTTTTCAGTTTTTTAGAATAGCTGAGGATACCTAGCTACTGCAAGAGATTTCAAAGGAACTATCTCTATAAAATACCTTTCAAAATTTTTAATAAACCAGAGAACATGGGCAAAGAATGATGGTGATATGCAAGCTATCTTCTCTTGCCAGTCAAAAGCACATGAAATTCTAGATATCATTCTTAGATTTTATAGTTTTGTCTTCTGGATACACAGAAAGAGACTGTATTATTTCAGGTTTTGCTAACACAAACTGATCCCAGAATCAGACTCTATCAAGGTTCTATACCAAGTCTCTCCTGTTTGTGAATGAAATATAAAGAATATGTAAAACAATGGCTGAAATATGCAGGAATGGTGGTAAAAAAATTCTAGAATAAAAAAGGTTTATGAGAATGCTAATGATAACATGTTTGGAACTAGACTAAAGATATTGGCCTACTTGAAGAAGGGGATGTAAGGGAATCAGAAGGAAGGTAAACAACTGAATTATGCTTTCATCCTTTCCACCAATGAGAAAAATTCACAAACATGTAAGTACAGAAAAGCTTCGTTAAGGAGGCATCAAATGTGAGAGCCCCTACCCTAAGTTAATTCTCAGTTCCATGAAATTACACTCCAGTGTACAGAAAGAACTTACAGAGGTAATCACAGTACTAGTCAAATGACATTCAACTAATATGGCACATGCCTGGAGAACACTCTTTATCTTCATACTTCATTCTCAAAACAAAAAACAACAAACAAACAAAAAAGACCACAAAAATCTACTTATAATACTGATGGTTCTGAATGCTAGGTGTATCTTCTCTGAAATATCATGAGGAGTGAAAAGACTCCAAAAGGACTGAAAATGACAAAGGTCCTGGTTGTTAGGAAGATTCTTAAAGCCACAGACTAAGAAGTTTGATGTATGCCCTAGCCAAATTCTGTAAGAGATTAGATAAACAGGAACTTTTTTATTTTTATTTATTTATTTATTTATTTATTTTTTAAGATTTTTATTTATTTATTTGAGACAGAGAGAATGAGAGAGAGAGAGCACATGAGAGGGGGGAGGGTCAGAGGGAGAAGCAGGCTCCCTGCCGAGCAGGGAGCCCGATGCGGGACTCGATCCAGGGACTCCAGGATCATGACCTGAGCCGAAGGCAGTCGCTTAACCAACTGAGCCACCCAGGCGCCCAAACAGGAACTTTTTTAAAAACCAGAAGTAATCATAGGAATCACTGTGGTTTCATGAAGAATACACTGTATTGAACTAAGCTGAGTATTTCCTTTAGAGTTATAATGAAATGAGATATTTTTTGGTAAAATCTGATGTTTTTATAATGAAATGAGAAATGTTTGTTAATTGCTATTAAATTAAGTATATTGTTGGCTGAAAAATCATACCCACAAATTGTTAATTAATAAAAGTCAACTAGAAGCGTCATAAGAGTTATATCTTTGTATTTGTCCTGGTCAGTAATAATAGCAACAGTTTGGATGAAAACAGGGAACGTGTATGTCTCTGCAGATGAATCCTTATAGCACAATTGCAAAGAAGAAAAGATTCCAAATTCAACTTGGTTTGTGTTCTGTCTCTTAATTTCTTTCCTGGGCATGTGACTTAACCATCTCCCAAGTTAATGAAACAATAAATTTTATTTATTTTAAGATGAAGAATTAATAATGGCTATACCAAAATATAGCATGATATTCATTCATGTGAGGTGAGTTAGCAAAAGTTAATCCAAATTCAGTACAAGCCAACTATGGGATGTAAAACTTGATAATGCAACCTTAAATTATGTTCATACACTTGCTATATCCCTGGAGCTTAATAGTTACACTATTTATCACACTGCTTAAAGTCAAATATGATGTATTGCATTCCATCTGAAGCTCCACATTTTGTAAAGTATATCATCTAGTTAGGATACATAGTAAAATGGAATCCGGGTGGTGATGGGTCTAGAGACTCTTCCATGTAAGGGGAAAAAATAGGAATCAATAATGTTTAACCAGCAGAAGTGAGATCAAAAGAGAGAATATGAAATAGATAAAAGGCAAAACTAGTATTATGTGTGTGTGTGTAACCACAGATATCATAACTGGGACCACTGAATCAAATTTATGGATGAATATATTTTCAGGATATAAGAAAAGACCTTCTAACAATTAAAACTGTCTAGTTCTGGAACAGGTTGCTTTGTGAAGTAATAGACTCCCCTTTGGTGGAAGTGTTCAGAGGGTGGCTGGCCACCTCTCAGGGATACAATGTGCAGAATTCCTAAGTAGATAGGTAGATGGAAATCTGAAGGTTCTTTAAAGCTCTTAGATTTTAATAAAGGACAGAGAGCTGAAGAAGAGGCTGTCTCTTACTCTTCTTTGTAAACCTAATGTCCACTATGGAATGAGGAACACAGTAGGCTGTGAACCAAATTGATAAAAATTGAGAAGCTATATATAGTAATACAACACACACATGAGAAAGAAATGAATAGGAAATCAATGAAAATAGAAAATGGATCATTTTATCCAATCAAATTTTTGTTCTGTGTGATGAAAATTGGATGTAATTCTTAGGCTGCATGACATTTACCAAGACGCTTGAAGAAATTCTCCTCTTCATCTCTTCCGTTTTCCATTCCACTCCCTGGCCCACCTTCAGAAAGCTTCACTGCACTGGTAAATTTGACCTGAGAAAAAAAGACAATTCTTTGTGTTTATACTAACACTTGCCTTGAAAAATGTTATTTAGAATATGAAGATTACTTTAGTTCTTCTGACTTCCACATCTGGTTAGTCAGTCACTATGGTTTATTCCTATATACCAAAAAAGACATGACTTATAACTAATTTGAAAGAGAATCCAGTCATAGATTGAAAGTAAATAATCAGGCACCATTAAAATAATTCAGTGACTAAATGAGATGTTCTTAGAGTTTAATTCTGAAAAAATCCAAACTCAAATTCATGAACAGCAAGCCATATTCATTCTTCACAAAAACACCGCAGTTGAGAATGAGACCAAACTGAAAGACAGCCAAATAGAAGATTTCAAATCTTTATGAAAAAAAAGAAAAACCAGTATAAATTAATTCATAAAGTACCCTATAATTAAAGTGAAATAACATCTTTGGTTTTTTTCCTAAGAATTTAAATGTGCTCTTGATCTTGCTCTTAGGCCAAAAGTACTTAAAATTTTCAGCAAGTAAGGAAGCTATGGGCCTCACATACTCTCAATATTTGGCCAATTTTTTAGTAAAAAGGATGTGAAGGAGGAATTATATTTTCTAAATGTCATAAGGTTGATATAGTCTTTTTATAATTTCAAAATATTACTATTAAAACAGATAGAAGAAAACTGGTTTTAGTGAGATTCAAAGCAGAAAGAATATAAGCAAATGATTTGGATATAAAGAAATATAACTCTTACCATATGCTGGAAATTATAGTGACCAAGACATGGATCATGCGTAGGAAAGGCTCTTGTAGGAAATGGATTTCACTGAGAACCATTACCTTTTCCAAATAGTATGCTGCTACAATGCTTAACAGTATTATGAAGAAGCACTTAGTGGGAAAAATCCTCCTGAATTTCTTTATCCTTTTCAATAGGGAGAATAGTTCAGATAGTCACAAAAGTAATAGAAAGAGGATGAAGTGTGTGTGTGTGTGTGTGTGTGTGTGTTTTAATACATAAAGAGGATCATTAGAAAATTACTGCATCCTTGGGTAGGAGCTTGAGATGTCAGGAATTTCACATGTATGTTAAAAGCTAAAAATAGTTGGGAAATACCAATTTGGATACCTTTCATTTCTTTTTCTTGTCTGATTGCTGGGGCTAGGATTTCCAGTACTACGTTAAATAAAAGTAGTGAGAGTGGAAACCCATTTGTAACAACATGGATGGATCTAGAGGGTATAATGCTACATGAAATAAGTCAGTCAGAGAAAGACAAATATCAAATGATTTCACTCGTGGAATTTAAAAAACAAAACAACAACAAAAAGAAACAAAATAACAGACTCTTAACTATAGAGAACAAACTGGTGGTTACTAGAGGGGCAATGGGAGGTGGGATGGGTGAGAAAAGTAATGGGGATTAATAGTACACTTATCATGATGAGCACTGGGTACTGTACCGAATTGTTGAATGACTATATTGTATACCTGAAACCAATATGACACTGTCCGTTAATTATACTGGAATTAAAAATAATAATAAAATTAAGGTTAAAATATTAAAATAGCTGGGAAATAATACCTATATATATCTCTAGATCTGCATTATAATTTTATGTAAATTTTTTGTTACTCTTTTTTTCCTTTCCATAATAGCCTACTACTTGGATATCTTAGTTCTCATTGGTCATTTAAGTTTCTAAACTTTGTTCAATTTGAAGACAGTTTCTTCAACTCTTTCTTATTTGGCTCCTCCAGGTGTTTAGCATTTCTTGGTCCTGAAATTTTTCTATCAGCGACTCCAACGTTCTCTTACATAAGCGATGTGCTGTTTACCTTGGAGCTTTGCCTGATGAAAGACAGGCGGTCCACAGAGCTGATGTCCAGAAGGTCCTCCACGCCATCTGCTAAGCCCGAGAGGGAGGACCGCTTCAGCCAGTTTCCTATTTAATAATTTTTTAAAAGTTAGACCAGTATAGCATTTTCTCCCAAATGAATTAAACAGAAATGTCAGCATGTGCTCAACAAGCAATGAAAGTTATATGGCTTAATGTAAATTGAAGTGAAAACAAATGGTTTTCAAAATGTACATGATTTGAATATTCAGTGTTGGATTATAAAATGACAAGACTGAATAAGACCACTACAAAAAGAATTTGGGCCTCTTTGGTGAACAAAACCACAATCCATCCTGTTCTCCTTGACACTTCACACATCTTCCAATAAGTCCTGTTGATTTTACCTCCTAAGTATTTCTCAAATCTGTCCACTTCCCTGTACATGGTCACCACCCAGTCCAAGTTTCCATTACTTATGCCTGGACTACTAGACAGCTTTCTATCTGGTCTCACTTAACCACTTGTGCTCCCTCCAGTATGTTGTCTATGCAGTGATCTTTTAGAAAAAGCTAACCTGCTTGCTCAACATCCCACTTGGGCTCTGTAGGGCTGTAGGATGAAGAGCCAACCTTACCTGCAAGGTTCACAAGCTCAAGTCCCCATTGCTCTGTCATAGTCGTGCACACACTCTTCTCTTCATCTCAGTTCTTCCACTTCCTTCCCTCCTAATACTTTTACAAATTATATTGCTACCATTTAGAGAGCTCTCTTTCTTCCTTCCCCTAAGTACCCTGAAGATCTTAATCTCACTTCCTCCAGGAAGCCTTCTCTGATCTCTGCCTCCTCCTCCCTATTTAGGTCAGACCTCATTGCATGCTTTCATGGCACAACATATATTTCCTCCATAAAATTAAGTTTGCAACCACACTTAGTTGTAGGATTATCTGCTTTAGTGACTGTTACCCCTAATAAATTTTAAGTTCAGTAAAGTTGGGCACTGTGTAATTTTGATCATCATTTAATCCCTGATGCCTAGCATCATTGTGTTTGCACACAATAAATGCACATAGCAGGAGTTTGAGAAATACCTGCTAAAAAAAGATGAATGAATGAATGAATGAATGAGCAAGATTAAGCCTTGTGACTTGAAGGCTTTCCCCTTCTCTACCCTACCATGCATCACTTTGTTTTGATTATGAGTTGATTTGAGGACATGGCAGGGAATAAGAGAATCCATAAATAAATACAGACATACTTTTACCTATGGGGAGTTTAAGTTTCTTCCGGAGGGAAATTCTGCGGGACCGTGAGCGGGTGCGACGGTCAGAGGTGGTTCCTGAATGGGCAGTGGTGCATTCTGAAGTATCCTGCTCAGACTGGCTGCTGGTGTCACTTGCTGCACTCTGGGATTTGAACATCTTGCGCCAGAAATCCTTCCGCCCCAGGTTGCCCCCTTGCATTTGTTCATCACTGAAAGCAAGCAGAGGGTAGAGTTAAATGTCTGACAACACATGGGAAATTCCTTAAATTTCTTTCAACTTCCTGCCAATGACATTTACGCAATTCATGCAGGATGATCTTGGATGGGCTTGGATTTAGGATGAGTCAGAGGGGGAGTGGAAGGAGTGAGACCAAAGTTGACTCTGAAGTCTTCCTGAAAACAGTCATGTCTCAGCTGTCAAGTAGAGGTAATCAGTTTTTTTCCAACTTTAATAAAAAGACCAAATATTATTGCAGGTATTCATCTGCAGGTGTGAGTCATAATAGCAGAAGCACTTATGATGTCTAAATATTTCACTTTTTTTTGAAGGTTCCCAGAGGCTTGTGCAGTACTGTATCTCACTCTCTACCCCCACCCCAGCATAGTATAATTCTTGGCACTAAATAAACTCACAAATGATATTTGAATAAATGAATAAGTGAAATGCAACCATACTCAGGGGGTGCATCATCCCGCAACTGTTTACTAAATTATTTTTATCATGCCTGATTATTTAGCTTTCTCAGGGCAAAGAAGCTTAAGTAAGGTTTAAAAGTAAAAAAAATTAGTCCAACTCAATAAGCCAAATGGGAACACATCCAAAGGGGTTTCTGACCAGGACATTCCACAAGAGGAAAAAGACAAGTGGCCATAATATGCAGAGGTTAATCTCACTAGGAATTGGGGGGGAGGGGGAAGGTCAGTTGAAATGAGATCCCTATTTTCACTCATTAAATTGGTAAAGATTAAGAGGGGAAAAAAGAAAGCAATTGGTTACCATCATCCTGCCAGTGATGAGATAGAAAGACTCAACTTTTCTGGAAGGTAATTTAGTAATGTGTTATCCAAAACCAATATCTATAGCCATGACAGAGAAATCCAATTTCCAGACAGTTATCCCAAGGAAATGACTGGAAAATATACTAACATGTATATGATGACTAACATGATAACAAGATGATCGAATGCTCGCTGAGGTATTATAGGTCAACACTGAAAAACTGGAAGCAATCTAATTTTAAACTCTAGAGAAATAATTAAATTATAGAACTTCTATCTGATGGCATATTCTGTAGTCATCAAAATCCTATTTTAGAAGATGATTGCTACGGGAAATGTTGAAGATATATTGCAAAGTTAGAAGGCTTAGAATCAATGGATGAAATAGAATAACACCATGTTAAATAAACAAAGTACACATGTGAGCATGTGTCTGTGAGCTTGCATGTACACATGCTCAAAAATGTACCCAGCACACCAAAAGTTTACAGTGGTTATCTCTAGTTGATGGTATTTCAATTTTAAAATGATTTTTATTTGCTTTTCTGTTTCGCTACATTTGTCAACTTCAGCAACATATCTTACTTTAGAAAGTTGGAAGGAAAAGTCACAGAAAATACTCAGTAATATGTGATGAAATTTGTTTATGAAATTTTAGGTAATGATTTGCCTACAAGCTTTGGGATTGAATCCAGAATCTACCGAAAATTCAACAGTACTGGGTGAGGCAATCATTTTCTGGAGATATTCATATGGAGGTTCGGATTTTATCTCTCAAAATTTCATTAGAGTACTAACTACATTTTATTTTTATTTCAAACCAGGACATTCTGTTTATCATATATGATATGAATTTGTGAGTTTCTTACCTTTAGGGAACGTGGGACACAACGATGATATGACCACATGGTTTGGGTGAGACAACATCTCAATAAAATGCTACATCAGCTTTGTCCAATGGTGTGTATTGATAATGAGTTTCAGAGAAATGAGCATATGAAACTGCTTCTAAATTTAATTAGTTTATTTTTATTTAAGGAGGAAGAAGAGAAGGGCCAGAAGGGGAGGGAAGGGCAGGAGAAAGAGAGGATAAAGGAGTAACCAGGATTGTCCACCTACCTTTCTCCAGTGCTAAACAGGGTATTTGGCATGCTCAACTCCTGCGCCCACTCAGATCAGGGAAAAGCTCTATATTTAACATTCCATGACATCCCTCCAAATGGAAATTTTTATGCAGAAGCATATTAAAACATGTATCTTTATTCAAGGGGAAAGAACAGACCCATGCTCAATGCTGGGATATCAGAACACTGGAGAAAGAAAATATTTTGCCATCTAGAAAATGAAATCACCTATGAAGATAGATGGTTTTATTTTTAAAATACAGTTTACTTATTAGATCATTCTCATTGATCATATTTGCTTAATAGTTGCTAGTGCTACTGTGGGGGAAAAAAAGCCCTCTCTCCTTTTTCTGCTCATGCTCTGTATGTATAGACTTTAACTAGTCTTGTGGCTATTCAGCTACAGAACTTTGCCCTTTACATTAATTTTTTTCCCTTAGAGCTTATGTTTGACTTTTTACTATGTCCTTAAAGACTTCCTTAAACCTCACATTTAAGAAAGGAAGTTAAAGGAAACAAAAACTTAATGGTAATTTCACAATTCTATCCTTTCATTGATTGCTTGTTATTCATTCATTCATTTCTGAAATAGATATTAAGTGTTTACTATGGGGGTCAAGTCCTAAGCATTGGGGCTATAATGGTAAGCAAAAACTCACATGGTCCCTAGACTCATAGAGTTGATTTATCTTCTCTTTACTTTTCTCCAGGCACTTAGAGACAGTCTCTAAGATTTTGAAGGGCTATAAAAACTATCCAGGCTTTTGTTCTTTGAAGGTTTTCCTTGCTTGTTGTGAATTACCATGGTCCTATTTGATGACAGTGATTTCCTTGACTATACACTATGCATTATGGTATACCATAAAACCTGCAGAATTTCTGGAAAGGTAATTGTTTCATAGTAAACCAGGGTTTGGGGAAGTAAAATGGTATATCTTGAATGATGTTCCTATTTTAGATACTGATCACACCACTTGTGAGTAAGTAGTTCTCAAAAGAAGAATGAAGACAAATGAGCCTTGCCTAGAACTAGACTGTATGTTTAGTGTCTATAGTAATTCTCCCATTTTCTGGAGGCACTAATTTTAAGATGCTTTTGACTTTGCCATTATAAAAAGTGGAGATAAACTGATTGATTTCAGGGAACACTGGAATGGATCTCAGGAGAAGACCAAGGTGAAAATGGAGTAGAGTCTATGTTTTAGCTAAATCAGAGCACAAGAGAAGTTTATCTTACTTATTTTTGGAAAAGCTTCATCAAGCACATTGACAGCCATTAATACATTTAAATAAAAAAAGTTATAAGTGATTTTAAGCAATAAAGTAGATGACACCTCCACCCCACCTGATACACATGCTAGTTTTCATGATTTATCTGCAGGAGTGTGCACGAAAAGCAGAAGTGGGGTAGAAATTGGAAATGGGAAATGTTGTTAAGGAAGCTTCCCACAGGCATGAGGTTGGTTATTTATGATTTGGGTCTGTAGAGATTAGTGGCTTTGGGAAGGAAAAGTAAAGGGCAGAAGCAAGGCAAAGTTCAAAGATAATGACAAGCAAACAAATAGCAGTTGGGAAAATTGAATTTCTTACAGTGGGAAGTGCTCAGCCCCACTGCACTGGAGAGAAAATCAATGTTACTTACTGCTCTGGAGTCTGTGAGGGGCGACCAGACATGAAGCTGCGACATTCCTCAGGTGCAGAGGACACCTGCCCTTTATCCACAATGCTTCCTGCCTCTGACCTATGCAAATGGTGCAGTCCACCAATCAAACAGAGCAGGACACCACTCCTCAATACTTCATATACTTCACAAAGCAAAACACTCCGTTATAGTCAACATATATTGCTTGCAAACCCTATGTCGTCATGAGTCTATACTGTATGAAATTTATTTCCTACCATTTGATTCATGACCTAGCTGCCTTATTGTCTAAGAATACCACCATCAATGCAGAGTCATTAACTACAAGCAGAATTTTAAGTTTAGGAGTTTCTTTTAATCTTGTTAAGTGGCATATTTTATAGAATAGGCATACAATAAATTTATATTTACTAGAAGGAAAAACAATAGGGCACATCTCAGCAATTTGTATTTTGCCATGTTTAAAATATTACTTACTGAACAGGAGGACATGGTATCCATAATTGCTTTTCCTCTCTGGACAAAAATGTAAATTATTTATGGAAAAGACTAGCACAGATAGCATTTCACCATATTGTTGAGAGCTATGAAATAAAGGTCAAGTGCATGTAAGCCTGAGATGAACTGCGCTTTGATTTATAGAGAAGCAGGATTTGTTTCATAGTAAACACATGTTTTGCTACATCACCAGTGATACCATTTATACAAGACAGTTCCTCCAGCCCTGCACTAGAGTTACACACCATTCTGTGAACCACATGGACATTACAACAAATTACACTCTACTGACATAAGGCCATACTAATATTTATAGCTCAAGTTTCTAACCTTTTACTGCCTGCAGTCTTAGATTCTGATTCATTCTCCTCCACCTTTTTCCCTGGTGCCAACTTCTCAGCACTGTCAAGCAAAGCACTGAGGGCCACTCTCCTGAAGACATTCCCATGAGCCTCTTTGATAAATTGGACCAGCTGACGGATGTCACAATACAGCCCCTGTTTGGATGCAAGAAGGAAAGTTTGGGGAAAGTTGTGTGATTAAACAGTTTTCACAGGAAGAGAGGGAGAAATTAATTCCTTAGGCTTAGATCAGCATTAGAATCATAAAAGGAAGACATTTTACTACAACGAAATGGATGGTACCCAGTCTGTCCATTGTTCCTATGGCAACATTACCAAGAACCTTGTCTGTCATCCTTAGTATGAAAAAGGATGGTTACCATGCTTCATATTCAGAAAGTTGGCTGTATCATTAGAAAGAAATCAATTTACACTTTAAACCACTGGATTCCCAAGCTTTAATTTTCTCTATTATGACTTCTGAAGAGATGCCTGCAGAAAAAAGGCAATCAGAAGTTTGTTTAGACTAGAGATTTCAGTCCCTCTTTGGCTTCTCCAAATTTTCTGCATCACTGTGATAAAATATGCTAAGTCCTCTAGACACTTCTAACAGAGCCTGATATTCAAGGAGAGTGCATTTTGCTGGACATATTTAACAAATGTGTATGTTGAAGCCCATTTGAACATGAACTTGACTATGAACTAAAGATGATACAGGGCTATTAAAACCAATATATTGATGAACCCACATTTAAAAATATATATAGGACCTTTTTTCCTTAAGATATTAACCTTTTCACTCAGCATTTCCTCCTTTCTCTTCAAGAAGGTAGTTTCTGCATTCTTTGCCTTAGGAAAGGTTCATGGCAAAGCAAGGCACAGAAGCCTAAGAAATACTTACCTTGGTATCTTTGGTTTTCAAAACCTAAGACCACTGGAACAATCATGCCCACGACCCTTAAAAAATCAGAAGGAACAGTAACTGAGGAAAACATGGAAAGAATGTTTTTTCGGTCCTCTGGGCAGAAAGATCTTGTGCCCTCATTGTACTCTTTGGTAGCTCCCCCACAGATGGGACAAGACCCCCCAAAACAAGGGTTCCAATTCACCAGAGTGCCCAGCCCTAAGCACCCAGCAGAGAGCAGTACGTGAAATAATATGTATGGACAGATGGTTGAGACCCATGGAGCTTCTCGAGTCCTAGGTCCTACCAAAGACTTGGGATCTTTGCACCACTCTGTGAAGTAAAGAAACCCAAAAATATTGGGGTTCAACTTTCAGCTGTTCTGGTGGAATGTGGAATGGGGGTTCCAAGTCAAAACCAAGATGATTTAAATAAAATTAAGAAATACAGTTATTTCTTCTACACCTGATTTTGCAGACTAAAATGTATAAGTGCTCACACATATTATAATCAACTTGTCAAAGTACTTCTTGCTGTCACCAAATTAAACACATGGACGGTGCCCATGTTTTTCTCAGACTCCAAGAACTTTGCTGAGGTGGCTTTGGCAGTCAGCAAAATTCAATTCCCTTTGCTTTAGGGTTTTAGTTTATCTCAAGGTATGTGAATAGTCTCAGTGGTTTAGAATAGCTTAAAATGATTTTCTTGATTTAGGTAGATTAGCAGATATTGTCAATATGTATAAATAGGCTGATTCCTACATAGAAGTCCCAACATGTAACAAATTGGTAAGAGAGCGAAATGTACTTTTACTCCCCAGAGAGAACTGAATTCATCTTTCATATGGATTCATCAGGCTTAGTCTACTTTTTGTATCCCAAACCACAATCTCCTTGGCAGCAATTAAACACTAACTTGTTATAGCCTGGTTCTTCTCCCACACTACTTGTGAGTTTAGTGGTTTAATTAACACAGTCATTTATGAGGGAGTAATTAAAAAATTGCGGTGTTCCATAAAAGAAAACAAGACTAATTTCAGCAGCATATTTACATTAATTTTTAAAGTAAGTGTGGTTTCAAAAATTGTTGGTACAATATTCTTTAATATTTCATGAGCTAATAGGCTATGCCCGAGCACCTCTTTCTCTTTAAGGACTTGAAGTACCTTGCAACTATCTCAGCAACCACCACAGAACCCATGAGGTGGAAGAGGAAGATATGTCAGTTTTCAAGTAGTTTAATGAGTAACAAGGAGAAATGTGCTACTGAGGCTCCATCATGAGTTACTGGTCACTTTGGGAAAATAGAGATTTTTAACTTTAAGGTGCAGAATATTAGACTTCAATTTGTCCTTCCCAGGGCCACGGCCGAGAACTTGTCTTAGAGTGGAGACCAAGAACTCCTGTGGGAAGAAGAGGTGAACTTCTCACCAGATTCTCAGGGCTGTGCAATTCATGCGTGGTTGAAGCGCAGCGTGTGATAAGGGATTTAAACATGGCGCTGACGATGATGCCTTCCACGTTTTGGGCTGTGGATTTGTTGTCCACCGTGGTGAAGTTATTTCCAAACCCAGCCTTGTCTGGAATGCAAAGGCACCAATTAAAGGCACTGTTTCCATTAAGCTACACAGGCTAAAGAAGTAATGAAGTACAGGGCACCCAGGAATTAGTGAAGGGCTACACAAAATGCAGAAACAAACGATTAAAGATACCCCTAGGTTTAATCATCTTTACACAGACTTGGAGATAAACAACTCATAGTCTCCCTCAGAGTCTTTACTAGGATATATTTCATCATGTTGTGGAATGTTTCTATTGATGCATCTTAGCAAAAATAATCCCTCATTGGAGAGAGAATTTATTTGATTCAGCCTTTCTGGTGGTGAGGAATGCTGGCTTCTCAGTGGAAATCCTTCAGTCATTCAGAAGTAGGGGTGGGGCCAACCAGGTGAATGGGGCAGGAGGAGGCAGAGGTGGGGAAGGGCCTTGTTGGGGGGAGTTACACTTGCACTGGCAAAAAAAAAAGGAGACCAAGTCCTGCCACGATCTGCATAGAACTTCCAGCAGCTTCTTGCTCCCAGAGACTCTGTAGTCATTCAGAGAATGAAAACCTATAACCTCTCTTAGAGCCACTTCCTTATGACTCACTGAAATGTGAAATGCCAGTGAACTGAGGCCGTCACTCTCTGGTGGCATTTTATGCCAGTTTTTCACATATCCACAGGCATTTCGTAGGGGACATATTAGATATTCCGGAGCCGTGGCAGAAGATTCCTAATGACTGTGAGCCACCTATGGATTGTAGGGTCAGGGTGTGTGTAGCTCCAAAACTAATCAGATAGGGACCTGTGTGTTTGGCTGGCTGATTCACTGTGAGCCACTTCTCAAGAGTTCTTGGCGGATTCGTCACCTTGAAGTAATACACTTTATCACCAACCTCTCACTGTCTGTGTCAGCTGGCAGGGGATTATCCTTAGATTTTATATCATAGAAAGAAATCTTTTGGTCTATGCTTGTTTCTATCTCGAATAGCTTAAAAAAGAGAAAATAGTTTGTAATCAGGAATTTCTCTTGCAGTATCTCAATTACAATTCTCACTTTATTATTTTTTAAAATTTGTAATATGCTCAGCTTAAAACATCTTTGATGATATACATTATTTTATGGGCTCTATAAAGGAACAATTATTTTTTTAATGGGATCACCAAACAATAAAGCCTGGGATACAAATAGGGAAACTGCTTCCAAATTCATCAAATAGATCTTCATTATAAATTAATCAACTATCATACATGTATCATATAAACCATAAAAGGCTATACTAAGAAGTTATTTCTTCCCAGGCTCTAATTAAAAGGTATATGTTATTCAACTCAGGCTTCATACAGCATTTTCATTTCATTACTGCATTTGCATTCGAATGGAATTGAAGGTGTTTGGTTTATTATGAATGCAATCAGTGTTCACTGGCCCCCTATACCACAGGTCTCTATGGTGGGGTTTTCTTAAAGCCATGAAGCTATAAAATGGTTTGTGGGGCTATCTATATATCCATTTGCCTGTTTTAAAAAAAATTCGGGGCGCCTGGGTGGCTCAGTCGTTAAGCGTCTGCCTTCAGCTCAGTTCATGATCTCAGGGTCCTGGGATCGAGCCCCGCATCGGGCTCCCTGCTCGGCGGGAAGCCTGCTTCTCCCTCTCCCCCTCCCCCTGCTTGTGTTCCCTCTCCCGCTGTGTCTCTCTCTCTGTCAAATAAATAAATCTTTAAAAAAAAAAATTCAGTATAAATATGTAGGTGTATATGAGTATATCAAAATTGCACTACTACGTTTATATATATCTTTTTTTTCCTGTTTTACTTTGTGAAAAAAATCTCCAAGTACTGTGCCTGGCACATAATAGGTACTCATTTCATATTTGTTGAACTAATGAATATACTCCCTTGTTCCTTGATTTCTGCCTCAATTGTCATACAACAGAAAGTCGTGTGACAGGGAGAGGAGTGCCAAGACTGATGGTTTGACGGGCTAACAGTGAGGATGCCACAGCTTTACCAAATCCCCTTTGCTGAGGGAAGTTGTCATCACAAAGCCTCCAACATGTGTCATCAAAGACGATGTACAAGCTTCTCTTATTTATACTTTATTACACACACACACATCTTTCCCTCTAAATCCTATCCCCACATATTCAGGGTACTTCTGAAACTCTACCTGCTTCACCTCATAGCGATCTCTCCTGGAACTTGGCACAGCTCTACTTACTGTCAGTGACCGGCTCCATACAAAATCCTAGCAAAGCATGCAAGAAGTCCACTACATTATTGAGAGAGTCCTTGTTCACATAGTCCCTCATGGTTTGTCGGAACTGCATCTTATCTAGCTTGTATAGCTTAGTGAGGCAGTTCTGGGCCTGCAAGGAAGGAAGAAAAGTGAAAAGTCACAGGTACCAGCTTAAGCTAGGGATACCATTAGTCTGAGACAGAAGCCTGCAGAAGGCAAAGGCTTCCATCCATCCCTGCTGACTGGTGCGGGCCAACCCTGCTAGTCCCTCTTGTCTGAGCAAGAGAGGGGCAGAGATAAGCTGAGCAGTATGAAGGACTTTATTTGAGAAGGGCTGCTCCAAGTAAAACCCAAGGCTAATGTCTAATGCTGGTGCCAGTGGAACCCAGTCTTTTCACCAAGATCAAGATTTTAAGATCTTAATGAAAAAAAGCTCAAAGTGTCAAGAATTAGGCAGGTTTCGGAATTGGTCATCCAGGTTTAGAAAACCTCAAAGGCTTTGTGTAATGAGAAGAAGTTTGCCACTCCCACGTTCAGCTACTTTGAACTTAAGTAGATTTAATTGGGCTGGGGGTGGGGGTGTGTGTGAGAGTGATGTAGGAAGTGGGTATCTAGTGTTCTCTTATCTGGCCAGGAAGGGAAGATCCCTGAAGCAGGGAGGGAGCATAAAATAAAGGCAGGTCTAGTTTGTTTATTTATGTGTCTGCATTTGAATGTGTAAGTTTGATATTTAATAGAAATTGGCCTTATAGATATGAAAACCAAGAAACCATTGGCTAGACCTTAATACTCACAATTATATTTCATATGATACAGCAAATAATTCTGCCATCTGGCAAAGGGAAAGGGAATAATTCCACCATCAGAACAAATAAAGGCAGTCATTGGCTGCAGAAGGCCATAGACAGAATGTGCAGATACTATCTGGTGTCATTCAAAGCCTCCCAGCCCTCTCCTACCATGAAGAGAAAAATCACATGTGTGCAGTGCTTTGCTGTTTAAAATGCGTTTCTTGCTTGTAAGTGCATAACAACATTTAACTTTCACACCTCTGTGATTTGATGAGCCTCCCAATACTACAATGGAGGAAGCTGAGGCTCACAGAAGTCAAGGACTTTGTCTGAGTTGACACGGTTCACAGCAGAGCCAAAATTGGGAGTCAGAGTCTTGCCCTTTATTGTGGTTATTTCTCTTATGATCCAGTAGTCCTATGAAGAATCCAGACAATGACTGGGGCAAACATATTTAGATACCACCCACCTTCAAAAAGAATTTATGATGATGGATGAATAGAGATTAGTTGGTATCTTGAAGACACATTCTGTGTAAGAGATATAAGGAAGTCCGTGACAAAGGAATGAAATGGGGAAATAACAGGAGAACACTCTAGGTTGAGGGAAAAGGCTAAGGATCAAGGAAAGGGAGATGACTGGGTGAGGAACACCTTAACTGAGGATGGAAAACTTTGGACAACCAGGCACAATCATGGAAGTAAGATTGGAAAAAGCAATCCCTAAGAATTCGAACTTACAAGGTAGGCCCTTAATGGTTTCCCCAGAAGAAAAGTTAAGTTATATCACTACTTCAACAAATCAAGGGCCAGAGAAAGATTCTGGAAAAATTTGAGAGGAAATAGAAAGATTTTTCAAAGGCTGAAACTTGGAACGAGCAATAAACTTCTTGGTTTGACCTTGCTGTAATCCCCCCATCTGTATCCCAAAGTCAGGTGTTTTCATTCTTCCTTTACTAGGTCCTAGAATATAGAGAAATTGGGTATTTTTATTCCAGAGAGGTTACTCATTGCTAGATCTTAGGCAAGCTCATTTTTTTCCCTTACAAAATAAATGCTGCTTGCTATAAAATTATGTTTTCAAAGCATTTACATACAATATTTCCTGCATGAAGAAGTATTTAATCATCATCCATAAAGAATTTGCAAAGATCTTATTGGTATACTTATGAAGCACTTTAAAATTCTGGGTTGGAAAGCCCTGAAGCACAAATTATCCTATCTTCTCTACAAAATACATGGAAGACAGCATTGCTTCAAATCTACTCTTTAGAGGGAGGCTTAAGTATTTGGATTCTGAATGAATATTCTAAACTTCTCCAAGAGATCTAAAACTGTCAGAGTGAATTCCCTTTCAATAGTTTGGGACCACCAGCAAATGATTAACCTAAAAAACACATGTTGGAATTATTAGGCATTTTGATGTATATCATTAAAGTAATCTTCTATTTCTTCCTTCCTTCCTCCGTCCCTCCTTCTTTCTCTCTCTTTCTCTTTTCCTTCCTTCCTTGCTTCCTTCCTTCCTTCCTTCCTTGCTTCCTTCCTTCCTTCCTTCCAAGTATAGAGGCCCTGATCTGGTAGAAGTAAGAAATATTCTTAACATCTTAAAAGTTAAGTAACTTCTGAAAATTCAATGTTTTGGAAATTTGTGAAGACCCAGCTTCTTGAATTAGACTTTCCCAGGGATAATGGCTCAACTTTGTATCTCTTGGACAATGTGTTTGCTGAGCAAGGGGAGGCAAATATAATCCCTATAATGAGTATTAAACTGGGCTACAAGAGAATGGAAGAGTTGCCCTGTAAGTCAGGAAAGCTGAGAAGGCAGGTAAAAAACTGTCTGGACAGCCTGATAGGAAATGTTCAGTAGTCTCATGAGGAAAGCGTGGTGGACTACTAAGCAGCAAATGGTCTCTCAAGTGGCTTCTGATCCAACCAGTCCTATTTTCTCCAAGTCTAGAAAGACAGGATCTGGTGTCAGAGTCAGTTTATACCTCCAACTAAAGCATGACACTTATTATATTTAATGTGTGATTTCATGGAATTGGTCTTCTGTATGAGGAGTGATAATGTTTTCGCCATGAAGGCATTTATTCATACTGTGATAGAATTAAAAATCAAACAATAAAGATCACATACACATGCTCAAAGATAGGGCCAATGTCAGCTTTCTATTGCCTTATTATTTTGATTTTTAAATTTTGGGCCTCAAAATCTAGATCTTGGTCAAAATGGTCACGCTTCATAATTTAGAAGTTAATTACTGTGAATATAACCCCCCCATACAAACAATCTATGAATATAATACAACATAAAGAGTATAAAAGAAAGAGACAAGGATGGATAGATGGATAGATGGATAGATCAGAAATTAATAAAGAAACCCAGCATGCTAGTACTGTGTGAACATTTCATGACAAAAACTAATACCAAGAAAAAATGGGTTGGCATTAGATGTTGACATGATCCTAAAACTCTGCCATCATATGCCAAAGGGTTTCCTGGACTCAAATTTGCATAAAACCCTTATTTTCAGGATTTCAATTCAAATGTATGTATGAGGCAACTGTCCCAGCTTGGACTTGCTATGGAGGTGGGTTATTGCTCAAGAGTGAAGGGAAAAGTAGCAATCAGCTGAGGCAAATGAAAATGAGCTGGAATAAGACCATGTTCCATGACAGAATTATGTTTTGCAAGCCCAAGCGCAGAGTTTCAAGTTTCACACAGTTCAAAGGGACGTGATCTCAAATACATAGGAGTCAAGGTTCATTCTCAAACAAAGCAGCCAGAAAGTAACGGGCTACTTTTATAGTCCTGTTTTGTCCCAATAAGGGCCATTTTCCATGTCTATGTAAGAATGACAAACTAAGTCCTAAACTTTGACCCCATTCTTTAATACAAAATATGTTTCTATAGTACCCAGGCAGATGATTAAAAAGTCATTTGTCACAGCCCATCAGAGGCTTGTTAAATATATTCATCTTTGCAAAGGTCTTTCAAACTCTAATTCACACATTCCAATTATACACCCTTTCACCAACTGGGAGTTGGCCTGCCCTAGGCAGAAGGCAGAAGCATTTTCCCAATTAAGCTTTCCTAGGCCTGGGTTTTTGAGGTCTTGAGATATGTTGTGGGAATCTTCCCACTCCGAATCAGCATTAATCATCCCTGTGAAATACAATATTTTTCAGGGAACACTGACCCTCATTGTCAAAGGACTCATTCCTAAATTGGAGGCAGGGAAGAGGGAGAGGAAATGGAATCTACTGTAATTCTCTTACATTCTCTCGGAATACCTGGTGTCTCAGACGATCTCCAGAGAGCCCTCGATGTCCTTCTCCACAACCATAGGCACATCCCAAAGACTTCACTATTTTGATGAGCATGGTAAGAGCAAGCCTATGGTTGCTTACAGGTGTACTTTCATCCTAGAAAAGTTACAAAGCCCTTTTGGTACTGACATTCCATTCTGTGATTAAACCAAGTTTTATATGTTTTATGGTGAGCACGTACAACTTGAGAAACAGAATTGTCAAGGGCTCAACAAGCAAGTTAACCTTTCTAAAATCCAGAATGCCTTTTAAAAGAAAGAAAAATGTGCATTTTGATCACCCTCTAGTGCTAAAGGATATGACTGTAGACCTCTTGATTAGAAAACATGTTTCTGTATCCTTGCAGACTATCAGAACCACCTAGAGAGACAATGGGGACTATCAGTGATGAAAGCAAATAGATTTTCCCAGAAGCTACCCTCATTATCAGGCTTCTGATAGTACCACGAGGCAATGATTATTGCTAAATTTCTGGAACTGATCAAAGTCTGGAACTTTGAAATCACATGGCAACTTCTGACATTTTTAAGGGACTTTCTGATTTTATATTTTCACTGTATTGTAATACTCACGCACCAGCAAAGTGAGAATATAAAGAAATATGTCAACATTCAGCTTGTTTCTTCCTTTGAGGGTAAATAGGAAGCCCTCCTGAGACGAATAATGAGAATGGTTATCATATCTCTTTTGCCCCATTTAATCCTTGTTGTTAGTGGAGGACGCAGCTTCCAGAAAACTGTGAATTATCTCCAAAGAGGCAGAAGGATCCTAATAATTTCCCTTTCTACATCGGTTTACTGTGCAGAACAAAGGAAATAATGGATAAGCATTGTTGTGTAAATGGTGAAGGGTTTTCCATTGTCATGTGGGTCAGGTGGCTATGCAAATGATGAGGTCACACATTGAAAGTACTCCAATGTGGGTAGGTTATGAAAGAGATGGAGTTATCTAGACATCATCCATAATATGGTGGGGTAGACTCCACTCCCCTAAAGTTATGCAGTTGGTCCTCCTTTTCTAATCTACAGGCTCATGCAGTGGATGCAGTGCTGAGATGCTCCATGCAGAACTGAATGTTCAGTGGCTGAACTGAATGTTCAGCTGTCAGTTGCTGGCTGACAGCTCTCTAGGGAGATCCTATCCTGCCATTGTTCTTAGCTAAAGGAGAGCTGCCTCACCTAAGGTTAATGCTCTTCTTGGGAGCAGTCTGCCTCCAATGGCCGGTCAAAGGCATAATGAGGGTGGGGGGTATAAAGGTGGGCTCCCTTCCTCCACTTGGAGATTACTTTGAAGAGTCATCCTCGCTTTAGAGCTCCCTGTGTGATGGGCTGAGGTCTCTGTTACAACAAGTTGCAGTTCAACTGCTCCCTCTATCTCATCCTGCTTCTTTTACACCTCATAGATGTTGATCCTGAGAGGACACCCCAGGAAACTTCCTGCACACACATCTCCACATCTGAGTCTGTTTCCTGGGAACTCTATAGATTGAATGGTTGCAAATGAAAGACTCAGACTTACCAATAAACATTTATTTACTTATTTATTATATATACACAAATTCAGAAATGTTTTAGTTTGGATTCAAATCTTAGCTCCATAACCTTGGGCCAGCCACTTAACCACTCCATGTCCTACGAAATGGGCATCATAATAATACCTATATCATACAGCAGTGAGGCTAACATGAGTCAAAGCACGTAAGACATACAATAATAGCAAAACAAATGTTAATATTTCTAGGTGTGGGACACTGCTCTCCTTTGAGGCAACTTTGTGCAAATTGGAAAATGCACTCCTGTGGGTGGATGAGTTAGAAAAAGGTGAGTCCTTTTAGTAGATGCAGCACTTGGTTGAACAGCGAAGTGAGCGGAGCTTGGACTGGGTTTCAGTCCTTCTTGGCCCTGCCTTAGCCATGCGCCCTTGCGTGGTGCACAGATCGCACAGCCAAAGGCAGTAAGCAGCGCCTCAGAAAAGTTCACCCTGGGTAGGTCCTGATTTGGAGGATTGGCTTACGTCCACTTTTAGATTACTATATGTTCCTTTAAAAAAAAAAATCCCTAGCTCCAAAAGCTTTTGGTAAATATCTATTCAGGTTTCTTTACACCTTCAGATGTCCTTAGGATTTAGTTTCCTCTAATAGGAGACATTCAGAAAAATGTACCAAGCTACAGGCAGAAATCAGGACAGGTATTAAATAACATTTCAAGCTCTCAGTATTAGTTAGTAGCATCTATAGAAATAGAAATTAGATCCTCCTTTCTGAATAAATTCCCCATGCTTCTGGTATTACTAGGTTATAAAATTAGATAAACTCTCTTGATTTCACTGAAAATAACAGAGATTTTGGGCAGAACAGACCTGTATGAATCACAAATACATGCACTTAACCTATGGTTAGGTTTTATTTAATTCTTTGTCTTACAAAGAATATTATCTTTCAGAACTAACTACAAAACATTGATATCTTGGTTGCTGTTTTGGAGACCACATAATCTGACTTCAAGAAATTCCATCTAATTAAGAGTGATAACTTCAGTCAAAATAATGGTTATATTATCTAGTATAATAATTATAATTTACATAGGCAAGAGACTTGCAGGCCAACAATAAGAAATCATATGCAAATACCAATTGGATAAAATTTTAGAACTAAAAATAAAAATATAATACTAATAATGAACCTCCGAAATTCTTAGGATACGTGACAAAGCCCCCTTTAATTTAGTTGGAATATCTAAGCTTTACTAATAAAAACCTATCAAAATTTCACAACTCTTATTTTTTTTCTTTCTATTTTCCCTTGAATATTATAATGGATATAATACCATCTATTATTTCTTTGAGTAGCCAGCTTAGGTTGGTAGATAAAACATGGAAATTTAGTAAGAGTAAATTCTGAGGATTTTTGGATTATCCTCAGCGATGTATGAGGAGGTAAGAAGTTAGGAACCTTAAGTACTGGAAGATACTGTCAGAATTGGAAAATACACTCGGGATGCCTAGGTGGCTCAGCTGGTTAAGCGTCTGCCTTTGGCTCAGGTCATGATCCCAGAGTCCTGGGATCAAGTCCCTCATCTGGGCTCCCTGCTCAGCGGGGAGCCTGCTTCTCCCTTTGCCCACTATTCCCCCTGCTTGTGCTCTCTCTCTCTCTCTCTCTCTGACAAATAAATAAATAAAATCTTTAAAAAAAAAGAATTGGAATATATACATTTATGATTAAGGCAGAGGAAGAAAATTCTTAAAGAAAGGATTCAGGAACCCACGAATATTGGGAAAGAATATTTGGATCAGAGACCCAAAATATTAGGAAGATAGTAGACAATGAGATGAAGAAACATAGATGATAAATGCACATTAAAAATGGATCAAGTTGGACTAGAAAGAGATGGAGAGGAAACTATAAGAGGAAGGAGCACCACAACACTTATTAAGATGGACAATTCATAGTTTAGATAAATATGTAGATCGTAGAACTCTGTACAGTGTCATCTTACACCTGTAAACACTTGACCTGATGTGTACATCATGACCTGTTAGAGATTCAAATCTTCTGTTAATTTCAACTTGTTAACAGCATTTTCCAACAAAAGCCCTGAACTGAAATCAGTTTAAGTTATGTGAATTTAAGCTATGATAGTTCTTTTTTCTTTTCTTTTTTTTTTAAAGTAGGATCCATGCCCACTGTGGCACCGTGGGGCCCAATGCAGGGCTTGAATTCATAACCTGGAGATCAAGACCTGATGAAATTAAGAATAGGATGCTTAGCTGACTGAGCCACCCAGGAGCCCCAAGCTATGGTAATTCTTATTTAAAACCCAAATTAAAGGAAAAAACTAAGTTTTGGCATTAAGTGCAGAGATCATAAATGAGGTGTTGCCAAGGCAAAGGGAATTAAATTCAGGAATAATCAATAATAAGAAAGCTAAAAATAAGATGTGAAACACTGAAACATGAGGGCACCAAGCCTAGTCTTTGAAAGCAACACCGATAAACCAACCAATTAACTGAACAAAATTCTTCTCTTCCCTCAGTAGTAATTGAAATTGGCTGCCCAAAAATGTGTTCCTTAGATCAAGAGAAAAAACATTATCTTGAGGAAAAATTACACTGCTTGCTATGGACTGAATATGTTTCCCCCAAATTCATATGTTGAAGCCTTAACCTCCAATGTGATGGTGTTTGAATGTATGGCCTTTGGGAGGTAATTAGGTTGAGATGAGGTCATGAGAGTGGGGCCCTAGTCTGATAAGATCAGTATCCTTATAAAAAGACACACCTAGAGAACTCTCTCTCTCCTTCCGTGTGTGTGTGTGTGTGTGTGTGTGTGTGTGTGTGTGTGTATGCAGAAAAAAGAGGCCATGTGAACACACAGCAAGATGGTAGCCACCTACAACCCAAAAGAAGAAGCTTCAGAAGCCTCGCTGGCACCTTCATCTTGGACTTCCCAGCCTCCAGAAATGTGAGAAGCGAATTTCTGTTGTTTAATCCACCCAATCTATG
The DNA here is from genome assembly GCF_004348235.1 of Phoca vitulina. Classification (NCBI taxonomy): domain Eukaryota; kingdom Metazoa; phylum Chordata; class Mammalia; order Carnivora; family Phocidae; genus Phoca; species Phoca vitulina. The sequence goes on from NW_022589704.1 coordinate 26,602,647, forward strand.
GTATTTTGTTATGACACTCTGAGAAGAAAACATTGCTCAATTTGGTCAGACCCTGAAAATCCTGAGAAAGAGGCTATTCTTGGCAGACTGAGAGTGATGGTAATGTAGTGTAACTGAGATACTACCCTGAAGAAATAACATGACCAGGAAATTAACTCTAACCCTGCTTGAATGTCAATGGTTTTTGAATTGAGAATACCGTTTCATCTAACCGTTTCTACTAATGCCTGGGGAGAACCCACTGAAGAGATTTCTAGGCTCATGACTTTCTTTAGTGACTAGTTGTGATTCTGAGTCAACAAATTCCTAGCAAGCAGGCACTGGAAAGAAATTAGGGGCAACATTTCATGAGAACACAGAAGGTGGCTCAGTCATACCTTCTCTTGGTTCTTATCATTCTTCTCATAAGGTCCACCTCCGCCTCCTCCACCTCCTCCTCCATCACCTCCTCCACCTCCTCCATCTCCACCTCCTCCTTCTTCTCCTCCACCATCTCCAGCTCCACTAACCGAAGGGCCCCCGAATCCACAGGGTGAACTTCCTTTGAACTGGAAGGTCCCCTCACTGGCTCTTTTTTCCATAGTCTCATTTTCCTTGTTTTCACTCTTCTTTCTGTTCTTTTCTACACAAGGCACCACACCAAGTTGAAGCAAGCATTCAACAATGTTTAGTGCCACATCACAGATGCGAGAACTGATGTCATGATTCAGGACAAGATAAACAGCCTTCAGAACCACCTGGGGGTGGGGGGAAGACAAAGACGAACAGAAGGTGATTAATTTGCCTGAACTACCTCTTCCTACATAGATTTGGTTATTCTGTTTAATCCATTTCCTTTAGGCTGTTCTGTGTACTTAAGCATAAATAATTCAGGTAATCTTCAAGTGTGCCTATTTAAATTGCACTGGGACCTTGTGTATGTGCTTAACATAGAGTATAAGTCACCCAAAGACTTAAAATGTATGTGTGAAAAAAATGTATGTGTGTATTATCTCACTTAAGTATTCCAAAACTTGCCATAATACAGACAGTTAATAGGGATACTGAAGAACAGTGAATTAATGGGACCATAATTTTTCATTCAAATGGAAACCTGTTCAACTGATATTTTAAATCAAAGTGCTTTACTCCTCTGCCTTTCACTGTCTGTCAATAATGGATAAAAAACAATGATTTCCATATCCACATAATAGAGGAACATTTAGGCATTCACAATTGTATCATTATTTACACTTCAATTTTAAATACAAAATATTTGCATGTTTAAATTATGTCCTTTCATTGATTTTAATATTTTAAATTATTTGCTGAGCCCGCTTTCTACTGTGAAATAAAAAATTTTGTGAACTATAATTGTAAACTATAACAACCCTTTCATTTGCTAATAACTATAGTCAAGACAGGCGTTCTTGAGAAGGCAAGTTTAAATCTTTTAATGGGCTTCTATTCATTTTCCCTTGCTACCCAGGAGGTTTGCAGTCATGTTGCTTATATAATGAAAGAAAATAAACTGAGAACTTTTTACCCTTATTCTAGAAAAAAGGGATTTAGCACATACACATTTATGTATATTTTATATATGCATATCCAGGATTTGCTAATGTTTTTGGATTATAAAAATATTCTGAGATCAGATCACATCTAATGTAATGCTTGAAAAAAAATAAAAAGGGAAAGGTGCCTCTGTGATGGTTGACACTTGTGAAATTTTTTATATGGGTAGCCTTTTCATTTTAAGGTTCAACATTGCTAAGAATCTATATGCCCATTTTATAGCAGTATAAAAACTAGATCAAAGAGTCATTATCTTCCAAGCTTTGGTAAGAGAAATTCTTGCTTCTTACCGAAAGATCTAGCATGCCATTCTTGTGGACAAAGTTATTGGTCCCATCAATATGTTCCGTGTCCTCTAAGTAGCTGTAGTTTATGCAGGAGTCTGTGAGGCTTCGGGGCAGGTTCGCACATGCCAGGGGTTCATGTGGCATCTCCGGGATAGGCACCTGGTTGCAGAGCTTCCTCATATGCTCACTGAAAAAGTCTGCGTAGCCTACGTTGAACGATGCCAGGGTAGTGTTGAAGGTTGCAACCGTGATTGTGGAGATCTGGGATCGCACTAATAAAAAGAAAGCAATGTCTTAATTTTCCCCATATTAGCTAGTGACATCGTGTCAGACAGTTACACTCTCCTGACCACAATCACAGCTGAGGTGATGTTTGACTTGTAGTCTCAAAGTTATTCTCAATTCATACGGAATTGCCTCAAGCATGAAGGCCATGTAACATCTGGTAAATAATGAAGATTATAGAAATTGTGAATTCCAACTGGCTTCCTTAAGACCCAGGCTAGAGTTTAACTTTGACAGGTGGATTTTACCCAGTCTTAAATGGCAGATCCTACTGATACAGTAGGATCTATGCATATTCAGGATTTGCTAATTATTTTAGCAACTGGTTTAGTTGAAGTATTTCCCCACTAGTTTGTGGCTGGTAAAATATTTGGTTTTATCTAGCATATTTAAGCAACGGCAAATAAGGAGGACTTTTTTCTCCTTTGTTCAAGAGTAATGGAACATGAGTTTGTGTTGGTAACTAACTGACATCATCAAATACTTGAAACATACTCCAGGGAAAAGAGGGCTTAGATTTCTACCCATAGGTTAAGAGTACAGAATAAGAGCCCATTTCAGATTCCACCCAGACACACATGTTTTCTCCACATAAAGCATATAAGGCACTTATTTGAAACAGCAGCTGTCTGAAAAAAGAATCCAGAGCCCTGGAAGGCAGTGACTTTCCTCCCATTGAAGGTGGACAAGCCCTTTCAAGGGACATCATACAGGGGACCAAAGTACTGAATGTAACTGTCTTCCAAGTCTCTTCTAGCCCCGTGGGTCTATGACCTTTTGAAAACAAAGATGAATGGCTTGCTTCACCTCTGAGAGGTACAGAGTTTGCAGTGTGCCATCAAATAGCTTTTGCTACTAAGAAAATCCCAAGAATGGCTCACAAGCAAATTACCCAGCAATGTAATACATGAATGCAAGTTTTCAAAAAGTACAAGGAGCCAGATTGCAATGAAGATGGAACATGGAGTAAAAACAGGAAACAGGAAAAGGAACCTGAACTCCCGCCTGCAGGTGCAGCCTCCGACCCACCTTCCTTGACAGTGTTTTCTCCGTGGCTGTTGGAGTGATCTGGCAGGTCACTCACCAGGGTGTGGTGGGAGTGGGAGTGCCTGGCACTCAGGCTCTCCATCTCTGTGGCTGCGTCCGAACTGCCCCGCCGGGTAAATTTCCCTGAGATGGACAAGAGCACCACAAGAAGGTTTAAAAATGAAAGAATCTCTGCTGAGATGTTGTCTTTCCAAAGGACGGCAGGGAGAGTAAAGGGTCATTAGGAAGCGCATGAGGCACAGCCAAGTAGCAGGCATTGGATTTATTCTCGGAATAGTCAGGGTCAAGATGATGGATGAAGCTGCCTGTTATAAGATCAGCCCCAATCTGGGGCGCCTGGGTGGCTCAGATGTTTAAGTGTCTGCCTTTGGCTCAGGTCATGATCCCAGGGTCCTGGGATTGAGCCCCATGTCGGGCTCCTGGCTCAGCGGGGAGCTTGCTTCTCCCTCTCCCTCTGCCTCTCTCCCTGCGCATGATCTCTCTCTCTCTCTGTATTTCTGTGTCTCAAATGAATAAATAAAATCTTAAAAAAAAAAAAAAGATCAGCCCCAATCTAAGCCAAATGTCAAAAACCATATATGGAATCCCAGTTAGCTGCCAGTTTCTTGATTTTAAGCTGGCTTTCTTAATATGCCATCCAGAAAGGGAAAAAAAAGCTTCTTTTTCTTTTTTTTACATCTTCCTTTTCTAATATCCAAATTAAAGTCTGCCTTTGGATTCACAATGAAAGCTAATGCACAAGATCATTTAAGGCCACATTTCCACATCTAGAGTCCTTAAGAAATAGGGCCATTACCTGCCTAATTACAGGGTTCTTCCATTTTTAATTAAATTATCTGCATTCCTTTGGTACTAGAAGCTAGCATCTGGGCCCACATTTCTTGACTAAACTGTTCAAGAAAGATGCAGATTTGCCCCAGAGCCCTAGATCCAGATTTCTAAACAGGTCACTCAAGTTCTGCCCTACTTTGAAAAGTCCTTGTTGTCACCTAAAATGGTGGTTTGCCAGCCTCCTTTTTCAATGCCTCGCCTGTCTTCTCCAAGCCCAGAGAAACTTCCGAAGGAGAATGTGCTTCTGGTGGGGGACACATCCAGGTGGTCCTCGTGAAGTAGGAATGGCACTCCCATTCTTCGAGGCCTCCTCTTCCCTGTGTGGTGGAATGGGATGGAGCCTTTCCTCTCTCGGTCTTCTTTGCGGCTCTTGAACTATGAGGATGAGAGGTAAAGGATTAGGCACAGGCCAAAGGAGAGGTGACATTCTACTTCCCAAAGGGCTCCATAATCTGCAGTAAAATACAGAAATGTTCCAGGAAGCAGAGACCCAGAAAGTCAACGAGTATCACTCAATAGAGATGGCTGAAATTTCCATAATGCCTTAAAAGAGTGAAAGAAACAAAGCAAAAGGTAACATATTCCCTGGGTCCTTCTGCTGGGTTGGCTTGTCCCTGGACCAGCGGCATCAGTGTCAACTGGGAAACTATTAGAAATACAAATTCTCGGGCGCCTGGGTGGCTCAGTTGGTTAAGCGACTGCCTTCGGCTCAGGTCATGATCCTGGAGTCCCGGGATCGAGTCCCACATCGGGCTCCCTGCTCAGCAGGGAGTCTGCTTCTCCCTCTGACCCTCCTCCCTCTCATGCTCTCTGTCTCTCATTCTCTCTCTCGCAAATAAATAAAATCTTAAAAAAAAAAAAAAAAAAAAGAAATACAAATTCTCAGGTTCAACCCCAGACATACTAGATCAGAAACCTAGAAGGTAAGGCCCAGCAGTATGTGTTTTAATAAGCCCTGTAGGTGATTCTGATAAATGCTAAAATTTGAGAATCATGGGCTAGAGTATAGGATCCTAGAGTCACCCCTTGGACCAGCCAGTATTTTCTGTTCCATTTTTCCAGGATTGAGATCAATTTTTCCAGCCAGACGACTTCAAGTGTGTGCCACTGTCCATAAGGAGAGTCAAAAAAGATACAAAGCATGAATTGGTACAAACCCATTACTCCTACCAAACAAGTTCAAAATCCAGTATAAATAAGAGTTTAGAATTTCTTGGGAAGCTTTTAAAATATACCAATATCTGGGCCTAACCTGCAGCAATTGTGACCTAATTGGTTTGGGTTCAGGCCTGGGCACATGAATTTTTTATGGCTCCCCAGAGATTCTCACGTGTAGTCTGTACTGAAAACGTATTCCCCCCCGGATGACTGACATTTTTAGAAAAACTACAGCCCTTGCCTATCATTACATTAGCAATGAAGGTAGACATGACTGCTTGCATAGCAACACTCTGAGCTCATAGAGAAGTTAACAATATGTTCTGTGTCCTTCATGAACACAATTGAACTAATCATTTTGAAAAATAGAAAATGAAGCTACTACACATACATTATTCTACACATATTATTTCCTAGCTGGTTTGCTCCATATATTTACAAAAAGAGAGGTGGAATGGTGGATTCATAAAAGCATGAACTAGCTTGAACAAGACCTAGTTTTGAGTTTGGACTCAACCTTTCACAAACTACCAAAATTTCTAAGGCTCAGCTCCTTTCTTTTTTGAGAATAATTAACATTTATTGAATACTTACTAAGTGCCAGGCACAGTAAGGACTTTACATGCATTATCTCACTTAATCCTCATAACCTTTTGAAGTAAGTATATTATGTACCCAATTTACAAATGAAGAAACTGATACCTAGTATCATTTGACCAGGATCGCAGAGGTTACAAGTGGCAGGGCAAGAATTTGAACCCTGATTAGGTGACTCCTAAGTGCACACTCGACTCCACCTTTAATTTCTCATCTTTAGAGTTCTAGTGGATGCATAATAAATGTTTATTGAATGGAAACCTATGCTAAGACCTATAACAAGTTGTGAGGGTAGGAAATATAGTGATTTGTTATAAGGATTTACTACTTTACTTACAGAGTTTTGTTTGTTTTGTTGTATTTAAATTGGAGATGACTTCGAGAATAAATATTCCATGATGATCCCATCATTCTGAGTAAGACTTCAATAAGACTCAGTTTCTTAGGTGCAAAATGTGGAAATTTAGGATCTCATTGGATTAAATGAGAACCCTTTATATAAAATGCTTGATAAAATGAAATGAACCATACGAATGTAAGTTGCTATCACAGCTACCACAACTACCTCCACTACCACACTACTGAAAACACTCTACCCACATCATCAGGATTGAGCTTGGTAACATTGAGAATGGGAAACATTCAGGTGCACAGAGGGACTCGCACAAGGTCATGCTGCAAGCCAGTGCTATAAGTGGGGGCTGACCTCTCTCCTCAAGGTTTCTTTCCCAACCCACCCCTTTCTGCAGCATGACCTCATGTCCTACTGATTTTTTTCAATTACCAAAATATTAAAGAGCATAAGTGGTTCTACTCACCTTCTTAAAAATGTTCATGCCAAGGTCTGAAGAAAGATCTGGAACTGCAGACCTACGTAAATTGGTCAACGAAACCTTAGAAAAGGCCTCAGGGCTAAGAGATTTTTCCTCTTCATTACACTTCATGGTGAGATCCTTAATAGACAATAAAAGTAGACTTCACAATCAAGGACTTAAGGCTTTATATCCAAAGACTTTTCTTATTGAGATGTCACATTTTTAATAGAGATGTGTCTAATGTTTTGATATCTATGAAGTATTTAACTTGTGGGTCTCAACTTTTAAAATCCATATCCTGCTATGGAAGAGATACATTATATATTAACTGTAACCCCTGTCTGGGGTTTTTAACAATGAGAACGTGAAGCTCCATATTTGGGAAAGCTAAGAAATGAGGGAGGAGACAGGTATCTCATCTTCTCTTTTCATTAAAAAAAGTTTTTCTGTTTAATGGTTCACCAAAGGAGATTTTTATTTTGGGCAGAATCATCTACTACTAAAACAGAGTATCTCTCCTTTTTGCTCTAATATTGCTCATGTTTATTTTCAGAATATGTAGACTTTTTCAGACATAGCCAATTCATATTTAAGTAAACCAAACAACTGGAACATACTGCAAAGCACAGTTTTTTTCTCTACATATCCAGCACACATGGTATCAATGAGAAAGAGGGAAAGAAAAAGTGTTCAAGCTGATATTAGCACATTCATTTATCAAAAAGTGATTTTCAGGGGGATGTCATCAAATTGGTATATAGTCAGTTTATTTTTCCAAACATCTGTAATAAATAGCAAGACCATATATCCAAAGGCAATATTTCTAATTACGATCCTGAGGTGCTAAAAAATTTTGAGCTATGCAAAAGAAGGTAAACCATATTCAGTAAAATTCTAGTGTCACACATTTCATGATATCAGTAATTAACAGTTGTATGTGAGAACTATCTATTAACTAGCACTTCAACTGGGAAATTTTCCATTATTTTGGATCAACAGAGTCTTAACTCTAGGTTAGTGTGAGTAAGAGGTATTTAGACACCCTTCTTTGAATGGTAAATTAGATGCTAAGAAAGAAGCAAAAGGGTCTAGCAATAAAAGATAGAAAGGAAAGGATAATAGTATCCGAGTAATCCACCAGTCTGGAATAAAGAGATGGATGCATAGGAGAAAGAGAGAATCTGTTATGGCCAAAGTTGGTGATTCAAAAGACAATGGACTGAGTTTCTCTTACTTGGGTCTTGTGGGTGTTCACTAGTGAGGGAGCTGCTGCCACCATCGAGCTGCTCCTGGGTCTGGGCAGGAGAGGAATATCTGGCTCTGGAGGCTTTTCAGGCTTCTCTTCCAACATGTGCCGCAGCCTTTGTAGATAGTACATCAGAGACCACTGAGTGCCTTCTTCAGACCAATGGGGTTGGAGTAGGCAGCGAAGAACAGCAACGTCAAAGTAGGTGGCATAGCGGGACCTTTGGCATGGAGGTATCACAAGAGAGGCTCTGTTTCCAGTGACAGAAAGAAGATGATTTTATTGGCAAACATTCCAAGGGGTGACACAATATGGCTTGTAGCTCTGCTTTTCTCATTTGCTTACTTATTCATCCACTTATCTTTTGTGTAGTTTACTCTACTATTCTCCCAACTGGTCTCACTCATTTCACTTTTGCTAGATACTTCCTGGAAGTAGAGAGGTTAGAAAGAGTTTTAAAGGATAGGTAGGAATCAGCTAGGCAAAGTTGAGGATGGGGCAGGAGGGTACATCAGCATTTCAGTCAGAGGAAACCATGCCTACAAAGGTGGAGTTAGAAAACAAAATCATGAGTTTTGGGAAGGTGGGGGAGAGTAAGCAATTGGTATTAGCTGGTGAGTAATTTGGGTGGTGGGCGATGAGGAGAGTCTATAGAAATAGATGAGCTTCAGATTGTGATGTTCCTTTTATACAATGCTATCAGTTTTTTTTTTTTTACCTTGATAGAAATGGGAGTATTTGTATATATTATTGGCTATTTTAATCTATTATTGGTGATTCTAATATATAAAAGAACCAAAGAAACCGAGAAGTACTAAACAAGCAAAAGTTAGGTTATGAAGAAAATTTTCAAAATTTTGAAATCATTTTGAAAACTCTATAGCTATATATTCATATAAAATAGCATAACTAATTTAAAAAATCTCAAGGTTCTGAAATGCTATTATTCAATTTAAACACATGATATAGTCATTATTTAGTGTTCAACTTAATTACACTACAAAATAGGTTTACGCAATTACTAAATATAATATATCATCCTAGGTATCTTAGGGAATGTGAAGATATATAAGTTTAACTTCTTCATATTGAGTAACATATGGTCCAATGAATGACAGCCAATAAACAACAAATTATAAACTGAGAGCTCCTAGGATCCAAAATGAAACCTTACATCTAAAATATAAACTTAACTCCCAAACACAGTTTCTTCCTGAGTTAGGTGATGCAAAAGGGAAATTTTTGTACCCTGCTATCAACTAGCAAATGGCACAACCCACACATGGAGAACTTCAGCAAAAAAAAAAAAAAAAAAAAAAAAAAAAAAAAATGCAGTTACTAAGAAGTGAAGAGAAGTTTTCCTGAACTTCCCAGACCCATATTTTTTTTAACTGAAGGTTATGGATCATTATTGTTTCAAGAAATTAATTCAAAAGTATATGACTACTATTGAAATGTTAACTAGAATAAAAACTATCAGAATGCAACAAATGGAATAAGGATTTGTATGCTTGATGAAACTTATTTCATCTCATGCATTGTCATTAGTCATGACATAAAATAGATTTCTTACCATGAGTCGCAGTAAAAAGTTTAAATATGCAAACCCAGACCATGTCTGGGTCTAATCTTGAGTATTTTGATTGACAAGTAGGAAACTACATAGAAGTTAAAACACAACCACATAAGGTGCTGCAATACTAATTATTTAACTGAGTTGGCAGTCATACAAGAAGTTTTCTACAATCAGCGAAGTTCCCATATATGTATGTTATGCTAGAACTTACCCTTTTTCCAGGGACCTAGGATACTCTTTGAATATCAACTGCATGTCAACTTTCAATCCTTCAGAAAGTCCCATGGAGTCTCCTCCCAACCACTTCTCATCAGGTCCATAGACACCAACATCTTGCGTTAGGCTTATTGTAATTACTTCCTACTAGTCTCATTGCTTCTTCTCTGGTTCCTCCTCTCCTCTCCTCAAACCCTTCCAATGGATTGTTAAATCATCCTTAAAATAAAATGCGAGCTTCTCATAGTAGTCAACATGACCTGCATAATCTGGCTGTGCATACCAGTCCAACCTCATTACCATGATTGCCCTGGCGTACAAATATTTATTTGCTGCCTCTTAGCTCCAAATGCATCTTTCTTCTTGCTCTGTGAAAATGGACCAGGGACCTTTAAATATTTTTCCATTGATTTCTGGCATGATGTTTAGCTTGGTCAGTAGATGAAATGGAAAAGGTATTGCAGGAAGAAAGAATTTTGCTTTCTCGCCCTGGTGTACTTGCTCAGCACATTCCTACAATGCATGTACAGCTTCTCCAGTACCAGGCTCCTGTAGTGTTTGTGGGTTGTCTAGTGCTTAGCTCCTGCAGTGCACGTGGCTTCTGCCGAATGGGCATTTTTTCTAGAACCAGCCTTCCGCAGCACTCACAGCTTTCCCTTTGCTCAGCTCCCATAGTGCCCAGTACCCAGCAGCACCTGGCAGCCAACAGCCCCCCGGCACTTCCCTTTGGAAGTTTTGTAGCAGAGGGCCCCTACCAAGACACCTCCCCATGAATAGCTTTCCCTAGTACCCGAGAGGGTTGGATTTCTGACAAGTTCCAAAGGGCAGATTTCCAGCAAGTTCTCCTGGTGCAGCACCACGGTGATCTCTCTGCCATCCATTGAGGCATAACTTCACCCTCTCCAACAGGGTCATAATCTCAGTCCTGGGGAGAAAGGGGTCTCCCCTGGGTGTTTTGTCCGACCCCTAAAGTTGGAGATTGCTCCATTATATCTGCTATTCTTATATTCTTTAGAGTTCTCTTTACTTCTTATTAGCCAGTCCCTTACTACTCCAATACTCTAATCCTGTTATACTTAATTCCCTATATTAAACTTGCCCTGTTCAAATTACTATTTGGTTTCTCTCTCCTGATTGGACCAGTCCTGACACATCTGGTTGTTGTGCTTCAGCCACATTGGCTTTCTTACTACTCTTGACGACATCAAGCTTATGCTGGCTTCAGAGCTTTTTTTCTATGTGGAAATGTCTACCCTTGAGGCCTAGGCTTTATCTAGGCTCTGTTCCAATGTCATCCCCTCAGAGAGGTCTTCCTCAAACACTGTGTAGAGTGGCCTCCCTCCACCACTACCCATCTCTTCACCCTGTTCTAATTTTCTCCATAGCATGTAGCATAACTTGAGATTATATCATTTACTTGATTAGTGCCTATCTCCATTTATTTGAATGAATTAAAAAATTTCAGAAGTGGATTCAAGACAAAGATGGAGAAATCAAAGTCTTTTGTACGTACAAGCAATATGCGTTTTGACAATGGAAAGAAAAAAGAGCTCATTAGAAGTAACAGCAAATAGGTAAATGCCATGGGTTGGGGAGCAAAATGATGAGGAATAAAATTGACAATATAACTTAGTATGTTCAAATGTAAATCACATTGACCCAACAAGCTGAAGATAAACATCTATTCCAAAAATTAGGGGAAAGAAATGTCAATTTAACCTCAACTGGTATCAGTGATAGGTAGGAAATATCTAACTTTCAACATAGATTGGATCACTGTTCTATATGACTTTAAAGAATGACCACTATCAGGGTAAACTAGGAAAGACCACACAGGCACAGGTTAGCCTTAAACATCACCCTCCTATTACAACAGAATGATAATACAGGAAATTGGGGATACTTGGGGACCACCACAAACAATACTATAAAACATTTTTAAAAAATCTTAATAAACAAACTAACTTTTGGGTTTTTTTTGGAGAGGGAGTTGGGGGACAGGGAGAGGGAGAGGTTGACTCCCCACTGAGCATGGAGTCCAATGCAGGGCTCAATCTCACAACCCTGACATCATGACCTGAGCCAAATTCAGGAGTTGGATGCTTAACTGACTGAGCCACCCGGGTGCCCCAAACTGTTATTAGAATAAATTCTTGATATTTTAAAGATTTCCATCACTCCCTCTCCCAGTAATCTATAAGTTCAATGTAATTCTCTTTTGTGTTCTGAACCCAATTTCAACATGTATGTGTTGGGGGGGTGGGGCTTCCACACCATAAAAAATTTTCCTAGACACCAACTGGGTCCGTTCTCTGTCAACTGAATTCTGATACCTATCTACCCAGAGATAGCATCACATTAAGGGTTCAGTCCTGCAAGACTACTCTCCCTCCTACTTCAGACACCAGGTTGTCACCTGTGCTTCTAATCAACTGGCCATAGACTAGAGGTTCCCATGACGTGCTCCTCCCCCACCCCACCCTTGAACTTCAGATTCTAATTGCAAGTCCAGGTTGTTACCTGTACTTCGTAATGACAGGTCCTAAATCAGAAGTTCCCATGATCCCCTCCTTGAATTCAATTAATTTTCTAGAGTGGCTCACAGAACTCAGGAAACCTGTTTATTCACTAGATTATTGATTTATTATAAAAGGATACAACTCAGGCACAACCAGACAGAGGAAATGCTTAGGGCAAGGTATGGGGAAGGGGCATGGACTTCCATGTCCTCTCCCAGCACCTCCCCGTGTTTACCAACCCAGAAGCTCTCTGAACTCTACCCTTTCTGGCATCTTTTGAAGGCTTCATTACATAGGCATAATTGACTAAATCATTAGCCGTTGGCAATTGGTTCAAACTCCAGCCCTTCCTGGAGATCAGGTGCAGGACTTAAAGTTTTAACCCTCTAATCACATGGTTGGTTCTCCTGGCAATCAGCTTCTAGTCTTAAGTGCAGTCCACATGTCACCTCATTAACAACAAAAGTCACCTTTGTTGCTTTCATCATTCAGGACATAGGAGCTTACTGACAGAAACGGAGTAAGGCCAAATATATATTTCTTATTATAAATCATAGCATCACAAATTCTGAACAAAATTCCAAAGGGATTTATCTTTTATAAATCAATGAGACTGTTCTGAAATTTAACTGGATGAATGAATAAAACTTTGAGTGTAATCAAGAAAGATTTAAAAGGAAGTGTAAAACGGTGTAAATTGTCCAATGCTAATGTGTGTTTTACAACAATAATATTTGGCCAACTAGTGCTGATTTAGGAATAGACAAGAATTCAGTGGTATACAATATGGAGCTACAAAAGATTCAAATATTTATAAGAACCGAATATATCAAAAAAGTCATGCATTAAATTAGTACAAAGGATATATTAGTCAATAAATAATATTGGCATAATTCACGTACTCAGAAAAATATAATTTAGCCTATCTTAAATTATCATATTTTATTCACCAAATAAAATCAAGACAGATTAAGATTTAAATATAAAAATATAAAAACATAATAGTACTAGAAAAACATTTTGGCTATTTTTTTATAATCTTGGAGTAGAGAAGGACTTAATAAGAACGTAATGGCCCCAAATTTAAAACAATGCAAATGCCCATCAACAGGTGAATGTATAAACAAGCTGTGTACATCCATGCAGTGGACCACTACTCAGCAATAACAAGGTCAGAACTATTGATATATTCAATAATTATGCTGAATAAAAGAAGCCAGACCAAAAAAAAAAAAAAAAGACTGTTTTCATTTATATGAAATTCTAGAAGCCTGCAAACAAATCTATAATGACAGAAAGCAGATCAGTGTTTGCCTGCGGATGGAGAAAGAGTGGGTGGGAAGGGGAAAAATTACTAAGGATCACAGAAAACTTTTAAGGAGATATGTTCATTATCTTGATTGTGGTGATAACAATGTATAATAAGAGAGAGTAGCATTTGAAAGATCTTTTGCTGTTCAAAAGGAGGGTTGAGATTTTATTGAATTATGACTCTTAATAGTCAAATATCCATGTTAAATTTTCAAAGATAACCATATCCTTCCAATAGAAGGAAAACAGGATTTAGAGAAAACTCAGTCAATGAACAAGAAGAGAAGAGAGAAAAGAAACACGTAAAAAGCAGAGTAAATAAAAAGCACAAAATAAAATGGAAGATAGAAATCCAAAATGGCAGTTATAAAAATAAATACTGAACACGCTCATGAGATAAAAGACAAAAATTGTGACATTAGATTCAAAGAACAAAGTTTAGCCACATGTTAGTTACAAAAGAAAATTATAAAATTGGGAAGGAGAGAATGGGTACAGAATGCAAATCTAACTAAAACAAAATTGGTGCAGCAATGATGAAAGTAGACTTTGACATAGAAATATTATTAGATATAAAGATGGTCACCACAAGGCTAAGTAAAAAAAATTAGCTGGGAAGCTACACTAACTCCCAACATGTATATACCTGATAACAAAATTTCCAAATGCTTAAAGTAAAGCCTGAGAGACTTGTAAGGGGAAATAGACAAATAAATAATATCAGTAGTATTTTTAACATACATTTTCCAACAAATAATAGATCAAACATATGGAGATTAGTAAGAATGTAAGAGATCTGAATATACACTTAACATTATTTTCTCGCACCTTGGAAATGTTTACAAATCAAGTCTCAAAAGAAACTGAAGTTTCACTATTTCACGTAAACCTCGTCCTCTAACCACAGTGGAATCCCAATAGAAATCAATAGTGGAAGGAAGGAAGGAAGAAGGAAGGAAGGACGGAAGGAAGGAAGGAAGGAAGGAAAAAGCTCTAATGGGTTAGCAATTTAGAAACATACTTTGAAATAACTCATGAGTCAAATAAAAGTTATAATGAGAATTTTTAATATATTACATGGAATGACAATGAGTCCACATAAAAAAACTTGTGAGATATAGCTCATTTGGAATTAGAGGGATATTTAGAGCTTTAAATGCTTCTATCAAGATAAAGGATATAAAAAATAATGAGAGAAGCATCTACATTTAAAAAAGGGCTAAAAAAAAGTTTAAACAGGTTAAAAAAAGGAAGTAAGACCCTGAATAGTAGAAAAAAAAGGAACATCAGATAGGAGCATGTTTAACAAAATATAAGACAAAGCTAGATAGGATTAACAAAACCAAATGTTATTTCTTTGACAAAACTAATAAAAAGTAATGAAGAAATACAATAAAAGGTGGGATCACAATACTATCACTGAAAATGCAGACATACCTAGATATAGTAACGATTTTAGAAAAGGGGGAAACATTAGGAACACTGTGATTAAAAATGTGAATACCTAGATAAACACATTTATCCAACCAAACTTTAGACCCACAACCTTTAAAAACTGAACTGTGGGAAATAAAATGTATTTTAGAAATTCACTAAGCCCAGAAGATTTACAGCTAAATTCCATTAATCATTAGGGAAATAGGTATCTCCCATTTCATACAAAGTGTTCCATAGACAGGAAAAAGAAAGGAAACATTCTTTTCATGAGGCCAGGATAACCCTGCTGCTAAAACGAGACAAGTACAGCATAGGAAATGAAAATCAGAAGCCAGTCTCATTTATGAGCGTTGATGTAAAAAGATACATAAAATATAAACAAACTATATTCAGCAATGTACAAACTGGATTTTTTCCTAGGAATTTAAGGATGATGTAGTAAAGTAATTCACCACCTAAAAAGATTACAAGAGAACATACCCACGTGATTTTCTCACTAGGTGCAGAAAAACCTCTCATAAAATTTATTATTAGTTTATTAAAGTCAATAATAAAAATTAGAAAAGTGCTATAATAATAGAAAAGAGTGATAATAATATTTGGGCACAGAGTCAGGCAGAGTGATGCGACAGAATGAAGAGCCCCAAATCATACCCTCACAGTTGTGCAAATCTGATATTCAACAGAGACGAAGCTACAAATCTGCAGGAAAATAAATATTTAAGAAATGGTGAAGGAAAAATCAGCTATTTATGTGGGAAAAAACATACCCATCTCTCATACAGCCATATTTAAAAAAAAAAAAAGCCAACCTGAGATGAACTGAAGACACTTAAAAGCAAAACAGAAGAAACAGAAATATTTATGACCAAGGGTATGAAAGGATTTCTGAAGAAGATAACATTCCAAACTATTTTTCAAAAGTATTGATAAGTTTGACTCTATTCACATTTAAAATTTCTATTAAAAAAAAAATAAAGTGGGTGCCTGGGTGGCTCAGTCGGTTAAGTGTCTGCCTTCAGCTCAGGTCATGATCTCAGGGTCCTGGGATCGAGTCCTGTATTGGGCTCCTTGCTCAGGGGGGAGCCTGCTTCTTCCTCTCCTTCTCCCCCTCCTCTTGCTCATGTTCATTCTCCCTCTCTCTCTCTCTCAAATGAATAAATAAAATCTTAAAAAAAAACAAAGTGGAGATTTATAAAGTATAAAAAATACCTGTAAGTCTTAGGGTACCAAGAATTATTATTTTTGCTAATAAAGAATGCTCATAAATCAGGAAGGAAAAGACAAACAGCTCAAATGTGCAAAGGGTATGGAAAGACATTTTGCCAAAAAGAAACCTAAAGAGAGACAAAATAGAGAGAGGTACTCTACTCCAGTAATAGCCAGGGAAATGTGGACTTAAGTCACAATCCATCAGAGTTGTGAGACTATAGAAGCCTGAAGATGGGAAGTATTGCTGAGGGTGTGACTAACAAGAAACACTCATCACTGCTGGTAAACTCAGAGTATGATTGGGCGATGTCTAGTAAATTTTCAATTGTCCTTATCCTATGATCCAGAAATTCCATTCCTGAGGGAAACTCTATCTTAGAGAAACTCCTGCCCGTGTACACAGGGGACATGTACAAAGGTGTTTATGGCATCAATTTTGTTAGAGTAAAGAACTAAAGAACATCCTGAAAATTAGCCAAAGGAAAAGGGGCAAATAAATGTTGGCAAGTATTTGCCAAATATCATTTATGTGTTATATGATGTGACAGGCTAGGGTGCTCATCATGTTCTATTTTATCAGCGTGATTATTGTATTCACTTGTGAAAGGACACAAAACTGAACACTTAGGTGTTGTATACTTTTCTGTGTTTCTTTAAAGAACATTAGCTAAGACCTTGGATTTTATCAATATGGACTAAAAATCCGCTATTCATATATACATAAAGTAGATCTGTATAAAGTACATCTATATGTATATACTGTATATAATATATTCTATGTTCTATATATCATATACACATATACTTATATATAACATCATACATTTATATGTAACAAATACATAATACATGATTTTAATACTTATATATGTTAAATATGTATATACGTCTATATGTATATATAGGTATATATGTTTTTTTGCCCAAATTAGTCTCATTATCCCCAAGGCAATGTGTTATGTCTGTTCTTTCAAAGGATTTTATCCTCTAACTTTTTATTATGCAACCATTTTAATAAAAAGCCTGAGTCTCAGAATTTTATGAGTTGCCAAGTTTTCATAAGGAGCATGTGGGCTAGATTCAAAATTCAGGTTCCCATCCCAGGCAGGAAATCTTTTACTTTGATTTGCCTTCAGCCCCCACTTCCAGACCCCATTCCCTCTCCGTCCTTCTCTACCTCTCTGCCCTGGAAGTCTCATCCGCCCTGGAAGACTCTACCAACGGCTTCCCCTGCCTCTGGCTCCTGACTGGATTTGGCAAAAGGAAGCTCTCACAGGAGACTGACAGCAGAAGGACAATGGTGTCTTCCCCAAGACTCCTTGCTTTCAGAGGTTTGCCTAGGACTGGCCCTGTGACCTCGGACTGACCTAGGCCATCTGTGGTCACAGCTCTTGTTAGTCACTCTCTCCACAGAGTTCTCCACAACGGCTCCCTCCCTTCCCTCAGGGCCCAGAGCTGCTAGTCCTCCTGGAGTGCAGGCACCGGAGTACCTGTGGCTTCCCTATATATCCAGTCCAAACCTAGCTTCCCTGGTGCTCTAGTGGTTAGGATTCGGCACTCTCTCTCCGTCCAAACCTTGTTACTAACCCCTGTTTTAATCTTGTCTCAGACTGACCAGTATAAGACTTGTTTCATCCTGAGATTTCAGGAGGAGACTGGCTGATTACATCCTCAAGCTCAGTTTGAGGGAAAGAAATAACCTCGATTCTCATAATCTTAAGAGGCTTTCACTTCTCTTCCTGCCACCTCTCACCTCCATTTCTCTTTCTTAAAAAGGCATGGACTACCCCACTTCTCTCAGCCTGTCTTTATACCTAGAATAATAGGATTCCACCCCACCCCAATGCTATAGTCTTGGATTCCTAAAGAAAAGACAAAGTATGAGGTTGGTTTGGCAACCAGCTGGGTAATTTTAGGTCCTCAAGTATTTGTGACAGTCATTGGACTTATAAGAGCCTGTGAAAGCTATTGTTTTCTTGACTAGGCTGCTGTGATTAAGGGAGATATTAGGAGTTCAACAGAATTATTTTTCCCCCTTTGGACTAGCTATCTTTACCCTTTACTTCCTGCCCCATACCTCAGTGTCCCCAAATGTTTCCAGTTTGTAAATTAGATTAGGGAGTTCCATAAATTATTTCAAATCCAAGAGCAGTGTTCCATATAATGAGATGTCAGTGGACAAGTTCTTTGAGAATCCCAAGTGGATAGGGAGAAGAGAATTTATTAAAAATGCACATTCCCAGGTCTTACCCCGGACTCACTAAACCAGAATTGCTGGGGATAGAGCCCAGGAATCTTTATTTTATACAATATCTCCAGGTAATTCTTGAACACTCTTAATAAGATTGGAGAGCAACTGCCCTAGAGAAACATGTAATGTATGACTTTTGCACTTTTAGGCCAATATCCAAAACAATTCCTATATGGAAACACTAACTGAATGATATATTGCCAGTTTTGTCCCTAAGGCTGCCAGAGGACTAAATTTATGTCTTTCTCTACATACAAAATGTATTTGATGAAAGTAATTATTAACTGCACAGTTTGAGTCCTGTGGTCATTAACTACTTCCTGACAAATCATGTCAGCTCAGCTGAAGATGGACTGCACAACAGCAAGACTCCACCAACATAAGGCTGCAGAGACTAAAAAGGGGTCTTTATGTTAATAAAAATTTGTTAAGTAAATTCACATTAAATTGCTTAATATTTAAAGAGACTCCATTTGAAACAAGAATGAAGTTGAAGAGCATTCTGTAGCAAATATTTATAACCCAGAGTACCTTCATTTTAGGTGTTATTCAAGGACGACTTTATTTGTCTTAAAGTGTGAGCTATATTGGGGTGAGTAGTCAATAAAAAGGAAGAATCATCAATAAATGTTTAATTTCATTTAAGAGAGACAAGTTGATCCATTATCAACTTGTCACTAATCTGGTAAAACTCATTTTAATTAACAATCTAATTAACATGTGAGTGAAAAATTTACATAACTGGAAAAAGATGGTATGGGGGCTATCATTGTGTGATCTGATAAAAATGCTCTTACTAACTCTAATATTCTATTATTCTGTAAGTCATTTTGTAGAAAAAAATGAAAATTTTATTAAAGTATGAATACAACTTTTGTTCTAAATGGTATACGTAAAAATAATGAAAGGAAGTATACATACAAAAAATGAATGATATTTAAATCTTCCTGATGAGCTCATTGATGATTTTTACTTTAAAAAAAATATTTTATACCTTTAAATTTTTTTCTATAATTAGCATATGCTTCTTTTATATTCATAAAATAAATAACGCATTATGACAAATTTTTTGACTGTCAAAAAAGCTAAAAATTTCATTAACATATTTTCCATGCAACTATGGCTTCAGGAAACCAAGTTATTAATAATTAGGGCTGAGGGATGCTAGTAGAGAGCATCTAAGGCAGAAAAACACTCTGGAAATAATAATCTGTGGAGGCAGAGAACTGTGGAAATCAGTTTTGACCCTACACAGTGTTTAACAAAGCAGAAATTAAGTCTGTGCATATGGTAATTGAAGATGAAATCTCACATTAATTTTAAAAACTAGCTACCTGCTCACTGATTGCAGAGTTCAGGGAAGAGTGATGTTCTGTTCAGTCAAGGTCAGGGCAAAAGAGATGATGAATTGTATTTGTTTGATACAAGCAGACAGCTTTTGTTTCTAAGATACTTGCATTGCTTTGTTATTAAAGTTCTCTTCATTTCTGATTAATACATGAACTCTTCCAACAAAGACACATTAACATTAGCATTTTCTGAAAGGTCTACCTTGTGCATCATTTCCATGGTAACCAGCCACTGCAGCTAGGCAGAGAGAAGACCTAATTCATTCTTCTAAAGTGCCACTGATTCATGTCGAATTCACATATGTAGGTGTGGGTGTGCTGAGGGTGACTGTGTGTATGTATGTGTCAAGAAATGCATATGTATATAGATGTTTAAATGTGGTAATCTCAGAGAATGGAAAAAACAACTTCCATCCACAAACAGGAAACCTTGAACCTTGCAGTTTGTCAAAGAAATATCATATGCAATTTATATTTGCAAATTTCCAATGCATATTCTGGCTGAGAAAAATTATGTAAGAAATATAAGCTTCTGGGTATTTTATGACCTCAACATTTCACCCTGATATTGCTTTTAATAATTTTTAAAAGTCAGACCAAATATAGTATTTGAGGTAGAAATTCCTTACATTTAAACTTTTTGGATAGTGTAGAACAGAATTAGTGAAGGAGGAATATGAGAATATTCAATAATTGATTGAAGAAAATGTACAGATATAGTCATAATTATATCTAAAATGATGGTGACATCATCATCATTACTGCTTGTTGTGGCCAGCCTCCAAAATAGGCTCCAATGATCCCTGTTTCTTGGTATGCACACCCTCATGTGGTTCCTTCTCTATACCAGCATTATGATTCATAGCATATATCAGAAGTGATGGCATGTCAACTTTAGAGATTAGGTTTAAAGACACCGAAGCATTGATCTTGGTTGCTCCCTGTCTTTAGGGGATACTTTGTTTTGGGGGAAGCCAGCTGTCATGTCCTGAGCAGCCCTCTGGACAGGCTCAGATGGTGAAGCCTGTAGCTTCTAGTCAACAGTCCTCCGAGGGATCTTGAAAGCAGTCTCACACCTAGTCAAACTTCCAGATGATGGCAGCCCTGGCCAACATCTTGACAGACCCCTGAGCTGCAACCACTTAGCTAAACTCTTTCTGGATTCATGACCCTCAGGAACTATGTCAGATGATAAATGTCTTTTGCTTTAAGCTATTAAGAAATGTGGATAATTTGTTATATCGCAATTGATAGCTAATGCAGATTTTCATACCAAGATAACATCCTAAATTTTGGGAATGGTTTTGGAATCAGGCAGTAGGCAGAGGCTATAAAGACTTTGAAGAGTGTTAAAAAAATGAAAGCACAGGGGAACCTGGGTGGTGCAGTCACTTCAATGTCCAACTCTTGTTTTCCAACTCAGGGTCCTGAGATCAAGCCCTGCATTGGGCTCTGTGCCCTGCGTGGAGTATGCTTCAGTTTCTCCATCTACCTCTGCCCCTCTTCCCATCCCCCCCCCCATGCATGCTATCTCTCTAAAATAAAAATAATCCTTAAAAAAATGAAAGCATAAATTGCCTTGCACAAATTACTAATAGAAATCCTGAACTTTAAGGAGGCTGCTGGTAAGGGCTTAAAGGGAAGTAAGGAAGATGACATTGAAAAGAGGAGTAAGGAAGATCCTTGTTAGGTGGTGGCAAAACCTGCCTGCTGTGATATGGAGAGTTAAAGAAACATGCCTAACAAAGTCAGTGATCTAAGATTTCCAAATAAATTGTTGAAGGTGTCTTCTGATTTTTTCCTGCTGCTTACAGGAGATTGAAAGATAAAATATTTGCTCTAACTGAAGAACTATTGAAGACTAATGAGCTCGGGTTTGATGATTTTGAAAGCTCTCAGCCTCTCCAGATGGGAAATAATGCTAAAATTAAGAAATGGCTTCTGAGCAAACATCAAATCTAGGGCATTTCTGGAAAAACATGGTCTAAAGATAAAGTCAAGGGTGAAACTGTAAAATCTTTTTAGGACATCAGAATGATCTAAGGTCTTGCTTCAGAATATTATTCCATCAGACAAAAGGTCCTCTAAAGGTTTTGAAAGTGTGATTCACATATAAAAAGGGGGGTGGTTGGGTGGAGACTTTTAAGAAACTTAAGGATGTTGTTCTTCAACCTTTCTCCAAGTTACAGGAAGGATTATCTCAAAGAGACTTGTCTATTCTAGTTGGCCCCAATAAGATTCACAGGGGACTCCCAAAGTTTTTAAAGAAATGTAACAAAAACCCTGCCAAAGCAGTATGAAGTTAAAAGAGGCTGTTGTATCTCCCAAATTTTACTGGCAGTAAGCAAGCTGAGAAAACTACTCAGCTATAAACACATCTATCTTTCTTAAAAAAGGAAAGTTGATTTAGAGCATGGGATCATTAGCCCAGAGGGTGGAGCTAAGAGCCATAGGCAAGAATAGGACTGAGATCTAATCAAGAAGTTTCCAACCTTCATCCAGCTTGATTTCAGAACTGCTATGGATCAGTGCCTCCTACATTCTCCTTTTAAATAGACATGTCCACAGCAGTTATCATGTGCCTATCCCACAATTGTATGTGGGTGTTTTGGGTGCAGATAACTTGTCTCTTTAGTTTACAGGTGCACAGATTGAGAGGAACTATAATAAAGGAATTGTACTTAAATCATACACATGGGGTACCTCATTTGTACCTAGATCTGATTTTAATAATGAGATCTGGACTTTGATTTGATCCTGTAATTGGATGTGATTTCGGGCAACCTTGGTGAGAGTTAAGTGTATTTTGCATGTGAAAGAGAAGGGAATCCTTGGGAGCCAGAGAGCAAACAATGGTAGCCAGATTCTAAGATCTCTCCAATGATCCTCACCTTGTTGTACTCATGCCTTTGTATAGTTTCTTCCTAAAACATATTATGTTGGTCTGTGTGACCAACAGAATATGGAAGAAGTAGTGGTACATTACTTCTGAAATTATTAAAAAAGAACCCCCCCCCCCAACACACACACCACATTCATTTCATGTCAAGTCATCTGCCATACTGTGAGTAGCCCTATGGAGAGGTCTCAGAATCTGAGGCATCCAGGCACAAGCCACCTGAGTGATCTTAGAAGCAGATCCTCCAGTTCAATCATGTCTTCAGATGACTGCAGTCCCAGCAAACATCTTAACTGTAACCTCAAGGAGACCCTGAGCCAAGAACAACTGCAGCCGAGCTGGTTCTGGATATATAACCTGCAGAAACTGTGAGATAACACCTTTGTTGTTTTAAGTCACTCAATTTCAGAGTAATTTGGAGCAGCAATGGATAACTGATAAATGGGTATAACTCCAACTAAATTTCTTGGTAAGTCTATTAAAGATGCATAAGCATATAAAAATCACATCTCTGATCTTATATTGAATAATTTCTCATTTAAGTAGAAAGAAGGACAAATTAGAGGAGGGCCATGGAAGAGAAGCCAAAGAAAACGTCTGGAAAGGTTTAGATCTACCTCTTCATGAGGGAGTAGAGAAGACTGTGGACCATGTGATTGGCTAGACTGGGCTCAAATATAGCTTTTCCACTTCCTGTGTGTGTCCCTGGGGGAACCATTTAATTTCTTTTTGCTTCAGTTCCTCATCTTTAAAAGAGTAATAAGGTCTTTGCATGGCTGTTGTAAAAATTAAACTCATTCACTTATTCAGTACCCTTCAGTGAAGGTCATGTGCCAGAAACTAGAGAGAGCAGGAAGTAACAGAGACTTGGTCCCTTCTCTTGTGTGTGGATTTTATAGTCTAATGGAGGAGATAACTATTGGACAAATAGTCATACAACTATTTATATAATGTTTGCTACTCATGCTATAAGAGAAAACATGGAGTTCTGTGAAAGTGTTAAACACCTGCCAGAGCCTACCCAGGGAAAAAAGGAATGATATTTAAATTGAGTCATAAAGGAACAGGAATTGGTTAAATGGAGATAGATGGAAGAATGATGCAGACAGATGGAATAACATACTCCAAATCTCAGAGCTAAGGGGAAGTTTGAAAGTCTAAAAAAGGGTTGAAGTTTAGTCACTGAGGTGTGGGTAGCAGCATAATGTTAGACTAGAGAACTGGACAGCAGCCAAATGATGTGGAGCCTTAAGGGGTTCATCAAGGATTTTGAATTTTATCTTGATAGCACTGGACAGCATTAAAAGAGTTCAAGAGTAGGAATTTTGTGGTTTGCCTTTTATTTTTACTCTGTATGTTCTGTATTGGATGGTGGCAAGATTTAATAAGAAGAGATTAATAAGTAGGCTACTGCAGTACTCCAGGCACAGGGAGATGAGTGGCTTGAATGATGGTAAAGAGATACATGAAAGTAAGTCAAGTATTTTTATATATGCTTTTTACCAGCCTTCCTTATCTCCTAAATTTAATCACCATTCATGCGTTGCTCAAGCCAAAAATCTCAGAGTTATGCTTGATTCCTTTCTTTTTCTCACTCCCCAAATCCAGTCATGTCAGCTCTATCCTGTAAATGAACCCCAGTTCCAGCCTCATCTTAGCCTTTCCACCTGTACTACTTCCACTCTGACCAAGCCATATGCTCTCTCACCTGGGCCATTGCGACAGTCTCTTAATTAGTCTCTGTGTCCACTTTTGCCTTCCTGGTCTATTTTCCATAACCCATCTGGAATGACCTTTAAAACATGCAATTTGGTTAATGCACTCTATTGTTCCAACAACTCCAGTGGTTTTTTCATCACACCTGGGAGAGAATCCAAACTTCTTAACATAGCCTCCTGGCTCCTGTGTGATTGGACCCCTCACAACCTCTCTGACCTGTTTCCCTATATCGTACTCCCTTGTTCAGCACCACTCCCTAGTCACACTAGCCTTCTTGCTGTTCCTGAAACATGCTGAGTTTATTCCCATTTCAGAGCCTTTAGACTTGTTCCCTCTGCCTACATTGTTCTTCCCAGATCTTCCTGAGGCTGTCTCCTGCATATCATTCAGGTCTCAAGGAGAAAGAACCTCCCTCCCATCCTTTTCCTTTGCATTAGCTTCATAGTCTTAGAGTAGTCTACAAATAATTTTACTTAATTACTTTTAAGTACCTTTTTAGAAAATGAGCTCTTTAAGGACAAAAACTTTGACACTGCTACAACCTTTGTCTAACATTCACTTAAGAGACATGAATCAGAAGAACAAATATTGTTAAACTATCCATGCTACCCAAACCAATCTACAAATTTAATGCAATCTCTATCAAAATAACAACACCATTTTTCACAGAACTACAATTATCCTAAAATTTGTATGGAACCACAAAAGACCCTAAACAGCCAAAGCATTCATGAAAAAGAACAAAGCTGGAGGTATCAAAATCCCAGATTTCAAGATATTCTTCAAAGCTACAGTAATCAAAGTGGTATGGTACTTGCACAAAAACAGACAAATAGATCAATGGAACAAAATAGCTCAGAAAGAAACCCATGCTTACATGGTCAGTTAACCTATGACAAAAGAGGCAAAAATATACAATGGGGAAAAGACAGTCTCTTTAACAAATGATGCTGGGACAACAGGGCAGCTACATGCAAAAGAATGGAACTGGACCATTTTCTTACCCTATACCAAAAAAATAAACTCAAAATGGCTTAAGAACCTAAATGTGAGACCTTAAACAATGAAACTCCTAGGACAAAACACAGGCAGTAATTTCTTTAACACTGGTGATCACAACATTTTTCTGGATATGTCTCCTAAAGCAAGGGAAATAAAAGTAAAATTACATGTTTGGGACTACACTAAAATAAAAGGCTTTTGTACAGAGAAGGAAACCACCAACAACTAAAAGTCAACCTGCTGAATGGGAGAAAGTATTTGCAAATGATATATTCAATAAGGGGTTAATATCTAAAACATATAAAGAACTTATAGCACTCAACACCAAAAAATCCCTAATCCAATTAAAAATGGGCAGAGGATCTGCATACACATTTTTCCAAAGGTGACATACAGATGGCCAACAAACACAGGAAAAGATACTCAACATCACTCACCATCAGGGGAGTGCAAATTAAAACCATAATGAGATATCACTTTATAGTTGTCTGAATGGCTAAAATGAAAAAGATAAGAAATAACAAGTGTTGGCAAGGATATGGGGGAGAAAAGAACCCTCACGGTCTGTTGGTGGGAATGCCAATTGGTACAGCCACTGTGGAAAACAGTATGAAGGCTCCTCAAAAAATTAAAAATAGAATTGCCATAATCCATAATCCATAATTCCATGTTGGGTATTTACCCAAAGAAAATGAAAACACTAATTAGAAAAGATATATGCACCCTTATGTTTATTGCAGAATTATTTACAATGGCAAAGATATAGAAGTGACCCAAGCATCCATCCATAGATGGATGAATGGATAAAGAAGACATGGCATACACACACACACACACACACACACACACACACAGGAATATTACTCAGCCATGAAGAATAATGAAATCTTGGCATATGAATAATAAGTCCATCAGAGAAAGACAAATACCATAGAGTATTCCACTCATATTTGGAGTTTAAGAAACAAAACAAATGAACAAAGAAAAAAGACAAAAGCCAGACTCTTAAATAGAGATAACTGGTAGTTGCTGGAGGGGAGGTAGGTGGGGGGATGGATGAAACAGGTGAAGGAGATTAAGAATACATTTAACTTGAACACTGAGAAATGTATAGAATTGTTGAATCATTATACACTTAAAACTAATAGAACACTGTATGTTAATTATACTTCAATAAAAATTTTTTAAAAGATTTTTATTTATTTGAGAGAGAGTGAGCAAGAGAGAGAGAGACAGCATGAGCAGGGGGAGGGTCAGAGGAAGAGGGAGAGGAAGAAGCAGACTTCCTGCTGAGCAGGGAGCCCAACATGGGGCTTGATCCCAGGACCCCAAGATCATGACCTAAGCTGAAGGCAGACTCTTAACCGACTGAGCCACCCAGGTGCCCCAATAAAAAAATTTTTAAAGACAAAAATAAATGCATAAACATTTAGATAACATTATAAATGTAAGGACACTAGTTTTGTTTTGGCATATAAAAGATATCCAATGAAAGGTAGTTCTTATTGTTTAGTCTGTATCCAAAGTAAATACTTTTTCCCCAAATCTGATTTAATTATGCCCTTGATAACTTTGTTAGTGAGTTACTATTGTCATCAAGTAAAATGGAAGTCTTGGAGTGTGTGTGGAGGGGGGCATCCTTCACAATAGCTACTTTTGAATAAATGGAAAGTTAATCTGGGAAGAGTCTGTACAACTTCAAAAGGACAGTGATAAACAGACTTAAGGGAGCCATCCCTCATTCCCATCTGATGGTAGTCACATACCCTATAATCCTCTCCTGAGTGCAGGCAGGATCTGTGCCTTTCTTACAACCAACAAATATCACAAAGGTGATTAGATATCATTCCTGTGATCATGTTGTATTATAAAGTCTCTGTATTAGTAGACTGGAATTAGAATTTCTCTGCTGTGTTGTAAGGTAACTATGGAGAGGGCCGCATGGCAGTGAATTGTGGGCAGCACCTAGAAATTGTGAGCAGCTCCCAGACAAGAGTCAACAGGAAAACATGAAGCTCAGTCTTCTGCCAATAACCTCAGGGCACCTGTATGTGGAGCTTTCCTCAGTCAAACCTGTGATGAGACTGCAGCCCATCCTGACATCTGGATTTTAGCCTGGTCTGACCCTAAAGCAAAGAAGCCAGC
This sequence comes from Phoca vitulina, assembly GCF_004348235.1. Classification (NCBI taxonomy): domain Eukaryota; kingdom Metazoa; phylum Chordata; class Mammalia; order Carnivora; family Phocidae; genus Phoca; species Phoca vitulina. The sequence goes on from NW_022589704.1 coordinate 26,630,103, forward strand.
TAAATTGTGTTTATATTTCTGACATACAGAAAGAGTGAGATAATAAATGTGTGTTGTTTTAAGCCAGTAAATTGTTGTAATTTGTTACACAGCAGTAGAAAACTAATATAAAAATCATAGACAGAAAATACAGAAGAGCAAAATTTGGTCAAATACTAGGACACACAATTGATAAATTGTTGAACACTACATCTGAAACTAATGATGTACTATGTGTTGGCTAATTGAGTTTAAATTAAAAAAACAAATATAAGAAGGACATGACACTAAAAAGAGCTGTCTAAAAATGAAATGAACTTCATCCAAGAATACTAAATTCCTCATTGCTGAAAGGGTTTAAGTGGTGAAAATGTTGTTAGTGCATCAGATTGAGTTGGTGATCTTCACAGGGCTCCTTCCACATTAAAAATGACAAGATTTGAAGTACTCATTACCACCAATGACCAAGAATGGTAAATCCTATGGATAAATACAAACAAACTCTGCTTACACAACTAACGTTGCTGTCAATATTCATATTCTCAACCAGCAAAAGATCATGTAACTGGGCCACTTCCTTTTAAAGTCCCAAATAAAGATACAAAGATGAACTCTTTGCATGTTATTTTTTTTAAAGCACAACATAGTAGTATTTGGGTTAAAAAGCAATTATATTCATAAAACTTCATGCTTTCAACAATTCTAAGAATTCGTTAAAAAATGCTATACCCATGTAGCCTGGTTCTGGTGCCAGGAGGAAGTAGATGATTTAAAAATTACCAAATGAAAAGATAAGATAATACTGAGAGGAAATATCTGTGGATATATCTGTGGATAAAGGACTTGTATCCAGAATATATATATAAAAAAAATTCCTACAACTCAATCATAAGGACACAAACAATCCAGTTAACACTTGGGCAAAAGGTTTGAATAGAGATTTCACCACAGAAGATATTCAAATAGCTAATAAGCACCTGAGAATGTACTTAACATCATTAGTCACTAGGGAAAATATGAACTAAAAGTACAATCAGCTCTTACTTTACACCCATGAAGATGGCTATAGTAAAAACGACAGGAACAATTGCTGCCAAGGAGAGAGAGAAACAATGAGCTCTTTTGCATTTCTGATGGGAATGTGAAATGGTGAGCCATTTTGGAAAATAGTTTGGCAGTTTCTTAAAAAATTAAACATAAATTTACCATACAACCCAGCAATTTTACTCCTACGTATCTACTTAGGATACCAGAACTGAAAACATATGCCTGCCCAAAAACCTGTATGTGAACGCTCATAGCGACATTATTCATGATAGACGAAAAGTCAAAACAACCCAAATATTCATCCAGTGATAAATGGAGAACTCCAATGTGATATACCCACACAACAGAATACTCTTTAGCAATAAAAAGGAAGGAACTACTTGTACATGCTGTAATGTGGATGGACCTCCACAGCATTATGCTAAGTGAGAGAAGCCAGATGGAAAAGACCATATATGGCATGCGTCCATTTCTTTGAAAATTCCATAAATTCAACTATATAGGCAGAAAATATATTAAGTGATCATCTGGAGCAGGGTGTAGGAATGGGAGACTGAAATGGGCACAAGGGACATTTTGGCATGACCGAAATGTTCTGAAATTGGACTGTGATGATGGTTGCATGATTCTATAAATTTGCTAAAAGTCATTAAATTGTCCACTTCAAACAGGTGAATTTTATGGTATGTAAATTATACCTCAATAAAACCATTTTTAAGAAATGCCTCCTTTTAAAATACTATGCTTTAGAGATAGTAACCTCGTTTGAAAATAGGGATACACAAATTGTCTCAGGCACTCCTGCCCGCTAACTGTAGGATCTAGTTGGGTTCAAAAGCAAACCTCATGAATTCAGGCTTCCATCATTTCGGTGGGGGACAGGAAGAAGGCGATTGATGTCTGTCCCAAGGGAAGGCGTTTGGAAGCAAATTTACCACATACACAAGCTAATAAGGGCAGTGTTGTAATGTTTACAAAGAACAACCTTTTCAATTCCCTGTGGGTATTTTAAAAGCACCCATTTTAACATGAGGATCTGCTGATATAAAGTATTCTTACACAATAGATTAGCAGATCTTTTCACATCCCTGCAGTATATTTGATAGCATAATTTGAATTTCTGTATTTAAATATTTAAAATATCATTTAATTCAGACATCTTATTATCAGATAGGTCTTTCCACTTCCACCCAAGTTTGTTTAAATGAGAGCCATTCATAGCACATTTCTGGAATTATTAACCTAACTATACCATGACCAAGGATATGTACACACATATCAGGCACTGCCGCATTCTAAGGAACAGAGGCTATACACGCAGCTAAAAATGTATATTTAACTTTTGAGTGACCAAGGAAAAATGTTTTTTCCCTAACATTGCAATTATGTACCTGGAATGCGATGGGCCTCTTTCCTGGGAAGTCTGGGAGGACAGACTTCCATCGAAGGAGTTTCCTCGGTGGCAGCCTGAAATCATGGCCTTGGGTGACATGGGATCTGACTGGAAAGTTTCACAGACCACCTGGAGTCCCTTTTGGAGGTAGAGATAACAGATTAGTCTTCCTTCCTTCCTTCCTTCCTTCCTTCTTTCCTTTCTTCCTTTCTTCCTTCCTTCCTCCCCTCCTTCCTTCCTTCCTTTCTTTTTCCTTCAGGTACATCCTCTAGAATTAGCCATCATAGTACATACGTTTTTTTTTTTTAATTGAACATTTTTCTTTATAGCATAGCTAACTACAAGGTCATAGACCAAGGGATTTTGCTTTCATCTAAGAGCGAATGGAAAAAGACTTCTAGAGAACCATGTATATTATTTTAAGCATTCAGCTAAATACTTTCATAAACTTTATTTCATTTTTCCCTTGATTCTTTTCTTTTTCACCTCACATACCCAGGATCCGTAGAAGAGTTACAAACCACCAACTCATCAAAGATGTGCCAATACTGAGGTGAGCTGAGTAGGGCCTGAGCTGGAAACCAGGTTAGTAAGAGCTGATCAAACTGAAGCCAGAAAATGAGAATCGAAGCACAAGTTTCAGGTCTTTCTGTCATTCATTAAAGGAGGATGGGATACATTTTTCCAGTTGGAGACGATGACCTTTATTTCGATTTGTTAAGCACAAATGCAGCCATTCTCTTACAGAGTAGCTTATTTTAACGACATTTAGCTAATAAGTACAACTCTGCTCAGGTAATAGGACATTGTCTTTCCATAGGTATTACAGATGAAACTCTTCACTTATGTATGAAGACCCTCAAACATTTATCATAGTATTTTAGTTCTCATAATTTCTTTTTTTAAAATTTTTTATTGTTATGTTAATCACCATACATTACATCATTAGTTTTTGATGTAGTGTTCCATGATTCATTGTTTGTGCATAACACCCAGTGCTCCATGCAGAACGTGCCCTCTTTAATACCCATCACCAGGTTAACCCATCCCCCCACCCCCCTCCCCTCTAGAACCCTCAGTTTGTTTTTCAGAGTCCATCGTCTCTCATGGTTCGTCTCCCCCTCCGATTTCCCCCCCTTCATTCTTCCCCTCCTGCTATCTTCTTCTTCTTTTTTTTCCCTTAACATATAGTTCTCATAATTTCTATTTTCATATGTAAAATAAGAAAGCACTGTCCAACCATGATGCATAGAGAGACAAATACACTGCTAGAAATTTCATAAAATAAGTCCTCTGAACTAGATCAGAGAATCCTTTAGCATGAGCATGCTATGTGTGCTTCGTGTTGGGTAATTTGGGAGATAAAAAAGTATTAGATGAATCTGAACCTTGAAATCAAGAACTTACAGTTAAGTTTAAGACAAATATAGGTTAGAGTAGCACACCCAATAGAAATATAATACAAGCCACAAACATGAGACATATCTAATTTTAAAAATAATAAAAATTGGTGAAATTTTAATATTATATTCTGTTTAACCCCAAATTATTATTTCAACATGTAATCAATATAAAAATCATCATTAAGATATACGTTTTTTTCATACTAAGTAGTCAAAATTTGGTGTACATTTGATACTTCGAACACATCTCAATTCAAACTAGCCTTATTTCAAGTGTTCAAGAGCCACATGAGCCTCGTGGTTACCATATGAGGCAGTGCAGATTTAGAGTGACTGGACAGGAGTTCATGGGAGAGTTGAGATCTTAATTGGTCCTTAAAAGAAAGATAAAATTTAGACAGGCAATGAAGAGGAAAGATAGCAATCCACATAGAGGAGACAGTCTGAGCAAAGACCCAGAGGCTAAAGCAGCATGATCTATATATGAGAAGCAGTGCTTAACTAACTGAAGGGGTAAACAAGGTCACTTAAGAAAAATGATGCTAGGTGGTAGAAGGCACAGAGAACCAGGGAGAAGAGTTTGGTCTGGAGGTGATGGTAAAAGAAATCCACTATAGGTTCCTAGGGAGCAGGGGATATAAAGAAAGAACGGCAACCTTGCATATAATAAGCCTCTGTGGAATGATGAGTTAATAAATAAATGATGCATTAGGAAGATTAGTCAGGCATTATTAAGTGGTATTTATGTGAAGCAGGAGAGGCTAGAGGTAGAAAAATCCAATTAGGTGGTTCTAGCTGCAATCTAGTAATGAGGACCTGGATTTAGAGGGTAGTAGCGGGCATAGAGAATAAAGAACACATATGAGCAACATAACAAGATAAAACAATATGACTCAGCAAGAACTCAAATTGAGATGAGGAAGAAGAATGAAATAGGAGACGTATTTTGTTGTCTCTAATATGTCATCAGTTATAAGACACAATTATTTTATGTTCAATTAAGAAAAAATTCTGTTAATTAAACTAAGACACTTATCAGGGAGGACTTTTTCTAATATATTTATTAAAAGCACTATCTTACTTAGACTTATTTAGGCATAGCTTTTGATTATATATTCATCCTGTGTATATGTAAAAAGGATGATATAAGTGAAATAAATTGGTAGAGGTGTTCTTGAAATTTCTAAATTTTAAATCAGAGTTTTTGATACATGTTTTTCCATAGAGTAACTTTTTCTGTGTCAAAAATGTTATTTCTTCAAAGTGTTATTTCTTAAAAGAGTACTCCACTATTACCTCTGACATATTCTTCTAAGTCACTGATCCTGATTCTGCAAAGTTAGATGCTGGAAATGACAAATTCATGCTGCACAACCTTATGAAAATGACAACTTTATCAATACTGCTACCAGGCAGGGAGGTTTTAAGAGACCAAAGATCATCAAACACCTGACTTCAAATATGTTAAAAGTGAAAAAAATATATATCTTAGAATAGATAAAATATAGCAGACAAATCACAGTGTCTGTACTCAGCAAATGTTCAGGAAACAGTAGATATAATAGGACTCCAACATTTGCAGTTTTGAGGGGAGAAAGGATGATGGCACCGCTGACAGTAATGCATCGGTTAGAAAGAGGATCCAATGTTGCTGGAAAGCAGAAAATTGCATTTTGCACGTGTTGAATTGGAAGTGAAGGTAGGTCATCTAAAAACATACTAAATTAATGCCAGTATACATAACCATGCGGCTTTTTTTTTTATTGTATATCTGGAAAACCTAGAAATACATATATTTTTTTAAATTTTATTTTATTTTATTATGTTATGTTAGTCACCATACAATACATAGTTAGTTTTTGATGTGGTGATCCACAATCCATTGTTTGCGTATAATACCCATTGCTCCATGCAGTACATGCCCTCCTTAATACCCATCACCAGGCTAACCAATCCCCGCACCCCCCGCCCCTCTAGAACCCTGTTTGTTTCTCAGAGTCCATAGTCTCTCATGGTTCATCTCTCCCTCCTATTTCCCCCCCCTTCATGTTTCCCTTCCTTTTCCTAGTGTCCTCCATGCTATTCCTTATGTTCCACAAATAAGTGAAACCATATGATAATTGACTTGCTCTGCTTGACTTATTTCACTTAGCATAATCTCCTCCAGTCCCATCCATGTTGAGGTAAAAGTTGGGTATTCATCCTTTCTGATGGCTGAGTAATATTCCATCGTATATATGGACCACATCTTCTTTATCCATTCATCTGTTGAAGGGCATCTTGGCTCTTTCCACAATTTGGCTATTGCGGACATTGCTGCTATGAACACTGCGGTGCATATGGCCCTTCTTTTCACTACATCTGTGTCTTTGGGGTAAATACCCAGGAGTGCAATTGCTGGGTCATAGGGTAGCTCTATTTTTAATTTTTTGAGGAACCTCCACACTGTTTTCCAAAGTGGCTGTACCAACTTGCATTCCCACCAACGGTGTAAGAGGGTTCCCCTTTCTCCACAACCTCTCCAACATTTGTTGTTTCTTTCCCTGTCCATTTTTGCCATTCTAACTGGTGTAAGGTGGTATCTCAATGTCGTTTTGATTTGAATTTCCCTGATGGCTAATGATGATGAACATTTTTTCATGTGTCTGTAGCCATCTGTATGTCTTCTTCAGAGAAGTGTCTTTTCATATCTTCTGCCCATTTTTGACTTTATTATTTGTTTTTTGGGTGTTGAGTTTGAGAAGTTCTTTATAGATCTTGGATACCAGCCCTTTATCTGTAGTATCATTTGCAAATATCTTCTCCCATTCTGTGGGTTGCCTCTTTGTTTTGTTGACTGTTTCCTTTGCTGTGCAGAAGCTTTTTATCTTGATGAAGTCCCAAAAGTTCATTTTTGCTTTTGTTTCACTAGCTTTTGGAGATGTATCTTGAAAGAAGTTGCTGTGGCCAATGTCAAAGAGGTTACTGCCTATGTTCTCCTCTAGGATTTGGATGGATTCCTGTCTCACATTGAGGTCTTTCATCCATTTTGAGTTTATCTTTGTGTATGGTGTTAGAGAATGGTCGAGTTTCATTCTTCTGCATGTGGCTGTCCAATTTTCCCAGCACCATTTATTGAAGAGATGGTCTTTTTTCCATTGCATATTTTTTCCTGCTTTGTCAAAGATTATTTGACCATAGAGTTGAGGGTCCATATCTGGGCTCTCTATTCTGTTCCATTGGTCTGTATGTCTGTTTTTGTGCCAGTACCATGCTGTCTTGGTGATAACAGCTTTGTAATATAGCTTGAAATCAGGCAACGTGATGCCCCCAGCTTTGTTTTTCTTTTTCAACATTTCCTTCATGATTTGGGGTCTTTTCTGATTCCACACAAATTTTAGGATTGTTTGTTCCAGCACTTTGAAAAATGTCATTGGAATTTTGATCAGGATGGCGTTTGAAGGTATAGATTGCTCTGGGTAGCATAGACATTTTAACAATGTTTATTCTTCCAATCCATGAGCATGGAATGTTTTTCCATCTTTTTGTGTCTTCTTCAATTTCTTTCATGAGCATTCTGTAGTTCCTAGAATATAGATTCTTTACCTCTTTGGTTAGGTTTATTCCGAGGTATGTTATGGTTTTTGGTGCTATTATAAATGGAATCGTTTCTCTAATTTCTCTTTCTACAGTTGCGTTGTTAGTGTATAAGAAAGCAACTGATTTCTGTGCATTGATTTTGTATCCTGCCACATTACTGAATTGCTGTACGAGTTCTAGTAATTTGGGGGTGGAGTCTTTTGGGTTTTCCACATAAAGTACCATGTCATCTGTGAAAAGAGAGAGTTTGACTTCTTCTTTGCCAATTTGAATATCTTTTATTTCTTTTTGTTGTCTGATTGCTGTTGCTAAGACTTCTAGTACTATGTTGAACAATAGGGCGAGAGTGGGCATCCTTGACGTGTTCCTGATCCTAAGGGAAAGGCTCTCAGCTTTTCCCCATTGAGGGTGATATTTGCTGTGGGTTTTTCATAGATGGATTTTATGAACTTGAGGAATGTTCCCCCTATCTCTATACTCTGAAGAGTTTTAATCAGGAAAGGATGCTGTATTTTGTCAAATGCTTTTTCTGCATCAATTGAGAGGACCATATGGTTCTTCTCTCTCCTCTTATTAATGTGTTCTATCACATTGAGTGATTTGCAAATGTTGAACCACCCTTGCATCCCGGGATAAATCCCACTTGGTCGTGGTGGATGATCCTTTTAATGTATTGTTGGATCCTATTAGCTAGGATTTTGTTGAGGATTTTGGAATCCATATTCATCAGGGATATCGGTCTGAAATTCTCCTTTTTGATCGGGTCTTTGCCTGGTTTGGGAATTAAGGTAATGCTGGCCTCATAGAATGAGTCTGGAAGTTTTCCTTCTGTTTCTATTTTTTGAAATAGCTTCAGTAGAATAGGTATTATTTCTTCTTTGAATGTTTGGTAGAATTCCCCAGGGAATCCATCAGGCCCTGGACTCTTGTTTTTTGGGAGGTTTTTTGTTCACTGCTTCAATCTCGTTACTAGTTATTGGCCTATTCAGGTTGCCAATTTCTTCTTGTTTCAGTCTTGGCAGCTTATAGGTTTCCAGGAAGGCCTCCATTTCATCCAGATTGCTCAGTTTATTGGCATATAGTTGTTGATAATAATTTCTAATAATTGTTTCTATTTCCTTGGTGTTAGTTGTGATCTCTCCCCTTTCATTCATAATTTTATTAATTTGAGTCCTTTCTCTTTTCTTTTGGAGAAGTCTGGTTTATTGATCTTATTAATTCTTTCAAAGAACCAGCTTCTAGTTTCATTGATCTGATCTACTGTGTTTCTGGTTTCTAATTCATTGATCTCTGCTTTAATCTTAATTATTTCTCTTCTAATGCGTGGCTTAGGCATCGTTTGTTGCTGTTTCTCTAGTTCTTTAAGGTGTGGAGTTAGCTGGTGAATTCTGGATTTTTCTGTTTTTTTGAGTGAGGCTTGGATGGCTATGTATTTCCCCCTTAGGACCGCCTTTGCAGTATCCCATAGGTTTTGGACCAATGTGTTTTCGTTCTCATTGGTTTCCATGAATTGTTTAAGTTCTTTGATTTCTTGGTTGACCCAAACATTCTTGAGCAGAGTGGTCTTTAACTTCCGAGTGTTTGAATTTCATCGAAATTTTTTCTTGTGATTGAGTTCCAGTTTTAAAGCATTGTGGTCTGAGAATATGCAGGGAATAATCTCAATTTTTTGGTGTCAGTTGAGTCCTCATTTGTGACCCAGTATGTGGTCTATTCTGGAGAAAGTTCCATGTGCACTCAAGAAGAATGAGTATTCTGTTGTTTTAGGGTGGAATGTTCTGTATATATCTATGAGGTCCATCTGGTCCAGTGTGTCATTCAAAAGTCTTGTTTCTTTGTTGATTTTCTGCTTAGATGATCTGTCTATTGCTGAGAGTGAAGTATTAAGGTCTCCTACAATTAACATATTGTTATCAATATGACTCTTTATTTTGGTTAACTGTTGGCTTATGTAGATGGCTGCTCCCATGTTGGGGGTGTAGATATTTACAATTGTTAGATCTTGTTGGATAGACCCTTTAAGAATGATATGGTATCCTTCTGTGTCTCTAACTACAGTCTTTAGTTTAAAATCTAATTTGTCTGTCATAAGAATTGCTACCCCAGCTTTCTTTTGAGGTCCACTGGCATGGAAGATGGATCTCCATCCCTTCACTTTCAGTCTGGATGTATCTTTAGGTTCAAAATGAGTCTCTTGTAGACAGCATATGGATGGGTCCTGTCTTTTTATCCAATCTGCAACCCTATGCCGTTTTATGGGAGCATTTAGGCCGTTCACGTTGAGAGTGATTATTGAAAGATATGAATTAATTGTCATCATGTTGCCTGTGAAGACCTTGTTTTTATAGATTGTCCTGTAAATTTCTGTTGTATATCACTCTTGGGGTCTTTCTCCTTTTATAGAACCCCCCTTAATATTTCTTGCAGGGCTGGCTTAGTGGTCACATATTCTTTCAGTTTCTACCAGTCTTGGAAGCTCTGCATCTTTCCATCCACTCTAAATGACAGCCTTGCCAGGTAAAGTATTCTTGGCTGCATGTTCTTCTCGTTTAGTACCCTGAATATGTCTTGCCAGGCCTTTCTGGCTTGCCAGGTCTCTGTGGATAGGTCTGACGTTATTCTGATGTTCCTCCCTCTGTACGTAAGGAATCTCTTCCCCCTAACTGCCCTTAAGATGGTTTCCTTGGTTCTAAGATTTACAAGTTTTACTATTACATGCAAGGGTGTTGGCCTGTTTTCCTTGATCTTGGGAGGGGTCCTCTCTGCCTCTAGGACGCGAATGTTTGTTTCATTCCCCAGATTAGGGAAGTTCTCAGCTACGATTTGCTCAAATATATCTTCTAGTCCTTTCTCTCTCTCCACCCCCTCCGGGATTCCAATAATTCTGACATTGGAATGCTTCATGGTGTCACTTATTTCTCTGATTCTATTTTCATGGATTCTGAGTTGTTTTTCCCTGGCCTCCTCTTTTCCCTTTTTATCTATTAAATTGTCTTCCAGGTCACTAATTCGTTCTTCTGCCTCACTTACCCTAGCTGTTAGATTATCTAGATTGGATTGGATCTCATTGATAGCATTTTTAAGTTCTGCCAATTCATCTTTCATTTCTGCCCTTAGAGACTCTATGTTGCCATTAATTGATTTCTCCATTCTAGCTATTGTCTTCACAATTGCTAGCCTGAATTCCATCTCCGACATCTTGGTTATATCTGCATCCATTTGTAAATCTGCAGCATAAATCATAATCTCTGAGTCTTTCCTATTTTGGGTGTTCCTCCTCCTAGTCATTCTGTTGAGGGGTGGTTGAGGGAATGTATAGAGTCCAAATTATTGACCACAACCCAAGCAAGATGCACCTGTTTTCTAAGGACCTTAGGGTTGCTGGCCTCTTGTTTTCCCAGCCTATCTTCTGGGGGAGGGGCCTGCCGTGATGTTACTCAGGCAACCCTGTTTGGGCAGAGTTGCCCTGCCCCCCTGTGGTGGGGGATGGACTCAGTGGGAACCGGTTTTTTAGGGCTTTTGTTCTCTGGCGGCTTTCCCTGGCGGCTTTCCACGTCTCTTCTGAGAGTCAGAGCAGAAGAGACCGTTTCCAACCCTCTGCCTCAGAGCAGAGAGACCACAGTCTGTTCTTCAGTGAGCTCTCCAGGCCACACTGTTTCTGTTTCTGTCCATGCTGTTATAAACTGCAGCATCCTGGGTTGTGCGCCCCTCCGCAGTGCTCCCAGTTCTTGCCTCCAGGTCAGGGCATGTCTCTGCCCTTTGTGCTTCTAAAACCGCCAGCCACCCCCAGTTCACACATGGGGCCCCTACTGCTCCAGTTTCCATCAGGGGGGCTGCGCTAAAGTCCTTTCCCGCTGCTACCAGTCTTCGAGTCTGTGTCCGTCCCCAGCGCAGGAGGCTATTGCTCACCAGTGGTGCAGGATCCCCACGGCCAGGCTCCTTCCCACTGCCGTTATCCTCTGATATCTGCCCATGGAATCACGGCTCCCTGCTTCATACCTCGAAACCAACTGCCTGCAATATTCTGTTTGTAGAAATCCAGATCTTCTTACATCTCAGGCTGGTTTCGTGGGTGCTCAGAGTGCTCTGGTAGATATCGAGCTCAATTCTGGGGACCAGTTGGAATAGGGTCCCCTACTCCTCCGCCATCTTTTCCCAATCCTCTAACCATGTGGCTTTGAACTACCCTGGCCTTCATTTCTTTCCTTTCCAAACCAAAGAATGCATGAACATTTTTCACTGAATTATATTCTTTTTTATTATGCATATTCTGTTTTATGTGGATTTGTCTTGATGTATCATTAAACTTTAGATTTCTTAAGGGATAGGACTATACCTAATGCCTCCTTTCTACTCCTTCCTCCCCACCTGCTGCAACATTATCTTAGCTAGATTAGGCTTGCCTAAAGAATATTAAGGAGATTTAATGATTGAGAACAAGAGGACACTTTAACTAATGGGGGAAGAATAATGATAACTAACACTTATCGAATGTTACACACTAGCCATTGAAGTAAAGCACTACAGATTACACACTAGACATTAGATAGAGCACTACTGATCACACACTGGCCACTGAGATAAAGCACCACTGATTACACCCTGGCCACTGAGATAAAGCACCACTGATTACTCACTTGCCACTGAGATAAAGCACCACTGATTACTCACTTGCCACAAAGATAAAGCACAGTCATACACGCTTCTGTTTCAGCACTCCCACACTGGGAAAGTGTATAAAATTATTTTCCATACTTGACAGATAGAAAACCGGAGACTACTTAAAGATTTATATTCAGGAGTAGGAACTTGCTTTGAAACCAGGTAGTATCATTCTAGAACTCATCTTATCCTTCACAGTACTACATCCAGGAAATGACTACCTCCTTTCTTCCCATGATCACAATAAACTCACCTCTCGATGTCTTGCATCTTGATTTGGTGATTCACAGGTTTGACTTTGGCTGTTGATAGGAGAGCTTCTCTTAGCTGCCAAGACAGGAGAAATACTATCACAAATGTTATAAGATTATGATAAATAAGCTCATTTTATTTTATCAGTTCACTTCTTTAAAAAAAACATTTTAATATATTATCACCTGGAAAGAAGACATTTAATAGCATATGTTGTAAGAGGAATCAAGTAACCAATTAAAAAACCTTTGCATTTCTAGGTTATCATAACAATGCAGATTTCTTCATCTATTCAGTCTGACTCAACAGGCTATGGTGCTAAAAAGTTGGCAATACTAAAAATAAAAATACTAAAAATAAAAAAAATAAAAATACTGTATAGTACCAAGTATCTGCCACATCCTTTTTAAAGCATTTTACGTATACAGTACTCCTCTCTTATCTGCTGGAGATCTCTTGCAAGTGGATGCCTCAAACTGTGGATACTACTGAACCCTAAATATACTGTTTCTTCCTACACATATGCACTTATGATAGAGTTTAATTTATAAATTGCACATAGTAAGAGATTAACAATAATCACTAATAAAATCAAATGATTACAACAATATACTGTAATAGAAGTTATGTGAATGTGGTTTCTTTTTCTTTCAAAATACTTTATTGTACTGTATTCACCCTTCTTGTAATCATGTGAGATGATAAAATGCCTATGTGAAGAGATGAAGTGAGGTCAAGGACGTAGGCGTTGTGACATAGTATTAATTACTGACCTTCTGACAATTTGTCAGAAGGAGGATTAAATCATCTGCTTTTGGACCACAGGGAATTGAAACTGCAGAAAGTGAAACCACAGATAAGGGGGAGGGGAACTACTCTCTCAACTCATTTAACCCTTACAATAACCCTATTATAACATATCGAATACTATTAGACCCATTTTACAGATAAAGACACTAAGGCACAGGGAGTTTAACTTGCCCAAGATCATTTGACCCTCACATGAAGGTTCAAGCCCAGGCTTTCTGGCTCCAGGGTCTGTGCTTTTATGACCACATTAAGCTTCTCCTCTGGCAAGAATCAAATCAGTTACATCTTTTCCTGAGGATTGGGAACTAGTGGGAAGTGAAGCTGGCCATGCCATATGGGAACTGTGAGCAAACTGATGCTGAGAAAGGGATTGACCGAGGTCACAAAACAAGAGACCCAGGAAGTGTCACCCACGTGCCACTGCTTTTTCTTCTGGCCATGTGTCTGAGCTAAGTTTAATTTCACTTCAGATCTTGGGCACCATTTCACATCCACAGGCATCAGGTAGAGGGGAAAAGAATCCACTGTGTCATCCAGAAACAAGGGATGGTGATGTGAACAGCCCCAGTGATTCATGAGGGACACGATTTCTTAATAGTTTTAATACATCTGTTAAATGATAGTTTACGTATTAATGGGAGAGAGACAGAGAGAGAGACCTAAATGTGAGTGACCTCTTTATTCAAAAGTGATGACTTTAAAATATGAAAAAATTCCTTAATCAACATAAAGATGTCTTTTTCAGTAATAGTTTTGTTTTACTGTAACATATTTTATTTTCTTATTTCTATTGTTTTCAATCTTTTAACCTTGTACATCCATCTTTGCTCTCAGATGGTTTTAATTCAATGAAATTAACCTCATTCCATCCATAGAATCTGAAGTAGATAACCTCTGGCTATGACACTTTTACTTATTTAGTCCCTTGCTATTTGAACCTTATGACAGACAAAGTTACTCTTGAATATATAACTTATTTCACTAGTTAATGTATTGTACACATTAATTCTCTAATTAGTCTACTTTTACATATGAAAAATTCCATATTTTGTTTGAATTACAATAATAAGCATGATTGTCACTATAAGCATCTTATCACATACATGAATAATATGGCACTCTTTTGTTTAGAAAATCCTTTAACATATTAAGTACCTTGCAAAGGTATGTTAAATTATAGGGGGAAAATAGATAAGAACTTCTTGATGATTTCCTTCCCCTAACAAAACTCTTTTACATGCATAATCTTCCACTGTCTGCAGAAAAATCTTAGGAAGTAAGCAAATGATAGAGTTATACATATATTTCTCATGCATCTATAGATGTACCACATAATTTATCTCTTTCTAAATGTTATTATCAATGCTAAAAGTTTGGTTGGAAATAGAAAGATGGACTTTATTAAGCTATAAAATGGGCACCTTATGTGGATTCTTACTTATTCCACACTATGAGGCCATATAAGGTGGTATTATTTTCTCCCTTTTAAAGAAATAGGAACACTCAGGTTGGGTACATACGTAGTAAGAGATAGATCTGGAGTGAAGCATGAGCCTTTCAGGTACTTTTCAAGCTGTCATGTGTTAGTCTTTCTACAATTCACCAATAAGATTATTTCATTAGACAATTCCTGTAGTGAAATGCTTTGATAGCAAATCACCAAGACAAGATTGTTAAGGAGCTGTTACTTTGTTTCCTGTAATGATGATTATGATGATATAATTATAATAATAGCTTATTCACTTACTATGTACCTGGCATTCTTCTAAGCAATTTTATATATAATTAATTCATTTATTCTTCATAACAACCCATAAGTTTAACTCCTGTTTTACACATGAGGAAACGGAGGCACAGGAAATTGAAATGACTTCTCCAAAGTCACACAACTCAATGGCATGTGACCCTGGCTTAGTTTCTCATCATGTGAATGAGCCCTGTGCCTGGGGCACTAACATAGCTCCCTGGAGAAATTTTCTTCCTCTTGGTTTCTTAAGGGCAAATCATTCCATCACCCTTACTTCTGCATATGAGAGAGTCTGCTAACACTGTCCCAGCAGGTGTCCAAATTACGAACCTGTAATGATGTTCCTGATGGGCTTCACCAGTGCTGTGAAGCCAGAGACCTCGGGCTGTCTGTGCTCCCACATGGGCTGCCATATAACAAGCCCGCTGGCCAGTCGGAACGTAAGGTCAGATTCCTGGGGGAAGAGAAGATTTATGTCCAATAACTGGTTTATAACTGGTTGAAGGGGCCAGTCATCGCAATGATTAGTATCATTCACAAGATTATTGTCAAAGTAGGTTGATCTTCTAGACCTTCTCTCATCACTCAGATGAGTGTTTCTAGGGCAAACCAGTAGCCCTAAGTTATCATCACAATTACCATGGAAACCATGGTGGTCTGCTTTTGGCAAAATTAATAATTAAAATGGAGCTTTGGACAAAGCATGAAACACAAATTATTGTTTTGTGTTAGCAGTGATCAAGGCCTGTTTATTTCAAGAGTCTTGGCAGATCTCTTGTGGTTGTCATTATTATTCCTCTTAATTATTTAATTGTCCTTCTTTCTCCCTCTTAAATCAATATCCTCAGATGCTGGCTATTTTGACTTTGTATTCTCTAGGCCATCTCTTGTTTTTTTTTTTATGTTATGTTAGTCATCATACATTACATCATTAGTTTTTATTCCATGATTCATTGTTTGTGCATAACACCCAGTGCTCCATGCAGAACGTGCCTTCTTTAATACCCATCACGAGGCTAACCCATCCCCCCACCCCCTCCCCTCTAGAACCCTCAGTTTGTTTCTCAGAGTCCATAGTCTCTCATCGTTCGTCTCCCCCTCCGATTCCCCCCCTTCATTTTTCCCTTCCTGCTATCTTCTTCTTTTTTTTAACATATCTCTTTTTTTTGCACTTCATGGAATTAGGAACATATATATAGACCCTTCTAGTATATTGTTTTGTAATGTTACCTTCTTAATAATCTTTAATTCCTTGATGGTCTATCAGGCATTCTCCCCCTTCCACAACACCTGACATCATCACAATGCTTAACACAGCATTAGAAATTGGGTGTACAATAGGAGCTCAACAAGCACTTGCTGAATTGCACTAACCTTACAACCCATACTCATTCAGTTTATCTATAATTTAAAGTCTCTTCCAAGGAGCACATTTTCCGCTTCCTTATTACATCATTTTGAGAGGCTGAGATGTTTAAAATGCAATCTCATATTGTATAAGTACAAATATATGACATTCTGAGATTACATTTTAAACAACTCAGCCACAAACTGGAATTAAAAAAAGAAAAGAAATAAATTAAACAACTCAGCCTCTCAAAAAAAAAAATAAATAAAAGATGGAAGGAGAGAATGTGATAGCAGATTAATGAACACAACTGAGACTCAGGAATTCACTTAGGGCAGGGATTTGCAACCCTAGCTTGCATATTAAAATCACCTAGAGAGCTTTTAAAACCTAGGAGGCCCAGGTCTCAACTTCCTCCCTTGCCCAGACCGATTAAATTAGAATCACTCTGAAGTTCTCTGCTGACTTTCATGTGTAGTCATGGTTGAAAACCACTAATCTAGAAGAATAAGAAGTAGGAAGAAATTGGAAAAAAAGAAAAGTGATCCTGCAAATGGTGAATCATTGTGGTTCAGTGTCAGCTGGAAAGGCTGGTGAAATCCACACATTGATACAGAGAGGTTTCTTCTGTAAGGTATGGACTGGGATCCCCGAGCTACAACAGTGCCCATGATGGGAAAGCATCTAGGACTCCCTGTGGAGGTATTAAGAAAGTACATAAAGCACTTGGTCAAATTCTGTCAACATTCGTTCTACAAATATTATAGACCACCTACTGTATACCTGGTACTACTCTAGATTCTGGGCTAGAATAGTGAACAGAGCTTACAAAAATCCCTGCTCTCCTAGGTGCAAAAAGAGAAGTAAAGCAGGCAAAGGGATGTGCCTGCAAGGTGTTGGTATTTTAGACAGAATGGCCAGGGAAGTCTTTGTTGTGAAAGTGTCTTTTGAGTAAAAAAGATCTGAATGAAATTAAGGAGCTGCCATGTAGATATTTTCAGGAAAAAACCTTCCATGAGAAGGGATCAGCAAGTGCAAAGGTCCTAAATATGCCTGGTCTATCAAGAAACAGCCAGGAGACTGTGTGTCTGGAGTCAAGTAAATGGCAGAAGCGTAGAAGAAAAAAATAAGGTCAGAGAAGTTATTGAGTTCCAAATAATATAGGGCCTGATAGGTCATAGTAAGGGCTTCCGCAATTACTGAGTAAGACGGGGAGCCACCAGAGGGTTCTGAGTAGTGGCGTGACATTACTGGATGTATGTTTGATAGGATTACTGAGGCTATTAATAATAGTTCAAGAAAGGGCAAAAGTGGAGAGACGGTTTGGGAAGCTAATATTATCATCTAGGTGGAAGATGATTACAGGAGAGAGTTTGTAGAGGGCGAAATGAGCAGTGGTAGATTCTGGATACATTTTGAACACACAGTCTACAGATTGGAAGTGGAAGGTGTGAGAAAGAGGTGTCAAAGATTTTTGGCTTTGATAAAGATAGGCAAGATGAAGAGGAGCAGGTGTGGGGATATCAGGAGCTTAGTTACAGACATGTAAAGTTTGAGATGCCTGTTAGACATTCAACTAAAGATACTGAGTAAACAGTTTGACAGGAAGGTTTAAAGTTAATGGAACATAGTATTATGTGTGGTGTTAGATCCAGCAAGCAGGGGATTAACGGCAAGCAAAGTTTATCAGATTTGTCTCCAGAAATGCAGGAAGCCAAATCTCAATTGACCTGGTTTTGATGATTTCATAGCTTCTGAGCTCAGTGTCCTTTTCCGTGTTCCTCATAAGTAATCTTGGCACAAATAAAACTCTAGTGGACACTGCTTCCAAAGGTAAGCTCTCTTATACTGAAACCCGGGCCTTTAACACTGGCCCTATTGATGTTAGCACTCACTGAGACTTATTATTTTGTTTTCTTTGATATATTTCCAACTAGATTCTATATTTATTGGAGACGAATTGAGATCTCCTTCTGTGCATTTCCCCTTGAGCATCAATACAGACTTGCTGATTAATTAAAGATAGTTTACATTTCACAAGTTAACACCAACTAAATCAAATCATTCTTTAGACTTGAACACTTGCAGAAGGTATGGCCTCCTCTTACGTTGCTATGTTCCTTTGTAAGTTCTTTTTTAAGTTGGATGAATGCATAAGCTCTGGGACCCTAATTCCTCTTCTGGAGTCCCCTTTAGTGGGTCATCTAATGCCATGTATGCCCACATGGCCAGAATGTTGATAACTAGAAGAGACACTATCATTGAAACAGCTGTGGGGCAGGTGGTCTAGTGAGGTCCTTAGAAAAACCAGAAGACACAGACACTAGTAGAATCAATATCTCCATATTTCAGATGCATTTCTTGTTTTCACTGAAAGCCTGTTTCCATGATGGCATGAAATAATTCTAAATATGTTTACTAGTAATTTAGAGAAATTGAGTTTAAAAATTATTATTATTTTAAATTTTAAAGTTGCTTACTTCACACATATGGATTTTATAAAAACCTCCTTGAGGGCTTGGATTTTTATTCCTTGCTATTTCTCTAGCACTCTGAGTAGTGCCTCTCAGAGACTAGGCCCTCAATAAATATTTATTGAAGGAATAAGTGAATATGATCAAATCATGACATTACACTTAAATTCCTTAGTTATAATAAATACTCAGCATTTTTCACTAAATTAAATTTAGTTGAAAATAACATATTTGACAGAATTTTTAGATTTATTTCATGTGACAGGCTTGAGGCAGTTATAAATTAAAATCACAGAATCAATGTACAGAAATCTGTTGCATTTCTAGATACAGATAATGAAGGAGCAGAAAGAGAAATTAAGAAAACAATCCCATTTATAATTGCACCCAAACTAATAAAGTACCTAGGAATAAACTTAACCAAAGAAGTAAAAAACCAGTACTCTGAAAACTATAAAACACTGATGAAAGAAACTGAAGACGATACAAAGAAATGGAAAGACATTCCATGCTCATGGATTGGAAGAACAAATATTGTTAAAATGTCTATAGTATCCAAAGCAATCTACAGGTGTAATACAATCCCTATGATAATACCAACAGCATTTTTCACAGACCTAGAACAAACAATCTTAAAGTTTGTATGGACCACAGAAGACCCTGAGGAGCCAAAGCAATCGTGAAGAAGAAAAACAAAGCTGGAGGTAACACAATCCCAGATTTCAAGTTATAATACAAAGCTATTGTAATCAAAACAGTATGGTACTGGCACAAAAATAGACACATAGATCAATGGAACAGTACAGAAAACCCAGAATTAAACCCACAATTATAAGGTCAATTAATCTTCAACAAAGGAAGAAAGAACATGCGATGGGAAAAAGACGGTCTCTTCAACAAATGGTGTTGGGAAAACTGGACAGCAACATGCTGAAGAATGAAACTGGACCACTTTCTTACATCATACGCAAAAATAAACTCAAAATGGGTTAAAGACCAAAACGGATTAAGGACCTGAAACCATAAAAATCCTAGAAGGGAGCATAGGCAGTAATGTCTCTGGCATCAGCCATAGCAACATTTTTCTAGATATGCCTCCTGAGGCAAAGGAAATAAAAGCAAAAGTAAACTATTGGAACTACATCAAAATAAAAAGCTTCTACACAGTGAAGGAAACAATCAACAAAATTAAAAGGCAACCTACTGAATGGGAGAAGATATTTGCAAATGACATATCGGATAAAGGGTTAGTATCCAAAACATATAAAGAACTTATAAAACTCAACACCCCAAGAAAAAGTAATCCAATTAAAAAACAGCAGAAGACATGAATAGACATTTCTCCAAAGAAGACATACAGAAGGCCAACAAATACATGAAAAGATGCTCAAGCTCACTCACCACCAGGGAAATGCAAATCAAAACCACAATGAGGTATCACCTCACATCTGTCAGAATGGCTAAAATCAAAAACACAAGAAACAACAAGTGTTGGTAAGGATGTGAAGAAACAGGAACCCTCTCACACTGCTGGTGGGAATGTAAAGTTGTAGCCACTGTGGAAAACAGTATGGAGGTTCCTCAAAACGTTAAAACTAGAACTACCCTATGATCCAGTAATCACACTACTGGGTATTTACCAAATAAATAAATAAATAAATAAATCAAAGGGATACATGTGCCTCTGTATTTTTTGCAGTATTATTTACAATAGCCAGATTATGGAAGCAGCCCAAGTGTCCATCAATAGTTGAGGGGATAAAGAAGATGTGGTATATAGATACACAATGGAACATTATTCAGCCATAAAAAAGAGTGGAATCTTGCCATTTGCAATGACATCGATGGAGCTAGAGAATACAATGCTAAGTGAAATAAGTCAGAGACAAATATATGATTTCACTCATGTGAAATTTAAGAAACAAAATAAATGAGCAAAGAAAAAGAGAGAGGGTGAGACAAACCAAGAAACAGACTCTTAACTATAGAGAACAAACTGATGGCAGAGGGGAGGTGGGGGGGGAGGGGTGCTTAGGGGATGGTGAAATAGGTGATAGGGATGAAGGGGTGCACTTGCCGTGATGAGTACTGGGTGATGTATGGAATTGTTGAATCCTTCTATTGCACGTCTAAAATCAATATAACACTGTATGTTAACCATACTGGAATTAAAATAAGAACTTAATTAAAATAGAAAAATGTGCATTGAATTATACACTGTCTTACAAAAAGATGAGTCATTTATATTAATTTGCTAATTAATGAGTGAATTCATTCAACAAATATTGATTAAATACCTATGAATTTGAGATACTATGTTAGGTATCCAGAATACAATGATAACTCCCCACCCTCAAACCATTCAGAATCTAATAGGAGAGATTGACACATAAAGAAATAATGATAATAAACTAGAAATAACAATAAAAATCTGTCTAGAATATTATAAAGCTAGAGGAAGAGAGGGATGGATCTTGAATGTAGTTGTGAAAGATGAGGAGGAGTTTCCCAGGCAGGAGGGGAGGGCATGAGAGCATTCTAGGTGGCAGGACCAGCATGAGAATAGGCCTGGAAAAAAGCACGTTACATTCCTGGGGAGACTCCAAGCACTTGGAGCTCATAGGCAGGAGAAGTAACCAGAAGGCCCAGTTACTAGACTAATGAGTTGGAGTTTTACTTGTTGTATAATGAGAAATCAACAAATTACTTTAAGCATGTTGGTGATATGGTCAGATCTACATAGATCCCTTTAGTGTTGAAGTTGGATTTTATGAGACAAGCCAGGAGACTGTGAATCCAGTTCGAAAGTGGCCTCAACTGGATTTCAGCCTCCCATGCCTCCTGCAGCACCATGTCCTATAAGAAACTATAACACTGTCTGTGTAAGTGCTGATTGGCAAATTGAGGGAGTAATGTCAAGAAAAGGAATGCCAAGTGGGGCAGCAAACAGGGGTTGGAGATGACAACTTTGTAGAAACACCAGTCTGGATGATTGTGTGGTTTTCCCCCAGGAGCATGCAGGTCTCTGGGTCAGGGGTAGAAAAAATGGATTTTGGTCATGACCTGGGGTTGGAATTTTGAAGGGCAAATGCAAAGGAAGGATAGGGAAAAAGGACATTGATGGTGCTGGTGAGGAGCAGTTCACATGGGTATGGTATGGATAGAAAGGTGGAGATCAAGAGGGTCTGATAACCAGCAGGCCAATGAAAGACCAAAGGCAGTGATTCTCAATCAGGGGCAATTCTCACCCCCTGCCCACCCACTGGGGACACCTGGCAATGTCTGGAGTCATTTGTGGCCATCACAACTTAAAGGGAGGAGGTGTTCCTGGCATTTGGTGAGTAGGGGCCAGAAATGCTACTGATATCCTACATGGCACACAGCAATGTCCCACAAGAAAGAATAATCTGGCCCCAAATGCCAACAGTGCCAAGGCTGAGAAACCCTGGTCTAGGGATTGTATATTCCTTAAAAAAGCAAACACCTCGCTCAGAAGGAAAAAGCCTTTTGGAGAAATTTATTGACTCATTAATATTTTTTATTCCCTATAGCATTGGGAACAATATTTCCTTCATAGAGATAATAAATTGATGAAATAATAATATGCTAGTAATAACAGCTAATAATAATAGTTTATTATGATTTAATTACTGTACCGTGTTTTATATGCATTGTCTTACTCCCTCATAAATGCTCCAGGCCATAAGTAAAACTTGAGGGTCTTGAGCCAGAAACTGTCTGTACAGTCTCCCCTGAAAGAGAATCTGGCTTCCTTTTCACTAATAATACAAAATACCAATAGCGAAAAAATGCCAACACTAAAAGCAACACATATTTATTAAGGCCCTTTTATGTGTAATGTTGAGCACTATCATATGTTTCATCACAATGCCCCATAAAACTATTCTTATGTCTAATTTATACTTGAGGGAAACTGAGGCTTGCTCTAAGTCATATAGTAAGAAGCAACAAGCGTGTGATTCAAACGCAGGCCTATTTCCAAAATTTGAACTCTCAGCCATGTCTCCAAATAAAATTACAGCCATTCCAGTCACTTCTGCACTTCCACATTTTTTAATCCAGAGGGTATTTGTCCACAGATAGACATCTTTATGGGATCATTATTTAAAGAAGGCTTCTTTCCTGTCCTCTCCATTTTAAGGACTATGTACCTACATATAATCACTACTCTTAGCACCTAGATCAGCTTCTGATAATAACTTGGGTTTACTCAATGAGTCACTTATTAAATATTAATCGAGTATCCCACTTTTGCCAGACACTATTCTAGACACTGAAAATACAGTGTGACCTAGACAGGCAATGTCCCTTTGCTCAAGAACTCTGTTCTATGGGGGTCAAGGGCAACAAGCAGGCAAACAACCACAGAAAATAATTTCAGGTACTGATAAGTGCAAAGAGCGGGGGAAAAAAGATAGTCCTGCGCCAGTGACACCGAAGTTGCCAAGAAAATTCTTTCTGAGCATTGTGAGTTGTGAGCAAACTCATGAGAATTATATGGCCATATGAAAATTTAGGGGAGGAGGTAGAGGTTGATGTTTCAAACAGAAGGAAAAACCAGTGCTGGACTTGAAAGTAAGAATGAGTTTGAAGGTGAGCCTCACTGAACTTGGAGGTTAGTGAAGGACAGAAAGGCTATTGCTATGGCAGGAAATGGGGCCGAGAAGGTGGGCAGGAGCCTGGACTGCTGGTCCCATAAGCCAGGGGATGATCTCAATTAAAGTAATGCTTTTAATAAGTGTAACCATCATAAAAGACTTTTTAAAATGGAAAGTCAAAGATTTTAAAGCAGCTATTTAATTTGATTTCACATTTAAAATTTTTAGTATGTTTCATGGGCAATGTGGCTAGTGCATGCAAAGCATTTTGGGAATTTACAGGTAATTTTAATTCTATTCCTGGCAGCAATGGGACAGTGTCAAGCAGAAGTGAATTTTAACTAAAACTAGAATGAGTGAAAAGACTCACTAGTTCATTTTCCTTATAGTGATTGTTAACGGTCTCACAACCACCTACATATGTGTATGTACACACACTCACATACATACATACATACATATATATAACTTGAAATATTCATTAGGATCCTAATATTCTATTAAAGAACATTTGAGTATACCAATTTCTTCTTATCTCTTAACTTAGCATTCAGATGGTATACTGTAATTTATTCATTCACAGAAATAACAAATAGAGCTTGATTTCTCTCCATGTGTTGGAACTATACTGTGTCTTCACATATATTCACCCTGTGTTAGAGGTATCCACAACTGTATGCAGTGGAGGATCAGAGAGGTTAAGTAATATCACCAAGATCACACAGCTAGAGAGTAGTGGCACAATAGTTTCAAATGATATTCTCTTTCAGACCCAAGGGGTATTTGTATATAATTACATTTTAGTACAACTGGTTTCCATGTAATCCTATGTTTTGTATTTTATGCTTTAAGAAATATTTTGAAAAACAATTCTCAGCTTGTACCACACTGTCAAAAAGTCCACGGCATAGAAGACATTTAGAACCTCTGCTCCAGACCTGCATTATAATAGAGACAGCTTACAAGGCGCTGTAGAAATACAAAGGAGATAGTGACTCAGTCTACATGGGGAGTTTCAGAGGAACAGCTTCATGGAAATAATGACATTGAAGTTGAGGTTTGAAGAATCATCAGATGAACAGAGAAAAGAAAGTGGGCAGAGCGAACAGCAAGCGTATATTCAGGGAATGGCTCCCACAGCTGGATCATGAAGATGTCAGGAGGGAATGGCAAATGATAAATTAAAAGTTCCTTGACCTTATATGCATGTTTAATATGTGGGGCATTATCTTCGGGCAGAAGGAGAACCTTTGAAGATTTTTAAGTAGATACATGATACACAGAGAACTGTATTTTTGAAATCATGTTCAGTGGTTTGATATAGAAATTAAGCTCTCCATGTCTTGGCTTGCCACATGATCATATAAAGACATGGACAACCAAATATGGAAATATGGAAATACCATTTGAAGCTCACCTCACCTCTATCCCCCCTCAGCTTAATACTAGCCCTCTCCTTACCTTGATCCTGTGTACCAGAGGAGCAAACAGAAACACAAAGAGCTCCACGGTGGCCATGGAGTTCTGGAAGATCTTCCTTCGGTTGTTCTCGTCTTCATCGTTGGAGCTGCTCTGGCAAGGCTGCCCTGGGGAACCCTGGTTTTCTACCTGGTGGATGAAAGCGCTGCTGCTGCCACCCCAGCTGGAGCCACGGTCTGTGCCCCCAAACCGCTCGCTGTTGCAGTCCTGGGGAGCCTCTAGAAGCATCCAATGCAAGGTGTGAAGGAGCTTTGTCTCAGCAACACCCAGTTTATCCTGGTGGCCTGCATGGGGACAATCACATAGCCAAGTTAAGACAAACTCTGCTACCAGAACAATGGATATCAACTCTGGGTGTGGGAAGAACATCCTTGCGTTGCTCTGTGGCTTGATTTCCTGGAATACACTAGCATTTCTCTATATTTCTTACAACCACAGCTGGAAGGGCTCATTCTTTTTTTTTTTTTTCCCTTAAGATTTATTTATTTATTTATTTGAGAGAGAGTGAGAGATCACAGAGGGAGAGGGAGAAGCAGACTCGCCGTTGAGCATGGAGCCTGACGCAGGGCTTGATCCCAGGACCTTGGGATCATGACCTGAGCTGAAGGCAGATGCTTCACTGACTAAGCCACCCAGGCATCCCTGGAAGGGCTCATTCTTGTTTTGGGGCTTTCTAACTGGTTATAATCTCTGCAGAATAACATAGTGTCATAGGAGGAGAAACTGCATGCATCCTATCTCTTCAGTCTGATATCCATATCTATCTCCAAATAGGCAGTGTAGTGGTTAAGAACCCAGGCTCTGAAGATAGCAACTACTTTACTTTAGACAGGGTGACCAAGAAACCCCTTGGTAAAGGTAACATTTGTGCAGAGACCCAAATAAGGGGAAAGAACTGGAGGGAAAACAGCTTGTGTGCGAACATGGGGTGGATGTTAGGACATGTTACCACGTGAGAAAAGCAATCCACAAGATAATCTAAAAAAGAAGAGTCTCTATGCACAACGCATGCACGTACACATGGACTACAAAGTGCAAGGGGTCGCTTTAGGAGTTGAGAGGGCCAAAGAGAAATTGGATCGGAACTCATCTTGGATGGGTGATAGTCTTCAGCTTCCCTGTAATGTTTTAATGTTTAAAAGGAAAATATATTCATGTATTACTTGTAAAATTTAAAATTTAAAAATAAGAGAGCCAGTTCCTTCATTGGTAAAAGGGAGATCATAGTGGTACCCACGTGAGGGGGCTTTTATGAGAACCAAATGACATCATGTATGTTCGGTGCCTGGGAAAAGAGCAAGTAGCCAGTAAATGTCAGCACGAGTGCTGATGATTGTATGCCATGAAGAAGGAATGCGGAAGAACCAACCTAACTTGTTCCTGTTTGAAAGCAGCGTTGCAGTGCAGTGAAGGACGTGAGGCAAAGCAGCTTGCACCAGCTCCCATCTGGAAATGCTCTGGATGGCTTCAGAGAGCGCTGGAGAAAGGCCATGCAGCTTGTTCTCCACCAACACGCGTTCAAAGGACTGTAGATACCAAAAAAAAAAGAAGAAAAAATCGTGTGAAATAAGGAATTGGAGTTTCTGGCTGACAAGAAACTGGAGATCAAGGTACTACACCAAGATGCAAATCACTGGATCAAATTTTTTAGAGTGCACTCAAACTGCATTTCATGTCAACATACAATGGGTCAGTGATCATTACTTTTTAACCATTTTTAGGTTTTTGATTTAAAATATAGGACTTGAATTATTAAGTGATTTTTATTTTCACCAAAATTAGCTTCCTCTAAAAAAAAAGCACACCACCATATTTAACTCATATAATATTTTATAAAATGCTGCTGAGGCATCCAAAGGGGCTGTCACAATTGCAGAATGAAGTGAATTGTCTTTTGTGAAAGCATCTTGAGGACGGAATTTGTGTCAATGTTCAACAAGTGTTAAATAAGATACAACTCTTTCAAGAAATCTGATTTGGGGAGGGTCTCTGAAATTATTTCATGTCCTTAGCAATAACATGACACAAGGCATTTCTTGCCTAAGGCCTGTAACCATAAAGATACTTCTTATACCTGTTGAAGAAAGAAAGGAAGGGAGGGAGAGGAGAATGAAGGGAAATAAGCCATAGCTTTGCTGGTTTATTAAATCTTCTCTCTTGGCCAGGGATACTTTCAGAGAGTGAAACATCCCAGGACAAATGTGACCTACTCCCAGTTTTTGTTGTTGTTGTTGTTATTTGAATGGGGAGGGGGATATCACTATAAGGGGTTAAGGAAAGTATAGATTCCAAGTATTAAAATAAATTTAATAAATATTTGACTTGTATGAATTGAACCCGATTGCTACTTGATGCCCTATGTAATCAGGAAAACCGTGGAAGTATGCTATAGAGTGATCATAATACAGATTCCAAGTATTCAAGCTGTATTATTGATATTATTAGGATACCAGAGAAAAAGACATGGATTAATACAGAGATTCTCTGAAGAAAATGAATTACTTTTTGACTCAAAAAAGGAAAATAAATTCACCTTCATAATGAAAAGCATGATGAGGTTTTGGTAAGGAGTATAAACAGAGATATGGGTTTTTGTTGTTGTTGTTTTTTTAACTGAATAAAGTAAGATCCAAATACTTTTAAATTCTTCAGCCCTCAGGTATCTAAGTATTCATTAAGTAAAGGGTGAGTATGTGGGGCATTAAAAGATTATAAAGAATTTACACAGTCTTATTGAATACATTTTAGAGGATGAGATGTATATATTATAATATTAGGGCACTCTGGGTACTTAATGTCATTTTCTTCTTAAATGTTACCAATATAACTCTTATTTTTTAAACCCTGAAAACTGCTTTCTACATTTTTATTTCTCTATCTATCTGTGACTTAGTTGTTTGATATTGTATGACTACATTAAAAATGCCAGATCTTTGCCAAGAACAGGGAAAAGTCAGGATTATTTTAAGCTAGTATAATTGTAAGCATGATTTATGGAAGGCTCAGTGATTTCTTAACTGTCAAATTACTCTAACGAGCTAAATACAACAACAAATTCCATTAAAAGGTCCTTATTAAAAGATTATATTTTAAAAATATCTCTGTGGCAACTTTGAAGGGCAAGAGATACAACAAAACAGATTCCTATTTGAGTGTGTGTAACTGTGTGCTTGTTTAAAACTCTCTAATTGGCTTTCATCATTTTTAAGGGCCCTAACACATTTCAGAACTCCTTACTATGTAGTCATTTGCAAATTTTCATGGCAATGCCTAAATGGGTAGGTTTCCCCTTTTAGGTTATGATATGTGAAATGTGAAGGTCTTTATTTGAGCTCCTGTTTTAATGATATCTATGAAAATTTCATTTCATTTTTGCTTCATGATTTCATGTCTTTTGCTTTCAATTTGTGATTTGGACATTTTTAAGGATATGGGATTCCCTTAGAATCTCAGGACAAGTGCACTCTATAGAGTATACATATTAATAGCTTATTTTCATAATTATTTTATATCATCTATTTTCAGACTTGCACAAAACATGCAAGACATATAAGTTCAAAATTGTATATGACTTTGAGTAGTTCATGGGCCCTCATCTCTTTACCTTCCACCATAACAGTCTCAATTTTGTTGATGAAGG
Source organism: Phoca vitulina (assembly GCF_004348235.1). Taxonomy (NCBI): domain Eukaryota; kingdom Metazoa; phylum Chordata; class Mammalia; order Carnivora; family Phocidae; genus Phoca; species Phoca vitulina. The sequence goes on from NW_022589704.1 coordinate 26,658,535, forward strand.
AATGGACTTCTTATGCTTGCCCTGCAAGGCTCTTCACCACCTGGTTCTCTGTAATCTCTCCACCCTTTCTTCTACTGCTCTACTTCTATTCACTTGGAGATAAGATGCTTTAGACTTGCTGCTCCCCTTTGCTCTTTCCTTACCTATTCCTCCCTCCCTCTTTTCACAGTTTTCTCTAACAGTCACATTAGCAGGTAAACCTTACCTATCCACTGCTCTTAACATGGAATCCACTCCTACCCCCGCCCCCCCAGTTGCCAGTGTTCCCAGTCTTTTTTGCTTCATTTTTCTCCATAGTGCTTATCACTATCTGCCTTATTACGTATTTTACTTATTTGTGAGTGGCTTGACTTCCTCCCACTAGAATGCAAACTCTGTATTTTGATTATTGCTCTATCCCATCATTTAGAACTATGCCTAGCACTAGTAGGTGTTCAATAATATTTGCTGAGTGAATTAATCTTTACAGTCAGTACAATTTCATGCCTTTCTTTGGGTTGAAATGGCCACACAGAATATGGAAATAATCATTAAATAGTGAATATCACATACCACACATGAGGCTTCATACTGCTTTCCCAGTTTAGGCCTCAAAAATGCACTGAAAAATTAATAGAGATAGTGGTTATAATAAAATTATTAGCATCTTTATGACATATTTTTCAACGGATAAGACACAGCGCTATATAACTCAAATTTCATGCCTCCCTATAGCTTGTTAATGAGCAGGTGTTGAACAGCTGATGACATTTGCTTTTACATGTGTAATTACATGTATGAAAGAGATGTGGCTCTCCACATTTTCTGTATCCACTCTTATTCTGAGGACTTTTCCCTAATCAGATTCCAAATTGCCAATGGTCAGGAGTGGTGTCTTGCTCATGTGTATAATTATATTAAAAACTAAAAATGAACAGTTTGTGGGGTGTGATTTCCAGAACCTAATTTTTTATCTGATAAATTTCTAAAATAATAATAATAATTAATAATAATAATAATAATGGAAACCTTGTTTCTTGTTTATTAGAATAGGTTTCAGAGGTCTTTCCAGGAAAAAAAAAATGCTTATAAAAAATCATCCTCCTCAGGGTCTTGAACCAGGAAGACTACAGTGGCTGAATCCGAGCAAAAATGGTTAACAAGTGGGCATAGCTGATATTCGCCAAACAGGAGCTGGAAAAACAACAGGTCACCGGCCTGGAATTAAAGCAGGAGATGGAGGGGAAATGGGACGCAAGAGCACAACCAGTCATAATGATCTTCCCTAGTTCCCCGCCCCCTCTTCCTAGGCTTTCTGCCCTCCCACCCCCTAAATAATGTATATATTTATTCAACTGCCAATCTGCTTGTCGCCAAACTTCACGGAAATATTTTTTAAATGCGTGTTTTTAAGCAGGTGCAGAGGGCTTGCTTTCCAGCCCCAGAGAGGGAGCTGCAGGCTGTGGCGCGGCCTCAGCAGCAGTGGCGGCAGCGGCAGCGGCGGTGACCCAGGCGGCCCCAGGAGCGTCCCCAGCCCAGGGTGGCCCGCGGCGCGCCCTCTGCGCCCCTCACCTGGTTTGCCGCCACAGGAAGGTCTGGATGGGCAGGGGGATGCCGCGGCCGCTGTCCTGCTCCTGGCCCTCGGAGCTCTTCCTCTTCACCATGATGGTGGCTCCTGGGAGTCCTACTGCAGGACCCAGCGCTGGCTCCTCGCTAGCCGCCGCCGCCTCCTCCTCCTCCTCCTGCTGCTCTCCCCAACTCTCATCCCCTCCTTCCCTGAGGCAGAGCCGGCTCTCTCCGCCCTGATCCCCCGTCCCTCTCCCCTTCCCCCGCCCCTCCCCGCGCGTGGAACATGGCTGCGGGAGGAGGGGAGGGCTGGAGGAGCCGCGGAGCGAGGAGGGGGGCGCTCGGAGGAGCTGTCCGCCTCGCCGCCCCCGCGCCCGCTCCTTGCTTTCAGTACCTCCCACTGTGGACAGCGGCCCGCGCGGGCCGGTCGGGCGGAAGAGCAGAGCTGGGGACAGGGTGAACAGCAGCAGGATGGCCCAAGAGGTCCACACTCCGCATTGCACGCTGATCCCCTCGCACCTCTTCAACCCCCAAGGATTCGGCTTCCTTCCCTTCGAGCTGCACCCCAGGACTGTCCCCTGTCCTGCTTCCCAACCTCAGCATCCGAAGAATTGTCACGGTCTAGGGAGGAGGAGCTTTGGGAAACCGCAGAACACTCACTAACCCTGGCATCATTCGCACCTCTAGCAAGGAGGTCAGGAGTCCACCCTTGGGTTTTAGCAGAAGGAGCACATGAAAATTATTAGAAGTGTAAACAAGGAAGAGAGCAAGCTTGGCAAGGCAGAGAAAGCTTGAAAGTTTTCTAATGTGAGAATTTATTTTAAAATGGTAACCACAAGAAATTAACCTTATTTTGCTAAAGCAGGAATATCCACAAACTAACCAGTTGTGGGTATCAGTTAATTATAACTTGAGAAAGAACATCTGAATCATGCTTTTAGGAAATGCTGTTTATTATAGCCCATGAATGTACTTGGGTGATCCTGTTCATCTCATTGATAGCTGCCATTTTCCTTCAGTTGTCATAGTCAAACGTCTATATAGTTTATAGATAGGTTACTGTTAGGTGTTTCATCTAGCAGCAATACAAATAGGGGTGGAGATGAAGCAGTTGGAGTAGAAAACCATTGCTGTGGACCCAACTACCTGCAAACAAGCAAACGTAGTCACATAACTGTTTGAACAAAGATATTGATGTAATACATGAAATAGGGAATGAGACCCCAGGGCCTGATCTCACCAGATAGAAATATTTCCTGTATAATTAACTACATGTGCATCTACTCCATATAGAGAGAATTATATGGTATATATTGGTATTTTTAGTCACAAAATTATCCATTTAGTTTCTTGAAGTATCTTTTAATGGGAATTTTTGAAACAAGAAAAAATAGATTCTAAATACAGTTTACTCAGTGCATATTTATTGAGTCCATTTTATATGCCCAGTACTATGCTATATAGATTGCTGTTCTTAGGGAACTCACAGCATTGAAAATATAAACATGTACAGAAAAGGGTACCATGGGAGACATGACACAGATTCACTTATATACAAAGGAACAAGACGGAAAATATGGGCAGGAATTGGATGGAGAAAGGTTTTGTATGGCAAGCTACAAAGTTTGGATAAGAAGACTTTAAGTAGGGCAGTAAAAACCTTTGTTTCCATTTAAGTGTAATTGATATGACGGGGATGTAGACATCCTTTTAAATAAACAAGCGTTGTAGTTGCGAACCCCAGTCTAGAGATTAGGGAAATATTTCATGAGATGCAGAACCAAGGCCACGAAAGCAGAGCTAGAAATAAGGAGATAAATTTGAATGATATTGCCGAGGTATAATTAGTAAGATTTGATAACCAGGTGGGTATGGGGAAAGAAAAATAGTACAGTGGTTAAGAGCTTAGATCTTGAATCTGACAGTTTTGTCTCTAGCACTACCTTGTCCTAGATATAATACCCTGGGAAAGGTTCTTGACCAAGGTTTCCAAATAATCGTATCTTTCCCATAGAGATGTTGTGTGAGGATTAAATGTTAATACTTGTAAAAAATTTAAGAGAGTCCCTAATCTACACTAAGCCTTCAATAAATACCAAGCAAAGCTCTAAGTTTTCTGTTTTGAGCAACTGAGTAAATGATGATCTCATTTGAAGACAGAAAGAGTTGACAGGGAGACTTATGTTCTTATTTTAGGTGTGTCTATAGGAGCATTAATGAATTTTCCTTAAGTCTCTATTGGAAATGTCAACGGGTATCATGAAGAGGCAGCTAGAAATATGGATATGAGGTTCAGAAAAGTTAAATAGGTAGGATAGATCAACAACAACAATGTTAACCATTTTTTATGGTTAACACTATAAAAAAAAAAGTAATTGAAACCATGGAAGTAGTTAAAGTAATCCAGGCAAATATATGGAAAGAGAAAAAAAAAAGAAGAGCCTAATTTACAAGTCTAGGGGTCACCAACTTTAGTCTATTGCCACAAAGGATGTTGTTGAGAGTGGACAGCATAGGATAGGATAGTAGGATAGGCAGAGTTCTAAGATGGCCCCCAAGATTCCCACCCCTGGTATCTATATATACCTTCTAGCAGTTAATCAAATACTAATCTAGGTGCTGTTGTGAAAGGATATAGATAAAGCTTAAGGTTTTAAAAATTATTAATAAACTTTATTTCTTAAAGCAGTTTTAGGTTTACAGAAAAATTAAACCAAAAATACAGCTAGTTCTCATATATTCTCTCTCTTCCAGTCCAGTTTCTTCTATTATTATTATTTTTTAAAGATTTATTTATTTACCTTAGAGAGAGAAAAAGGGGGGGCTACAGAGAAAGAGAATCTCAGACTCCTTGCTGAGTGTGGAGTCCAATGCAGGGCTTAATCCCACAACCCTGAAATCATGACCTGAGCCGAAATCAAGAGTCAGATGCTTAACCAACCGAGCCACCCAGGTGCCCCTAGTTTCTTCTATTATTAACAAACTTACATTTGTGTGGTACATTTGTTATTACTGGTGAGCCAATATTGATATATTATTAACTAAATCCATAGTTTAAAGTTCATTTTATCTGTTGTACCATTGTACAGATTTTGCCAAATAATGTCACACATCCATCATCATAAATTATATAGAATAGTTTCATGCCCTAAAAAATCCTCTGTGTTCTACCTATCCTTCCTCCCTAATCCTTGGCAAACACTAATCTTTTTACTGTCTCTATGGTTCTACCTTTTCCAGAATGTCATATAGTTGAAATCATATAGTATATAGCCTTTCCAGATTGGCTTCTTTCACTTAGTAAAATGTATTTAAGTTTCCCCTATGTCTTTTTGTGCCTTGATAGCTCACTTCTTCTTATTGCTGATCAATATTTCATTGTACAGATGTACCATAGTTTGTTTATCTGTTCATCTAATGAAGGATATCTCAGTTGCTTTCAATTTTTGGTAATTATGAATAAAGATGTTACAAACATTCATATACAGGTTTTGGTGTGGATGTAAATTTTTAACTCTTTTGGTTAAAAACCTAGGAGTACAATTGCTGGATTGTATTTTAAGACCATGATTAGCTTTGTAAGAACTGCCAAGTTGTCTTCCAAAATGGTTGTACTACAGAATTTTTTTAAAAAATAAGAGATGTGAACATATTTTGGGCCAGAATTAAAGAGTCATTGAAGAAGAAAATGTTGAGGATATTTGAAAGAGGGCATAATAAATTAACAAGGTTCTGGAGGATACTATCTGGCACACAGAAGGATTAATCATTCTTTGGTGGAGGAATAATCCTAAGATGGGAGACAAAAAGGAAGAACGGTAGAGATTAAATCAGCAGAAAAAGAAGGGTAACCATATGAGAGAGTTCAGGTACGTTAACCTATGTTAACCGTGAAGTAATTAATAAGGCCATTTTTTTAAAAAAGTGATGTTTGATGGGGGAGGAATAGGGCATTTGTCAGAAAAAAATTAATAGATAACATAATTGAATACTTGCTATACGTCAAGGTCTGTTTTAAATGTATCAATAAATTGATCCAAAAAACTCTGCTATCAACATTTAAGAAGAGAAAACTGAGACACATGAAGTTTATATAACTTGCCTGAAGTTATACAGTAAGTAATGAAAGAAATGGTGAAGTCAGCTTCAAAGTTCTGCCCCAAGTTTTTGGTGTAATACTGAGTGTTGTGCAGTTATGAGGGTTTGGAAAAAGTGGTATGAGTCATGTAAGTGAGAACTGCTCAAGGACATATGAAAGAACTACGCTGTTGATGATAGAAGATGAAGAGCTAATGGTCCTTTCCAATCCCAAATGCCCTTAAGGCATTGAGTCATCTAGAAGTGGAGAAATCTATAATAAGCACTGCCAAGATCAGTATTCAGAATCACATTTTAGTGGAGAATCAAGATTACCACGATAGTTTACTTCTTCGATACCCATTGAAAGCCTCCAAAGATTTTTTTGGCTCTTGGGAAGAAACCTGCCCTCCTTAAATACTTCCATCTACACTGCCTTCTGTCATGTATTTCTTTTTCGACTCAGATAAACACTGTTGGAAGAAAGCTAAGAACTGGGTTAATCTGGTCAATGACACCATCCCAGTTAATAAACCAACTCCATTGTAATCACTGCATGATATTATCTCACCGTGCAAGACTGAATTGGATGTGGAGCTTTCCCAAAGACGGTGCTTAGTGATGGAGTGGCCTTGGGCAGGAGAGAAAGTGGCTGTTGGGCCTTAGAAAGCATGGGAAAGAAAATTGCAAAAAGATCCAGACAGATGTAGCTAAATGCATGTCAGTTTTGAAGGTTATCTTCTTTTACATGGAAGAGTGAATTTTGATAGTAGCCAGATGTTGAGTTGTCAGGTGAATATACGAATAAACATTCCTGGCAGATAGGTTCAACAGAGAACGCTGACTGGGTCTTGGAAAAGATTGCTTCAGTAAGCAGAATCCAGAATGCTGGGTAAGTACATGAGAACTAGTAGTAATAAAAACACTCATACTAATTAATAAAAACAGTTTTTGACAGGAGCGCACTATTAATCTCTGGCAACCCTTTAGAATTTAAATGTGAAGCATGGTTTCTGTTATCTTCTGTCTGTCAGTAAGAAGTGTATGATGAATACATTGATGCTGTAATTTTGGAGTTTTAGGAGAAAGGCCACACTTACTTTAAGGTTACTCCTATTATGCAAGAATGGATATACCCAGTGTGTCTGGGGCATCCTTAGCCCAAATAGCTGATCTCTCTGGACTGCAAGTCCTAGTGGTCTCTCAGTGGGTAGAACAAAGCTCCAAATCCCAGAGTCCATGCTCATTTAAGCTCCTTACTGTGGTTTGCAAGGGTCTTCATGATCTGACTGCATTTCATACAGCTCTTCCTGCTTCACTTTGCTCTAGATAAACTGGCCCTTCAAGGACCTTGATTTTTTGGTTTTTCTTCCATATCTATACAAGGCTGGCACCTTTTCACTATTCAGGTCTCAGCTCAAATATAACCTCCTCTTACAAGGCTGTTTATTAGCCTGCCTAAAATAATCCTCCCTATCCTCTTTCAGAAAGGTTCTACTATAATCCCCTGTTTTTTACTTCATAAAACCCATCATTTTCTGAATGTCATATTTACTTATTTTAACATTTGTCTGCTCAGCCTAGAGAATAGCAAAAGAATCTATAAGATATCCAGGGATAAATATAACAAAAATATTTAATACCTTTGTAGAAAAAATACAATAAATTGTTTAAAGGCATAAAGACTTACAAAAATACCATGTTCCTAGGTAGGAAGACTCATTTTCATAAAGATATATTGCTATTCTTTAAATCCAATGTTTTTTCAGGATTTTTCAAAAAAACTTTAAAAAAGCTGTTCCTAAAATCCAGATAGAAGAAAAATGAGTCAAGAATAGCCAAGACAGATTTGAAAAAGAAGGAAATGGTTGAGGAATTATAAAACTATATAGTAATTAAGGCAATGTGATTGATAATAACATGGGGATAGAAAAATTAACTAGTAAAATAGAATAAAAAGTTCAAAAGATGAAATAGGAAGAAATCATATGAGATACAGTAGAATGTGTTGTTTCTATTCAGAAAAAAAGTACCTGAACCCTACCAAAAAATAAATTGTTCAAGATGAGTTAAAGACTTAAATGCAAAAAGCAAAATTTAAAAATTTTGGGGGGCACCTGGGTGGCTCAGTCATTAAGCATCTGCCTTCGGCTCGGGTCATGATCCCAGGGTCCTGGGATCGAGCCCCACATCGGGCTCCCTGCTTGGTGGGAAGCCTGCTTCTCTCTCTCCCACTCCCCCTGCTTGCGTTCCCTCTCTCACTGTGTCTCTCTCTGTCAAATAAATAAATAAAATCTTTAAAAAAAAAATTTAAAAATTTTTTAAAAACAAATAGTTCTGATTTCCTGTTTTTTTATAAACATGTTGAGTCTTGCTTGAGAAAGACGCAAAAAGTTAAAGATATATAAGGAAACAGAAAACTCAAATATATTAAATATTTTCTGCAGTGAAAGATGCATAAAAATAAAAATATACTTCCTGGGTTGGGAAAAGATACTTGCAATGCATTCAGTAAACAAAAGATTAGAATCCAGAATATACTAATTTTACTAAAAAAAAAAAATCAATGTCAAGACAAAAATTTGAAAAATGAGAACATGCTTAAATCTCACCAATAATCACAATAATCAATATGTTCAATCTCATCAATAATCTGGGAAAATGCAAATAACAAATTTAATTCCTCTCCAAATCTATAAAGTTAAAGAAAAAAAAGCTTTAAAAGTCTAATAAATTTACCTAATGCAATAAGACAATAAAAGGAAATAAAAGCTATACAGACTGAGAGGAAATAAAGCTTGGCTCACAGATGACATGATCATCTATGGAGAAAATCCAAAAGCATCATCAAAAAAGTCCTCCTGAAGCTAATATGTGATTATAGCAAGTTTCAGGATTCAAGGTTAATATAACAAAAGTCAATTGCTTTCCTATATATCAGCAATCAACAAGTGGAACTAGAAATTAAAAACACAACACAAATTATATTAGCACCCCCTAAAATGAAATGTTTCGGTATGAATCTAAAAAATATATATGTACAACATCTGTATGAAGAAAACTATAGAACTCTGATGGATGAAATCAAAGAAGAACTAAATAAATAGGGAGATACTACATGCTCATGAGTAGGAAGACTCAATATTATCAAGATGACAGCTCTTCCCAACTTGAACTATGGAGTCATTGCCATCCCAATCAAAATCTCAGCAAGTTATTTTATGGATATTACCAAACTGATTCTAAAGTTTATACAGAGAGGCAAAAGTCCCAGAAGAGCCAATAAAATATTGGAGAAGAACAAAGTTAGAGGATTGACACTACCCAATTTTAAGACTTAGTAGGAGAGTAACCAGGACAATGTGGTATTGGTGAAAAAATAGACAAATAGTTTAATGGAAAAGAATAGAGAGCCTAGAAATAGACCCACATAAATATAGTCACTGATCTTTGACAAAAGAGCAAAGGCAATAAAATGGATCAAAGATAGTCTTTTCAGCAAATAGTGCTAGGGCAACTAGACAAGCACATGCAAAAAAAAAAAAAGAATCTAGACAGTGACCTTATACGCTTCATAAAAATTAACTCGAAGTGGATCATAGACCTGCACATAAAATGCAAAAGTATAAAACTCCTAGAAGATAATAGGGAAAACCTAGATGACCTTAGGTATGGCAATAACTTTTTAGGTACAACACCAGAGGCACAATCCATTAAAGAAAAAATGGATAAGCTGGACTTCATTAAAATTAAAAACTGCTTTGTGAATGACAATGTCAGGAGAATGAGAAGATGAGCCACAGACGGGAAAATATATTTGCAAAAGTCATATCTGATAGAGGACTGTCCAAAACATACAAAGAACTCTTGAAACTCAAAAATAAGGAAACAAACAACCCAATTAATTAAAAAAATGGGCCAAGGACCTTAACTGGCACCTCACCAAAGAAGATAGACAGATGGCAAATAAGCATATTAAAAGATGCTCCACTTTAAAAACAGTATGGAGTTTCCTCAAAAAGTTAAAAATAGAACTACCCTATGATCCAGTAATTACACTACTGGGTATTTACCCCCAAAATACAAAAATACTGATTCAAAGTGATACATGCACCCCTACATTTATTGCAGCATTATTTACAATAGCCAAATTATGGAAGCAGCCCAAGTGTCCAGACGTGTAAGGACGTGGTATAAATGTATAATGGAATATATTCAGCCACAGAAAAGAATGAAATCTTGACATTTGCAACAACATGGATGGAGCTACAGAGTATAATGTTAACTGAAATAAGTCAGAAGGACAAATACCATATGATTTCATTCATTTGTAGAATTTAAGAAACAAATGAACAAAAAAAGAGAGAGAGAGACACAAACAAACCAAGAACAGACTTTTAACTATAGAGAACAAACAGATGGCTATCAGAGGGAAGGTGAGTGGGGGAGGGAGGATGGGTGAAATAGGTGATGGGGATTAAAGATGAGCACTGAATAATGCGTAGAATTGCTGAATCACTATATTGTACACTTGAACCTGATATAACACTGTATGTTAACTGTACTGGAATTAAAATTAAAAAAAAAACTTAATAAAGAAAAGATGCTCTACTTTATATGTTATCGTGGAAGCTCAAAACAATAGTGAAATATCACTACATACCTATTAGAACGGCCAAAATTTGGAACATTGTCAACACCAAATGCTGTTGAGGGTGTGGAGCTAGAGGAACTCTCATTCTCTGCTGGTGGGAATGCAAAATGGTACAACTGCTTTGGAAGATACGGCAGTTTCTTATAAAACTGACATTACCATATGATTCAGCAATTGTATGTTTTGACACATACCCAAGTGAACACATACCCAAATTTCCAAATTTATGTCCACACAAAAGTCTGCACCTGCCTATTAATAGCTGCTTTGTTCATAATTTCCTAAGCCTGGAAGCAACCAAAACATTTTTCAATAACTGAGTGGATAATTAAGCTGTGCTACAAAGGACAAAGGAATATTATTCAGCAATAAAAAGAAGCAAGCTGTCAAACCATGAAAAGACATGGAGGAAACTTACATGCATATTACAGAGTGGAAGAAGCCAGTCTGAAAAGGCTATATTCTATATGATTCCAACTATTTGACGTTCTGGGAAAAGCAAAACTATGGCGATAACAAAAATTTCAGTGGCTGCCTGGTATTGAGGAGGAATGACAGATGAATATGTGAGAACAGAGCATTTTTAGGGCAGTGAAAATACTTTGTATTATACTATAAATGATGAATACATGTTATTATACATTTGTCCAACCTATATAATGTACAACAAGAGTGAACCATAGGTAAACTATAGATTTTAGGTGATTATGATAGGTCAGTGTAAGTTCATCAATTGTAACAAATGTAGCACTCTGATGGAGATGTTAATTATGGGGCAGTCTGAGAACCTGTGTGGGGGGATGGGAGAGAGAGGAGAAATCTCTGTAACTTCCTCTCAATTTTTATGTAAACCTAAAACTATTCTAAAAAATAGTGTTTAAAAAAAGCCTGATAATATCAGGTGTTTTCAAGAATATGTAAGACTTCCATGATTTTGAAGACAACTTTGGCAATATCTAGTAAAATTGAAATACGTGCACACTTGAATTCAATAATTCCCTAAGTAGACCCTGGAGGACTTATCACATATGCACATAAAAGGATAAAAACATTATGCATCACACTAACATTTTAGTGGTGAGTTCTAAGCATCTTATGCATGTCCGTATACAGGAGAATGGATAAATGATCTAAGATACATTCATACAATGAAATAATATACAGCATTTAATATGACTTATAGCTTCATGTATCAGCATGGGAAAATTTCCAAAATGTAGGGTTGAGTGAACAAAATAACTTGCAGAATGATCTCATGACATAATACCATTTATTTTAAAAGTTTAAAATATGCAAAACAGTGCTATATATTTTATGCATATATAGGCATAATCATTTAGTAAAAATATTTTTAGTTATCTTGACCTGAGCTCCACAGGAAGCAGGCCTTGAAACCATGGCTTGTGTGTTTCTTCTTCTCAGGGAGTGCAATCCAAGGAGGTAGAAGTGAATTAAAAATAGATAAGGTGGAGGAGACAAAGCTAATAGAATGGTATATTGCTAAGCTGACAACTACTTTGTAACAAATGCAATAGATTGCTTGATCTGCAAGTGGTCCTCTGAGAACCTGCTTCTCAGAATAACTGCTTCTCAGAAATGTGTCTGTAGAAGGAAGGGAGAAGAGTTTATCTGGAGGTTGGGTTTGCTCTGTGGGGTGTTAGTCCCTCCACGCTTCCTGGACATACACATATGGGCTCAGAGAGGATCCTACAGCATCTTGTGCCTCGTACCAACAGGGATTCCTGGGACACTAGTAGCAGGAGTATTAGGCAAGGTGAACTTGGCAAGAGTCCACACAGTACTGGTCTCTCTGCAGAAGTGGCTGAAGCTGGAGACAGTGTTCACAGATGAAGCTAGGAGGATTTGAAATGGCACATAAGAAGTTCAGATATGATAATACCCCATTTCAAGATCCTTAAGAGCAAGGGCTCTGGAACCCAACTACCTGGGTTCAAATACCAGCATTGCTGCTCACAAGCCATGTGACCTTGAAAATGCTACTTAATGTCTCAGGGGGCACCTGAGTGGCTCAGTCAGTTAAGCCTCGGAGTCTTGATTGTGGCTCAGGTCATGATTTCAGGGTCCTGAGATGGAGCCCCACCTTGGGCTCTGTATTCAGCAAGGAGTCTGCTTGAGATTCTCTCTCTCCCTCTTCCTCTGCCTCTCCCCCCGCCCCCCCCACTCTCTCTAATAAATCAATAAATCTCTTTTAAAGAAAAGAAAGAAAATGCCACTTAACATCTCTGGGAGTCAGTATCTCCATTTGAAAAAAAAATGAGAATAATAAGAGGAGCTATTTTGCAAGGTTGTTGTGAAAATTAAATGAGTCAATATATTTTCTGGTTACAACTGTTACATAACAAATGATTAGTCCAAATCTTAACGGCATAAAACAACCATTTATTGTGCTCATGATTTGTGAGTCAGGAACGTGGGAGGTCTCAGCAGGGCTGTTCTCATTTAGAGTCTCTCATGCAGTTACGGTTAGTTGTGGGTTGGGACTGTAGTTACATGGAGACTTGAAGGGTCAGTATGGCCAAGATGACTCACCCACATGGTTGACAGCTGAAACTGGCTGACATCTGGGTGCTCAGCCCAGGCCATCCACTGGCCTCTCCTGAGTGACAGTCTCAGGATGGTTGGACTTTGACAGTTCACTCAGGGGGCGCATCCCAAGGGAACCAGGTGGAAACTGCACAGCCTTTTCTGATCTAGCCTCATGTAGCAACACTGCTGCTGTGGTTTATTGATTTAAAAAGTCACAAAGTTTCCTTGAGCACTGAAAGGAAGTAACATAGATCTCACCTCTTAACCGGAGGAGCGTCAAAGAACTTGTGGAGGTATTTTAGAATAACCACAATATAGGTAAGGCTCTTGGCTCAGTGCCTGTTCTACTCTATCACAAGTCTCATTCTTTTGACGCAACAATGTAGCCTCTTTGCCTTTCGAATGAACTCTTGTGTAGCTTAGTTTCTTTTTCATTCTGTCTTGGTGCAAATCCATGGTGCTCCTTCACAGAGTGACACTGAGGGAGATGGACAAACCACAGTCCTGGGAATTCTCAGTCGATGTCCTTTAAACCTTGCAGTTATGTGGAGAAGATCGCTGTAGCATCTACGTTTACATTTTTCTTTCCCACCTGGCATCTTGTTAGGGTTTGTCAACACATCCATCCCTGAGCACAGGGTGGAGGGACGCGGTGCGGCTCATGGATGCCTGTGGACAATGGGGGTGGATGCTAGCTCTGGACATCGCTTTAGGGTTCGCTTAGTTGAAATCCAAAGACGTGAAGGGTCACTCCCTAAATCAGTCAGGTCTCCGGTTTGACTTCAATATCAGTGGCTTCACCGAAGGAAGGCATGCCAGCCCAGCCCTCTGATTCCTGTCAATGGTCTGACAACTCTGCTTCAGGAGTACAAAACCCTCTTTCTGCTATAGGTTTAAGATGCAAAGAAGATGCCTATCGTCGTCCGGTAGATGTCAATATCTTAAAGCCTATTTTTGTTTGTGTCTAGTTTTATAAACAATCACGTTTTCTGTTTAAAGAGTATGAAAGCTTCACGGTGCCGTAAGCCATGTTTGCTGAGTCACTGAGTATTCATTTTCATTTAACATTGGTATGGCTTGAAATCTTTTTAATTCTCAGGCTTTATTATTAGGCACACTGTTTGTCATGATGATGATGATGATGACAAAGACATGTAAGCTTCCACTAAGGAAGGAAGCTTTATTTTATTAAGGTGGAAATGCTGAACAGCCCCTTAGAAAACTATCCTTCAATTTTATTTTCTCCCTGATGTATAAAAAAATATTTATTTTTAAAAAACTTCTTTTATACCGTTATCCCATGCTAAAGGAATGAGGAGGTCCATGTTTTCCGGGAGTCTAAGCCATGTCTGCACAGGGTCAATTTTGAAAAAATAAAAGGATTGATTTAGAAAGTATATCTTCTTAAAACGTGGAAATGCAATATCTATACTTAATATTCTGTTGACATTTTCTTACTCATGAAAGGTTTGTTTGTGTGTGCCTGGCTGAAATTTCAGAAATACCTTAATTAGCGTGCCCTGCAGTAGGTGGTAATGAGCACTGTTGTGAGAAGAGACACGGCTTGCTGGCTCCTTAGGAAATAGCCAGGGAGAAAGTCTGGCTGCAGCATTCCATCCGGCTGCTGTGCTGCTCCTAGCCCCCATTCCTCTGTTCCTTCGTGGGTGTGTCCTCTCCCAGGGTGGCAGCTTCTAGCTGTGTGTGTGACAGCAACACAAACCCCAGACCCTGACCTGCCTTCAGCTGAGAGAGCTTTCTCTGTTCCATAGTGAATATAACAACTATTGCTTGCCCTCCAAACGGCATCTAAGAGTCTGCTTCCAGAGAACCCAATGGTGTGACCGTGGGTTGCATTTCCTCTCCAGAGGAGGAGGGGATTTGATCTGCAGAAACATTTGCAACTTGATTTAAAATACCAGCAAACTCTTAAAAACAACCACCACCACCACCACCACCACAAACCAGCAAATTCTGACAGCTCACAGTTTTCTCTTTGAAAAAGGCAAGCACTGACGATTAATAGAACAGTCATTCCTATCAAGGGAACCAAACTCATGCAAGGCTTCCCAAGTCCATTTCAAGCTGTTCTTCTGAGTCACAGACATAACAAGAATCATTTCTTCTCCTGTTTCCTGATCCAAAGTGTTGTGCATTGGGCTCCATAGCCCTTTATCTGACTAAGAAATAAACCACATGTTTATCAACCCTAGGGCTGACTAATTGGATTCTAAAAGAGGTTGGTAGGTTTCCTGAAACTGATCATTCTCAATCCTAGTGATTAGAATCTTACCAAGAGAAACCTAAAAAATATTATTATCTAGTTTCCATCTCTGATCAATTAAATCAGAATCTTTGGGGGAACAAGAAGCTGCTGAATATTTTTGTAAAGCTTTGCAGATGACTCTAGTGTACAAACTGGATTAAGAACCCCCATGCTCTAATCCAACTAAAGTCAAAATATGTGTACAGTAGAAAAGGCAGGTAAGTAGCTCAGGCCAGTGGGGACAGCTGAATACATTAAAGGAACAAGATGACAACAAGCTAACTTGTTATTTGAGTATCGAAAAGACGACTACACAAAAGATCAAAAAACAGAAGTAAACAACTCCTACTGCCATATAAGTAGGATTAATCAAGAAAGTACACTTTTATCACCAGGAAAAGTAGAAACAAATGCCATAAAAGGAAACACAATCTACTACTTGCTATCTTCAAGCCTTTGATCAACGTTTGATCATGGAATAGTCCTCATCCAAAATAAATTTCATGGTTAAGAGTAATTAATGTTCTTTACCTCCCATGAGAAAGAACTCAAAACACAGTTTGCCTACTTTAATCATATTTTGAAAATATGCCTAATATTATATCAATATGTAGCTTCTAATGTTGTTTTGACTATCATGCTAGTTCCCTTTATTATTTTCACAATCATATGTATGATTATTTTTATAGTCCTCCCCCAAATCCCATAGATCTACATAGGTTACCTACTATAAGAAGGAAATAAAAATTGCTTCATGGATTAATCAGTATGCCTTTTTTTGGGCTCATTTGGTTGAAAGAAACAGACCTATTCAGACTAGCTTAAACAAAGGAGGATATTATGAGGAAGGAAATCTCACAAACACACAAGTTGTGCTTAAGTCTCGCTGAAATGGAAGTAGGGTGGGCAAGGGTGTGAAGAGGATCCACAGCAGCAGATCAGGCTAGACTTCCAGAGTTAGTGTCCTGGCTAAGCTCTGTGGGCCTGCGGCTCTCCATCATCTGGCCTAGCTACCTTTGACTCGTAGCATTCTTAGTGGTTCAATAAACAGTGACAGAGTCAGGAGGAGAAAAGGCACGTCCTAACCATGGCTATGACAGCAGGGACTCGGTCCTAGGGGGTGGGGCACAGAACGCACTTCAAATCTGAGAGTGAGGCAGTGAGTGACAGCTCCAGGATAAGGGGGCTGCAGAAAAAGCAACTGCCTAGTCTCTTCAAATACAAGAGGCTCCATCTGGGTTGGGAGGGAGGGGAAGCCCAGCCTCTCAGTTAGAAGTCTTGCCTGTGTTCAACTTATACATCTTTCGTTAACTTGCTGTATTCTGGATAATCTTTGAAAATTACTTCATATCAGTTTTCTCCCTATAAAATGTAGCAAGAATGTATACCCCACGAGATTACTTTAAGGATTAAATAAAAGGTTGAAAATGCTCAGTAAATCTAAAAGCACCAGACAAATGCAAAGGAATATTTCTTTCAGTGTACCAGAATGTCAGGTTAATTACTGTAAGGAAGGCAATGCAAGATAACCGCTTATGAATAAATATTAGCTTGGCCGTCCATTTTAACTCATGTCTCCAATATATTAATACAACACATCATGTGTGAACTTTCCAGAACAACTGAAGAATGTTGGCCATTACTTAACTGCTTTCACATGAAGGAAGGGCACCATATGGATAATTCCAACTTTATTATAAGTAAGGGAAAGCTGAGATTCAGGGAGGATAAATTGGTTAAGTCCATACTGGAAGTAAATTCTAGAGCAGGATTTGAAGTCATCTTGTATTGTGAAAGGATACAACTCTTTACTCCAGAATAAAGGGCACCCGTCTCTTCAATGATTGATCCCACCAGCTCTGCTGTCTCCTCCTGTGCCTTTGTTAGATGAAAATTAGGAAGCATGAAATACCTGAAAACGCATTACATCTATCCAATTGGAGTGGGCAAACTACGGCCCAGGCCAAATCGGCTCCTTTGGCTGCGTAGGCTAATAATAGTTTTTATATCTTTTTTTTTCTTTTTAAATTTTTTTTTTTAAAGATTTTATTTATTTATTTGAGAGAGAGAATGAGAGAGAGAGCACATGAGAGGGGGGAGGGTCAGAGGGAGAAGCAGACTCCCTGCTGAGCAGGGAGCCCGATGCGGGACTCGATCCAGGGACTCCAGGATCATGACCTGAGCCGAAGGCAGTCGCTTAACCAACTGAGCCACCCAGGCGCCCAGTTTTTATATCTTTAAATATGAAAATAAAAAGAATAAAAATATGAGACATGTGAAAACTATAGGAAATTCAAATTTCAATGTCCACGAACAAAATTTTATTGGAACACAACCACACTCATTTGTTGACTTGTTGTCGGTGCTTGCTTTCACATTCTAAGTGGAGTTGAGTAGACAGGGAAGGTACGGCTTGTAAAACCTAAAATAGTTCCACTAAACCTATTTTGAAATTGTTACGGAACAAGTTTACAAACCCCTGATCAAATTATTGATTGCTTTTAATGTGTTTTCTTGAAATTAATTGATCAGACACTATTTTCTTATTATCAAAGCATTTAAATTAAACTAAATGTATGTATAACTTATTGGCAAAGATAAAAAAAATTGAAGTGGTAGAATATTCCTCTGTTGTGGGAATAAAAAGTAGTGCACAGTTTCGGGAGGCAATGTGGCCACATGTATAAAAAGCCCCTCTGAAACTGGATACACACTTTGACTCAATTCCACTGATAGAAATTTTGCTAAGGAAGTAAGTAGAAATCTGTGCAAAGATGTGGACAAGCAGAATCATATAGTGAAAATCTGCAAACTGGGGCACCTGGGTGGCTCAGTCATTAAGCGTCTGCCTTTGGCTCAGGTCATGATCCCAGGGTCCTGAGATTGAGCCCCGCATCGGGCTCCCTGCTCCCTGCTCTCTCTGCTCGGGAGCCTGCTTCTCCCTCTCCCACTCCCCCTGCTTGTGTTCCCTCTCTCACTATATCTCTCTGTCAAATGAATAAATAAAATCTTTAAAAGAAAAAAAGAAAAGAAAAAGAAAATCTGCAAACAGACCAAGTGTCTGATTACTTTGGTAAGGTATAGTATATCCACCAAATGGAATACAATAAAGTCATTTAAAAAGATAATGCACACCTATATTGAATTGAAAGATGTTCATAATACATGTTTAGGGGAGAATAGCATGGTACACAAGAACATATATAGAATGTTCTTTTGGTAAAATTATGCGGAGATATTTCATTAAACATAATTTTTAAAGATATGAAAAATGGAACAGAAAATTTAGCATTGACTGAGTATCAAGTACTCTATCAGACAACCTTAGAGCTATTCACTAATTTTTAATTTAATCACATTTTTAATGTACCTACAAATGTCTCTATTTTACAAGTATGGAAACTGAGGCACAGAAAAATTAAGTAAATTTCCCTAAGTTACATAGTGCTTTGGGAAGCACTAAGGCCAGGATTAGAAACCTCATGTTCTTTATATTCTATAAATATATAAATATATATATAAAATATATTAAAATATATACATTATATAAATATGTAAATATAAATATAATCCTTTCAGCATTGGGTTGAAGGTTTTATTTTAATAAATATCAAACTGTAAACTTTAGTACGTTCTTTTAATATAAATAATTGATGCCCTTCCTGGGATATAGCATCGTGTAGTGGGAAAACTATGGGTTTTCCATCAGGAAGGTCCATGTAATCCACAGCTCAACCATTTACTTACTGTGTGAGTCAAGTTATTTAGCCCTAAGGGTCCCTATTTCCTTAATATAAGATGGACATAATGGTATTTATCTAAGAGTTATTATGAAGATTAAAAGAAGCAATGTATCAAAGCACGTAAGACATACTGGAAAAGCAATCTACTTTGATTCCCTTAAATATGTAATAAGAAATGAGAACCACAATTGGTTCTGCATATGGATGGCTGAAGATACTGAGCAGTGACTATGTAATTTAGTTCTGCTTCTTAAGACTGGTTGTCAATAGTTGGTAACTACTAATTTATAACAGAGATCACTAGTTTGTCTTTTTCTTTCTTTTTTTTTAAAGATTTCATTTATTTATTTGAGAGAGAGAGTGAGTGCACATGAGCAGAGGGGAGGAGGAGAGGGAGAGGGAGAAGTGGACTCCCCGCTGAGCAGAGAGCCCGCTGTGGGGCTCCATCCCAGGACTCCGGGATCATGACTGAGCCAAAGGCAGACGCTTACCCAGCTGAGCCACCCAGGCGCCCCACTAGTTTGTCTTTCTCAAGGAAACACCACTAAAGAAAAAGGCTGACTTCTCACACACATAGCAATCATGTTCCAAGCCCTTGCTCTAAAATGTGTATGGTCCCTCCATTTACAAACAAGCACCCTTCACATCTAGAGGTTCGACCCAACCTGCCTAGTGATATTTGTCTGCTGAAGAAAATATATTAGTTAGCAAGAAAAAGATTCAATTCTTCAAAAAGAATGATGCGGGAAATTTCCTTTCCAATCACGTCAGCGCTACAGCCTAGCAAGTTAAAAAAAAATCCACCAATAAAGGAGTGGTTGCTATGGGTTCCTCTGTAAGTGTCATGGCTGGGGTACTAGGAATAGCTGAGCCAGCCATTGGTTCAAACACAAGAAAACAGAGGTGGTCAAGTGTCTTGTACAGACTGAAACACTTTTGAAACAACAAAGGCGTTTCCTATTGTTTCGTGAGTTGTGCTGTGCCACACTTGCTAATTGTAATCTCTATTTTCCTAGCATGTTTTTTTTTTTTTTTTCTGAAACAAGCCAAACAGACTTCTTTCAGTGTTTACATTTTTCACGGATGTCACAGCTAAGATCTTTCTCTCAAATGTATGAAATTGATTCTATGAAACTTGAATGTCTCTAGAGAAGATTGGTGAGAAATTCGTTATAAAAAGGGAATGACATTAGATGTGGATTTGAGGTTCAGAAAGAAGTATTCTACTTACTCTCCTATATTTAATCCATGTTCTAAAAAGAATTCATGAAGTCCCCTACTTATGCTTTAATATTTAATATGATTTCATTTTTTTATTGGTGAAAAATGATCTTGTAAAGCATAGGTAAATGCCCCATTTCCTCTTGGGGATTTCCCTTGCTTTTCAGTAAGTTGCACTGCTGTGAATATGCTTCTCTAATCAAGGACCATTGTACCTCTGGTGTCAGGAATGAAAGCACAGGCAATCTAGCTGGGAAGAGCTACAAGACTGCTGTCAAAGTGAGCCTGAAGACTTAGTTCCCCTTTCATTCTGAAATCATCAGAAACACGTCTCATTTACCAAGAAGTTGAAAATTGAAAACTAACTTAATTTTAGAACAGGCACATCACAAAATGTAGACTATTAAGTGTGCTCACATGCATGTGCGTGTAAAAACTGGAATCAGATCAAAATAGAATTCAAAGGCAAATATGTATGAGTGATTGCATGATTGTGTAACGCATTCAAGTCTCTCTAGAGAAGAAATCACAATGAATTAGGGAACCAAAATTAATCTACTGTGGTTTTCCAGACTGGCCCTGAAGGCAGAAGGTTTTAAACTCCTCACTCATCATCTACTACTCTCATAATGTGTAAATGAGAAACTCAATAATTTTCACCTAAGAATCACAAATTACTCTGCAAATCTAATTGGCTAAAACACAAGGACATAAGTAAAAACTATTATCTTCATTCTCGTGGCTGGAAGGGTTGGTTAAAAGATTTAATCCAAGACCAATAAATGAATCAGGAATGAAACAAATATTAATCACTTTCTTTTAACCCCTGATATTCTCTGAGTTTCTTCATACACTTAACCAAAGCCTGCTTACTCTTTTGAAAAATTTTTTTTTTGTTATACATCTCAAAATGTTTATTGTGACATTATTTATAGTTGATAGCAGTATCCTGTAATAATTTAGCAAAATATGGTACATCAAATCCTTCCTTGTGTCCTCATGACATCCTGCGTATTCTTCTAGTCTAGTATTTTTTTTTTTACCATGCAATTGTTTCTTTTTTTTTAAATTTTTTTTATTGTTATGTTAATCCCCATACATTACATCATTAGTTTTAGATATAGTGTTCCATGATTCATTGTTTGTGCATAACACCCAGTGCTCCATGCAGAACGTGCCCTCCTCAATACCCATCACCAGGCTAACCCATCCTCCCACCCCCGTCCCCTCTAGAACCCTCAGTTTGTTTTTCAGAGTCCATCGTCTCTCATGGTTCTTCTCCCCCTCCGATTCCCCCCCCCCATTCTTCCCCTCCTGCTACATTCTTCTTCTTTTTTTCTTTCTTAACATATATTGCATCATTACTCTTTTGAAAATTTTATTCATGCTTTTTATTATACGAGCAAATAAATCTCTCTCTCTTCGGTTAGAAGTCAGTGTCAGATTTAGCAGCTAATGTGCCAGCAAAATAGCAAATGCAGGTGCTTGTGAAATAATGGAAATAGAAAGTGGGTTTCAAAAACAGCCGTTGATTCAGTGCAGAGAAATGCCTTTTCCCCACTGACAGTGTTGACAAACGCTGTGTGCCCTGGATGAAAGGCATTTCAAGAGGAAAACATTTATATTTGAATTTCTGTAAGCTCTGAGGGGAAATTCATTTCAGATTGCCCTTTTGGAGCTGGAGAAGGTTTTGTTTTGGTTTGGTTTGTTTTTGTTGTTGTTGTTTTTTTGTTTTGGTTTGGTTTGTTTTTGCCAATGGCTCAGTTATGTAATTTGCCCCAGGTCATATATATAAGTGAAATGAAGTACAGCCCAAGAAGCCTGTTCTATCTTCAGCATCCACCATTGTTCTGCAAAGTCACCAAATAATCTATTTTAAAATTCAACGGCTTCTCATTTCTCACACTTGGCAGACTGTTTGCGAATTTTAACACCATGCAACATCCACTCCTGTGGCTTCTGTGACATTTTCTCTTAGTACCATCCCTCAAATGGCTGGTCTGCAGTTTTTATGATCACTTGTTTTCTCTGCTTGCTACTTAAATATAGGAATTACACAAGTGTAATTTTGGACTTTTTAAACTCTTCTCTCCCTTTTGTGAGCCCAGTCTGCAGGAGCTCATCCATTCTCTAGGACAAGTGTCTTCATTTACATATTAGGAATTTTTCAAAGCTCTCTTTCAGATCACGAGCCTTGGCAAAATGAGGAAAAGAGAAAAAAGTGTCAAGTATTATTATAACATGGTAAAAGTAATAACTTTGTTCTGGCCCTTGCTGACTTGATTTTAAGAATGTTATTCCTAGATGACTTGATGTTTTGTCTCTAAACAAGATAAATGGAGCCAAGATGTCTAATGGGTACATGTCAAGAACATAAAAGTTAGAAAAAAAGGACCCTTTCCCCACTTAAGATGAAATGTCATGGGGCAATAAAGCATTTAAGAATCAGCACTTCCTTCACCATAGGAAGAGTTGATTATAAGACAGCTGCATCAGTGTAAGAAAGGACTGCTGTGGTCTGCATTCTACTAGACTCAGATGAAGTTTTGAAACTCAGCTATTCTAACTTTCCCTAAAACACACAACATCTGCAGGGATCCGGAATAGGCCAGTCATGGGCCCGAGTGGTCACTAACTTCGCATGCAGTACTGACTGGATCAACTCTGAGGAGCAAGGCCTGAAATCAGAGAGACCCACAGTCTGGGATGAATGGCAGAAGCATTGGTCATTATCGATTTATATGATTGGTTAAAGATGATTGGAGCAAGCCACTCCTCTTCTTTTTATTTACCTCCCCGCCACCCTCCCAGGCTTGGAATCATCTAGAATCTGAGGTGATACGCATATCCATCCTTTGTCATGATTCTAGTTCTAAGATCCAGATGTGAATTAACAATTTTCTGAGACTGCCTCATGGATATTCTACTGACATCTCATTTTCTCCACCAGCATACTTCACTTCTTTAATGGTATTATCATCTACTTGGTTACCTAAGTTATAAACTTCAAATGTATTTCTTCTCTATTAACTAACACATATCTCATGGTCTCCAAGTTCTGTGCCTTTTATTTCTATTTTTTAAGTGTTTATTTAAATTCCAGCTAGTTACCATACTGTGTAATATTTGTTTCAAGTGTATAATAGAGTGATTCAGCACTTTCATACAACACCTGGTGCCCATCATCTATGTCATCCATCCTCCCTCCTGCTCCCCTCTGATAACCATCAGTCTGTTCTCTATATAGCTGAGAGTTTGTTTCTCGGTTTGCCTCTCTCTCTCTCTTTTAAAATTTAAATTCATTTAATTAACATATAGTATATTATCAGTTTCAGAGGTAGAGGTCTGTGATTCATCAGTCTTATATAACACCCAGTGCTCATTATATCATGTGCCCTCCTCAATGTCCATCACCCAGTTACCCCATTGCCTACTCCCTCCCCTCCAGCAACCCTCAGTTTGTTTTCTATGATTAAGAGTCTCTTATGGTTTCTCTCCATCTCTGATTTTGTCTTGTTTTATTTTTCCCTCCCTTCCCCTATGCTCCTCTGTTTTGTTTCTTAAATTCCACATATGAGTGAGATCCTATGATAATTGTCTTTCTCTGATTGACTTATTTCACTTAGTATAATACTCTCTAGTTCCATCCATGTCATTACAAATGGCAAAAGTTCATTTTTTTTTTTTTTTTTGGTGGCTGAGTAGTATTCCATTGTATATATGTACACACACCACATCTTCTTTATCCATTCATCTGTCTATGGACATCTAGGCTCTTTCCATAGTTTGGCTATTGTGGACATTGCTGCTATGAACATTGCAGTGTAGGCACCCCTTCAGATCACTACATTTGTATCTTTGCAGTAAATACCCAGTAGTGCAATTGCTGGGTCAGAGGGTAATCTATTTTTAACTTTTTGAGGAACCTCCATACTGTTTTCCAGAGTGGTTGCACCAGCTTGCATTCCCACCAATAGTGTAAGAGGGTTCCCCTTTCTCTACATCCTTGTCAACATCTGTTGTTTCCTGAATTGCTGATTTTAGCCATTCCGACAGGTGTGAGGTGTTATCTCATTGTGGTTTTGATTTGTATTTCCCTGATACCAAGTGATATGGAGCATACACAGGGATGCCCACTATCACCACTGTTGTTCAACATAGTTCTAGAAGTCCTAGCCTTGCGTCTGTTGGCCACTTATATGTCTTCTTTGGAGAAATGCCTGTTCATGTCTTCTGCCCATTTCTTGATTGGATTAGTTGTTCTTTGGGTGTTGAGTTTGATAAGTTCTTTATAGATTTTGGATACTAGCCCTTTATCTGATAAGACATTTGCAATTATCTGCGCCTATTCTGTCAATTGTCTTTTGGTTTTGTCAGACTGTTTCCTTTGCTGTGCAAAAGCTTTTTATCTTGATGAAGTCCCAAGAGTTCATTTTTACTTTTGTTTCCCTTGCCTTTGGAGACATGGCTAGCAAGAAATTGCTGCGGCCAAGGTCACAGAAGTTGCTGCCTGGGTTCTCCTCTAGAATTTTGATAGATTCCTATCTCACATTTAGGTCCTTCATCGATTTTGAGTCTATTTTTGTGTATGGTGTAGGAAAATGGTCCAGTTTCATTCTTCTGCATGTGACTGTCCAATTTTCCCAACACCATTTGTTGAAGAGACTGTCTTTTTTCCATTGGACATTCTTTCCTGCTTTGTGGAAGATTAGGTGACCATAGAGTTGAGGGTCAATACCTGGGTTCTCTATTCTGTTCCATTGATCTATGAGTCTGTTTTTGTGTCAGTACCATACTGTCTTGATGATGACAGCTTTGTAATAGAGCTTGAAGTCCGGCATTGTGATGTCACCAACTTTAGTTTTCTTTTTCTACATTCCTTTGGCTATTTGGGCTCTCTTCTCTTTCCATACAAATTTTAGGATTATTTGTTCTAGCTCTGTGAAAAAAAGTTGATAGGGATTGTATTGAATGTATAGATTGCTCTAGGTAGCATAGACATTTTAACAGTATTTGTTCTTTCAATCCATAAGCGTGGAACGTTTTCCCATTTTTTTGTGTCTTCCTCAATTTCTTTCATGAGTGTTCTATAGTTTTCTGAGTACAGATCCTTTGCCTCTTCAGTTAGGTTTATTCCTAGGTATCTTTGGTGCAATTGTAAATGGGATCGACTCCTTTATTTCTCTTTCTTCTGTCTCATTGTTAGTGTATAGAAATGCAGCTGATTTCTGTGCATTGATTTTACATCCTGACACTTTGCTGAATTCCTGTATGAGTTCTAGCAATTTTGTGGTGCAGTCTTTTGGGTTTTCCACATAGAGTATCATGTCATCTGTGAAGAGTGAGAGTTTGACTTCTTTGCTGATTTGGATGCCTTTTATTTCTTTTCATTTTCTGATTGCTGAGGCTAGGACTTCTAGTACTATGTTGAACAACAGTGGTGATAGTGAACATCCCTGTGTATTCTTGGGGGAAAAGCTCTCAGTTTTTCAACATTAAGAATGATATTCATTGTGGGCTTTTCGTATGTGGCTTTTATGATATTGAGGTATGTTCCCTCTATCCCTACACTGTGAAGAGTTTTGATCAAGAAAGAATGCTGTACTTTGTCAAATGCTTTTTCTGCATCTGTTGAGAAAATCACACGGTTCTTGTCCTTTCTTTTATTAATATAGTATATCATTTGATTGATTTGTGGATGTTGAACCACGCTTGCAGCCCAGGAATAAATCCCACTTGGTCTTGGTGAATAATTCTTTTAATGCACTGGTTGGATCCTATTGGCTAGTATCTTGGTGAGAATTTTTGTACCCATGTTCATCAGGGCTATTGGTCTGTAATTCTTTTTTGTGGGGTCTTTGTCTGGTTTTGGGATCAAGATAATGCTGGCCCCGTAGAAAGAGTTTAGAAGTTATCTTTCCATTCTTATTTTTAAAAACAGCTTCAGAAAATAGGTATTAATTCTTCTTTAAAAGTTTGGTAGAATTCCCCTGGGAAGCCATCTGGCTCTGGACTCTTGTTTTTTGGTAGATTTTTGATTACTGCTCCAATTTCCTTGCTGGTTATGGGTCTGTTCAGGTTTTCTATTTCTTCTTATTTCACTTTTGGTAGTTTATACGTCTCTTGGGATGCATCCATTTCTTCCAGATTGCCTAATTTGGCATATAGTTGCTCATAATATGTTCTTATAATTGTTTGTATTTCTTTGGTTGTGATCTCTCTTCTTTCATTCATGAGATTTGCAATTTTCGCTGTTATATGTTGAGTTGTTGACCTATTTGTATTGATTTTGAGGAGGGTTCTCTCAAAATCCTCCTAGACTTGAATGCCTATCTCCTTCCCCAGACTAGGGAAGTTCTCCACTATAATTTGCTCCAATACACCTTCTACCCACCCCCTTCCTCTTCTGGGATCCCAATTATTTTAATACTGTTTTGCTTTATGGTATCACTTATCTCTCAAATTCTCCCCTGGTGACCCAATAGTTTCTTTATCTTTCTTTTTCTCAGCTTCTGTATTTTCCATCATTTTGTCTTCTGCATCACTAATTCTCTCTTCTGCCTCATTTATCTTTAGTTAGAGCCTCCATTTTTTATTGCATCTCATTAGTAGCCTTTTTTATTTCAACTTGATTAGATTTTAGTTCTTTTATTTCTCCAGAAAGGGATTCTCTAGTGTCTTCTGTGATTTTTTCAAGTCCATCTAGTATCTTTATATATCATTATTCTGAACTCTAGTTTCGACATCTTACTTATATCCATACTGATTAGGTCCCTGGCAGTCAGTACTGCCTCTTGTTCTATTTTTTGATGTGAGTTTTTCCATCTTGTCATTCTTTTTTTTTTTTTTAATTTTTTTTTTTTAAGATTTTATTTATTTGCAAGAGAGAGAACGAAAGACAGAGAGCATGAGAGGGAGGAGGGTCAGAGGGAGAAGCAGACTCCCTGATGAGCAGGAAGCCCAATGTGGGACTTGATCCTGGGACTCCAGGATCATGACCTGAGCCGAAGGCAGTCGCTTAACCAACTGAGCCACCCAGGCGCCCTCCATCTTGTCATTCTTGCAGAAAGTGATCACTTTTGTAGAATTGCAGCAATTCTTTTCTTAGATCTCCAGTTGAATTCGCTGGTGTTCAGAAGAATTGGATAGCTATCTAGCTGAATTCCTGGGACCAGACAACAGGAAGTTCTCCTACTCCTCTGCCATGTTGGATTCTCCCCTGTACCTTTTATTTCAAAAGTAGCATCTTCCTCCTCCTGGTCTTCACTACCACTCTCCTGGCTCAGACTGTCACCTCTCTCTCATTTCCCCCAGTTCTAGTCTCTTCTCTCCAGTCCAATCTCCACATTGGCATCAAAATTGCTCTTCTAAAATTCAGATCTGATCATGTCACTTCTCATCCTTTGGAAAGCCTGTAATGATTTCTCTAGCTTACACAATTGATTCCAAACTTCTGAATAGAAGATCCCAAGTATGTCTCC
The DNA here is from genome assembly GCF_004348235.1 of Phoca vitulina. Classification (NCBI taxonomy): domain Eukaryota; kingdom Metazoa; phylum Chordata; class Mammalia; order Carnivora; family Phocidae; genus Phoca; species Phoca vitulina. The sequence continues at coordinate 26,686,066 of NW_022589704.1, forward strand.
AACGTTTTGTTTTTTTTTTCCCCTCTGAACCACTTATGCTCCAGATACATCAAGTAATTTCATAGTCTCAGAATGTAGCCTTCACTCACACCTTTATTTGTTTGCTTTAGAAATCTGTTTCCATTCCCTATCCTTCCTAGACTCTCTTTTCTCCCTGAGATTTTGTGTGAACTTGAGTTTCTACCACTTATCACTATTTATCCTGGGCTGTGGTTTATTGTGATCTGTCCCCCTCACTTGACTCTCTGATATCTTGAGGGCACTGGACCAAATGAGGACTCACACTGTTTGTGCCATTTATTTTTCATTTTACAGTGTACATACATTATACAATTATGCTAGCAAAAAGTATAGAAAAGAAGACAGAATGTCAGAATTAGATTCTTTTGGCCTGAGAATCTACTGAAGGTCTAGCCTGAAGGACATCAGGACCCAAAAGTGAGTGAAAAATTACCCCTTCCCATGTACAGATTTATAAAGGAAATGATCTCCAGTACTTTGTTCCTGTCAGATTAAGAACACAAAAAGGGGGCATAGGGAGGGATTTGGTGAGAGGAGATTGATGAGGGCAGGTCTTTGGACAGTGATGTCATGCTATCTGTGAATCATAACTTTCCTTTTGGGGGAGCTATGGGGAGGTGAGACCTTCTAAACTGAGGCTTTAATAAAAAGAATATTCAAATACTTGGAGAGATTGAAATTTGTTCTCTGATGTTGGGAGACACTAGATCTCTATAGGCTGGAGAAATCTAGTGGCTAGTGGAGAGCTAATGGCTCTGGTTGTGTGGCCCAAGAAGTGCTACTGAATTGGAAGCTGCCTCCACTCCTAGAGTTAGCAAAGGAGGTAATATAAAAAGGCCAGAGGAGGGTCATGCAAGGGAGGGAGCTGGAGAAAATCATCTTATGCCCCATCCAGTAAGGTTGCCTGGAGGGGAGACCAGCCTCAGCAGAAAGAAGCTGGAAGTATACCACAGGATGCCCTCTGAAAGACAGAAAAACTGCTTAAAGCACCTTCCCTTACTGCTCTTACTCTGTTTTATACCAAGAAGGAGCAGAAACAGCATCTGTGTAAAAGGATTATACTCTACTCCCAAAGCAGGCTATTGTAGCCTGAGGTAAATCCATACTGGGAAAGAGTATAGATCTTACACCATCAACTTCAGATTTCTGAATGTTCCATGGGCTGGACATTTTAATTTCTGAATTGAGACTCTTTTTTATAATTGAGATTCTCTTTATAGCCAGAAGAATTTTATTATCTGAGAGTGACTAACAAGTCATGAGTCTGCCCAAGTCTTCAGCTTGAGGCAGGGAAGATTTCTCCCACTTCAGAATGTTGAAATTGTGGGAGACAAAAATAAACTCATGTTTTGATCACAATTCATATGAGTCATGCTTGTTCAACACAATGGTTACACAGGAAAAGACAAAATATTGGTACTTTGGTGCCCATATAATGAGTGCTTTCTGATTTTTCTACAGTTGAGGCAGAAAAAGGGCTGAGAAGTCCTCTTGGTATCTATTTAGGTCTTAGTTTTCTGATGCTAATGAAAAAATCAGATTTTTATTTACTAATATCAAAAGTCAAGTAAGACTATCTGAAGTGTGCATTCTACTTCTAAGGCTTGATCAGCTTTCTCATAGTTTATGCTATGAATTGTAGATTCTTATTTCGTAAGGAAAATTTAAATAACATGCCATGCTTGTAATAAAAGCAAGAAATTTAATTCAATTATTAGGGTCATAAAAGAGAAAGAAAAACAGCCTTTAAGAAAGCTACACAGTTCTGGAAGCAAGGGTGATGTTAAAATATTTACCATCTGGTAAGTTAATACATTAGAAAAACTGCTTTTATTCTCAAAAAAATATAAATTACAAAATGGTTTGTCAAGTGATGTGTGTTGTAGTACAACTAGTTCATCCAATTTACCTAATAATTTCCAAATACATTGCTGGTTTTTAAAAACTATTGGTTGATCTTTGCTTGATGTAGATGTCATTTGCTAAATGATGCTTTTAAATGAGCCATGACTTGATATAGAGAATGGCATAAAACTGTTCTGATGATTTCCCATTTAGTTGATTGTTACTGGGTAACTTGTATTTATAAAAAAACAAGATAAGGAAAGAGAGCAAAAGAAGAACTACAAAAATCAGAAAACAATTAACAAAATGGCAATAAGTACATACCTAATTACTTTAAATGTATATGTTTTAAATGCTCCAATCAAAAGACATTGGGTGGCAGAATGGATAAAAGCAAGACCCATCTATCTGCTGCCTATAAAAGACTAACTTCAGACCTAAAAATACATATAGACTGAAAGTGTAAGGATGGAAAAAGATACACCATGCAAATAGAAGCAAAAAAGAAAGAAAAGAAAAAGCCAAGGTGGCAATACAAAATACAAAAACTGTAACAAGAGACAAAAAGGGCATTACATAATGATAAAAGGATCAATCCAAAAAGAGAATGTAACAGTTGTAAATATCTATGCACCCAACAATGGAGCACTTTAATGCAAATATTAACAGTCATAAAGGGAGGAATTTATAGTAATACAATAATAGTAGGGGACTTTTATTTATTTATTTTTAAAAAATTTTATTTATTTATGAGAGAGAGAGCACCAGTGCGGGGAGAGGCAGAGGGAGAAGGAGAAGCAGACTCCCCACTGAGCAGGGAGCCTGATGCAGGGCCCGATCCCAGGATCGTGACCCAAGCAGAAGGCAGACACTTAACTGACTGAGCCAGGTAGATGCCCCCATTGTAGGAGACAAATTAAAATGAAAACGCAAGGGTCCCAAAGCTTTGGGATGTAGTAAAAGCAGTTCTAAGATGGAAATTTATAGTGATACAAGCTTACCTCAAGAAACAAGAACAACCTCAAATAAAAAAATCTAACTTTATACCTAAAGAAACTAGGGCAAGAAGAACAAAGCCCAAAGTTAGTAGAAGGAAGGAAATATCAAAGCAGAAATAAATAAAATAGGAATTAAAAGAACAATAGAAAAGATCAATAAAGCCAAGAGCAGATTCTTTGAAAAGAAAACAAAATTGATAAACCTTTAGCAAGACTCATCAAGAAAAAACAAAACAAAACAACAAAGGACACAAAATCAGAAGTAACAACTGACACTACAGAAATACAAATGACTATAACAGAATACCACAAAGAAATATATGCCAGCAAATTAGACACCCTAGAAGAAATGGATAATTTCCTAGAAACATATAATCTTCCAAGAAAGAACCAAGAAGAAATAGAAAATCAGAACAGAGCAATCAATAGTAACAAAATCGAATTGGTAATCAAAAACTCCCAACAAACAAAAGTCCAGGACCATGGATTCACAAATGAATGTTACCAAACATTTAAAAAAGAGTTAATACCTGTTTTCTAAAAACTATTCCAAAATAGAAGAGGAAGGAACGCTCCCAAATACAACCTAAGAGGCCAGCATTACCTTGATACCAAAACCAGATAAAAGACACTACAAAAAAGGAACACTATAAGCCAATATCCCTGATGAATACAGATGCAAAAATCCTCAACAAAATATTAGCAAATTGCATTCAACAATACACTAAAAGGATCATACACCATGATCAAGTGGAGTTTATTCTGGTACAAGGATGGTTCAATATTTGCAAATCAATTAATGTGATGCACCATATCAACAAAACGAATAAAAATCATATGATCATCTCAATAGATGAAGAAAAAGCTTTTAACAGCATTCAAAATCCATTCATGATAAAAACTCTCAACAAAGTGGGTTTAGATGGAACATAGCTATAGCTCAAAATCATAAAAGCCATATACACTGACCCCACAGCTAACATCATACATACTCCATGGTGAAAAACAGAGCTTTCCCTCTAAGGTCAGGAAGAAGACAAGGATGCCCACTCTCACCACTTTTATTCAACATAGTACTGAAAGTCCTAGCCTCAGCAGACAAAAAAAGGCATCTAAATTGGTAAGGAGGAAGTTAAACTGTTGCTATTTGCAGATGACATGATACTATACATAGAAAACCTTAATGATTCCATCAAAAAGCTGTTAGAATAATAAGTGAATTCAGTACAGTTGCAGGATACAAAATTGATACACAGAAATCAGTCGCATTTTTATACACTAATAATGAAGTAGCAGAAAGAGAAATTAAGAAAACAATTCCATTTATAATTGTGCCAAAAAGAGTAAAACACCTATGAATATCCTAACCATGGAGGTGAAAGACCTGTACTCTGATAGCTATAAAATGCTGAAAAAAGAAATTGAAGATGACACAAACAAATGGAAAGATATTCCATGCTCATGGATAAGAAGAATTAATAGTGTTAAAATGCCCAAACTACCTGAAGCAATCTACAGATTCAGTGAAATCCCTATTAAAATACCAACAGCATTTTTCACAGAACTAGAATAATCCTAAAATTTATACGGAACAACAAAAAACCCTAAATAGCCAAAGCATCATTTTTTTTTTGAAAGATTTTGAGAGCTCACGTGAGTGAGTCAGAGTGAGTGGGGGGAGGGGTAGAGGAGAGGGAGAGAGAGAATCTCAAGCAGACTCCCTGCCAAGCACAGAGCCCAATGTGGGACTCGATCCCACAACCATGATCCCTCCATCATGACTTGAACCGAAATTAAGAGTTGGATGCTTAACTGAGTCACCCAGCTGTCCCTAGCTAAAGCAATCTTGAGACAAAAGATAAAAACTGGAAGTATCACAATCCAAAATTTCAAGATACATTATAGAGTTGTAGAACCAAAACAGTATGGTACTGGCACCAAAGGAGAGACATAGATCAATGGAACAGAAAAGAGAGCTCAAAAATAAACCCATGCTTACATGGTCAATTAATCTATGAAAAAAGAGGCAAGAATATACAATGGGAAAAGACAGTCTCTTTAACAAATGGTGCTGGGAAAACTGGACAGCTACATGCAAAAGAATGAAACTGAACCACTTTTTCACACCTACACAAACATAAACTCAAAATGGATTAAGAACCTAAATGTGAGACCTGAGATCATAAAATTCCTAGAACAAAACACAGGCAGTAATTTCTTTGACATTGGCCATCACAATATTTTTCTGGATATGTCTCCTAAGGTAAGAGAAGCAAAAGCAAAATTAAACTATTGGGACTACCCAAAATAAAAGGCTTTTGCACAGAGAAGGAAACCATCAACAAAACAAAAAGGCAACCTACTAAATGGATGAAGATATTTGCAAATGATATATCCAATAAAGTGTTATAATTCCAAAATATAAAAAGAACTTATACAACTCAATACCAAAAAACAAATAATCCAATTAAAAATGGGCAGAGGACCTGAATAGACATTTTTCCAAAGAAGACATACAGATGGCCAAAAGACACATGAAAAGATGCTCACCATTAGTCATCATCAGGGAAATGCAAATTAAAACCACAATGAGGGATGCCTAGGTTGCTCACTTGGTTAAGTATCTGCCTTCAGCTCAGGTCATGAACCCAGGGTCCTGGGAAGGAGCCCAGAGTCAGGCTCCCTGCTCATCGGGGGGTCTGCTTCTCCTTTCTCCCTCTACCCACCCCCACATGCTCCTGACTCACTCACTCTCTCTTAAATAAATAAATAAAATCTTAAAAAAATAAAACCACAATGAGATATTGCTTTACTCCCGTTAGAATCACTAGAATAAAAAAGACAAGAATTAACAAGTGTTGATGAGGATGTGGAGAAAAAGGAACCTTCACACACTGTTGGTGGGAATGTATTTTGGTGCAGCCACTGTGAAAAACAATATGGAAATTTTTCAGAAAATTAAAAATAGAAATACCATATGATCCAGTAATTCCATTACTGGGTATTTACCCCCCAATACCAAAAATTCTAATTCAAAAAGATACATGCACCTCTCTGCTTATTGCAGCATTATTTACAATAGCTAAGATATGGAAGCAGTCCAATTGTCCATTGACCATTGATAGATGAATGGATAAAGAAGATGTGGTATATACACACACACAATGGAATATTACTCAGCCATAAAAAAAGTATGAGATGAGCACTGGGTGTTATGTGTGACTGATGAATCATTGAACACTACATCAAAAACTAATGATGTACTGTACAGTGGCTAACTGAACATAATAAAAAAAAGTATGAGATTTTTCATTTGCAACAATATGGATGGACCAGGATGGTATTATGCTAATTGAAAGAAGTCAGATAGAGACAAATCCCATATGATTTCATTTATATCTGGAATCTATAAGACAAAACAAATGAATAAACAAAAAGCAGAAATAGACCCCAGAGAACAAACTGATGATTTCCAGAAGTGTGGGTGGATGGGGAAAATAGGTGAAGGGGAGTGAGAGACACAGGCTTCCAGCTATGAAATAAGTCACAGGGAGAAAAGGTACAGCATAGAGAATATAATCAATGGGAGTGTAATAGTGTTGTATGGTGACAAATGGTAGCTACACTTGGGGTGAGTAGAGCACAATGTATAGAATTGTCAAATCAGTATGTTGTACACCTCAAACTAGTGTAACATTGTATATCAACTATACTTCAATTTTTTAAAAAAGAATTGCTCTTTACAGAAATGGTATTGTTTATGAGACAGGATCCTCTTTCATTATTTGCTGAATTAACAGCAAATACATGAACATTTTTCTAGCCCATTTAATGCTCAGATTTTTATATGACATATATTTGGTATCTTCATTATTGATTGTCAGGAAAACTGCTTACTGGAATATTTAAAGAGATCAAACCTAATCCATTAGACGAGATGAGACATCTGGGCTGCTTGGTTCGAATTCAGGCTCTGCCCATGAAGGTTTTTTGGGGGCGGGGAGGAGTCAAGGCAGTTTATTGGCCCCTGAGCAACCCTCTGCCCATTAATTTTTTTTATTATGTTATGTTAATCACTGTACATTACATCATTAGTTTTTGATGTAGTGTTCCATGATTCATTGTTTGCGTATAACACCCAGTGCTCCATGCAGTATGTGCCCTCCTTAATACCCATCACAGGGCTAACCCATCCCCCACCCTCCTCCCCTCTAAAACCCTCAGTTTGTTTCTCAGAGTCCATAGTCTCTCATGGTTCGTCTCCCGCTCCAATATCCCCCCCTTCATTTTCCCCTTCCTACTATCTTCTTCTTTTTGCCCATTAAGTTTTAAACAACCTTTCCATGCTCAGTTTTCTCATCTGTAAAATGGGGATGCTTATAACATTACTCATAGGAGTTCACGTATGTTTGTAAGGATGCCTGGAAGAGACAATCACTAAATAATTATAAAATTAGTGTTTATGCCCACTTCAGTTGGGCTTCTGGTGGGTTTTAGGTGAAGGTGAATTTCAATAGAGACCATTAAAAAGCCTTTTCCTTAGGCATTGTCACCTGCACGTTGCCCCATGGGGCCTAACTGTTGCTCATAATCTTCTTCTGTTGTTGGCCTCGGGAACCCCATCACCTCCTCAGTGCCTTGTGCTCATCTCTATACTCTGTTAAGAGTTAAAATCCTATGGCGACTGCAGTTCCCATAAACAACCATACCAGGGAAGTTCTGGGTGGAATGAAGACAGGTAACAGGTGACCATAGCCAAGGTATGGTTACTGAGCACCGGCTATTTGCCTCCCAGTATGTCAGAAAAGACACTGTCTCCTCTGTGGGCTTTCCATCTTCTGACTTGGAGGAGGGGGCAATGCAGGGACCGGGGAAGGCAAGTAATAGCTGTGGCCAGCTGGCAGGCTGCTAGAGGCCAGCATAGGTCATCTGGGCTTCCTGGAACAGCTGGTCATGCACAGGCCAGTCCTCCAGATCCCCTGAGGCGATCCTAGCCACTGGTGATACTTAAAAGGCAGGATTTGAGGGGACTGGGACAGATCTTGGAGGCTCTCTGCCGTACAAGGCACGGGCCCTACAGGTGCCAGAACTGGATGAAGTCTATGGAGGCCAAAGATGGGCACTGGGAAGGAGGAGCCTTGGGCAGTGAGTCTTTCAATATTCTCACAACTTATTCAAATGAATAAGGGGTGTGTTGGCTGAAGATCAGCCCTGGGCTTAAGAACACATCATTTGGGGGCGCCTGGGTGGCTCTGTCGTTAAGCGTCTGCCTTTGGCTCTGGTCGTGATCCCAGAGTCCAGGGATCGAGCCCCGCATCGGGCTCCCAGCTCAGCGGGAAGCCTGCTTCTCCCTCTCCCATTCCCCCTGCTTGTGTTCCCTCTCTCGCTGTCTCTCTGTCAAATAAATAAATAAAATCTTTAAAAAAAAAGAAAAAACCCATCATTTGCTTGACTAGGTTACAACATCTTTCCACTATGTCTTTTTTCTACTTCCAAAAGTTATAAGCAAGTACTTATAAGTTCAGGCCTACTAAGAGGATAGCTTTTTGTCATTTCTCACTTGACAATGAGCTTTTTTTTTTAAGTCATATGTGGGGAAACAAGCAAACAAACTCCACTATATTTTTCTTTTTTCCTTTGCTTTAATGAAAAATATAGGTGGGAAAAGAATCTTAAGTGTATTTCACGGACATGAAAATTACCAGTGGTTACTGTCAAATAAATATATTAAAGATTTCTTTTCTTCTTTCTTAAGATAGGGCAAAAGTCTATTAAACATTGGTTCCTCAGGCTCCCAGTCTCTCTGAGGATCCTGATTTGACCTATCCAACCAGACCCTTCCCTCCCCCACTTTAGGATTAGGGGTTTATTCTTTTGGGTTTTTGTTTCACAGGATGAGGAAAACTTGGGAGGGAGGGAAAAATGAGTGGGTCTAAACCTGAGGTTACAAACCAAATCTGTAGGGTCTAGCACCTGCAGTCATGAATGAAAGTGAGTAAGTGGTCTGAGAGTATGAACTAGCTTAAGTGGGGACTGTGTCCAAGTGCAGGGACCAAACTCACGTCATCATTCACAGACCCGCCCCGGCCAGTTGATATCATGAATGCAGGCTCCGGTTGCCAAATCGTTTAACTTTTGAAAGATCCAAATCTGAGAGAGTGTGTGTGTGTGAACTTTCTTGAGTTTGAAAACACTGTGCCGGCCAAACAAAGCACATCTGGAGGCCATAGGTCTATTACCTCAACCAGGCCTGAGGCAGGAGATTTTTAATGGAATTTGAAGGATTAGAAATGGGAACAGCTGTGGTATATTTGTGATAAAAGCCACGAAAGAAAAAAAAATAGGGCTTTTTGGAGTGTGTGACGCTTCTTCAACATACTCAAGAAAACCTAGTAAAGGACAGTGTTTTGAAACAATTTTGGGTTGCTGGACTGTGTACTTTTGACAAAGTTCTACAAGGGCCTTACTGTAAAAGAGGAGTATATTTTTTCCTCTACATAAGCTACATAGAGGGTTATTTTTATAATCCTACATTATATCTGAGTTACTTGTCTCTTCTCAAGGCAAGTAAAATCTTCTTTGCCTTGTTAATTAATAAAAAAAGAAAATGAAGACTTTCTTGTGATTCATGCCACCAGACAAATAAATGTCTAAATCCCGTGTAGTTTTGAGACTTCCTTGAAGGGTAACATGGATACGCATTAAAAAAAAAACTATTAAAGGGAAAGTCTAATTATGTTGCTATCTAGTACCAAATCCACATTATTAGCAAAGGAAAACGGAATGCAAGAGGATGACTCCATTGGTAGAAGTAGGTTTCAGCCAAGTTAGAATGGTAGGTCTGGCAAACCTCCAACACAAAGACATTTCTTCCAACAGTCACAAGTTTCTACCACTTGATACCTAGACTCTTTGACATCAGACTTCGTGATATTACCTCCTGTAGTCTTAGAAATGATTCTTACCTATTAGCAGGCTGCTATGGATCTCTTTCTCCTTGGACTAGATGAGCTGAATGCTTCTAAGACTTTAATGAGCAGATGAGTCTTCTAGGGGAGTGCTGTAAGTTGGCCAGGGGTGGAGCATGGGAATTTGTATGTCTGACAAGGTCCCAGGTAAAGCCTGAACACAACTTGAGTAGCAAGGAGCTAAAAGACTGAATAAAGATAGAGAATAGGGTGTGTGGACCTACAGGATGTCTGCTTTATGACCTGCACAGAATCAGTTCCTCTCTCTTCTGGCAGTAGCAGCCTGACTTTACTTAGGAGGGAACATTTACTTAGAAGGGAACATTTCCTCTTCATGATTAGTTTATGTAGTTCAGAAGAGGTCCCTTCTCCCTTTACTTTCCTCCTACCCCAACCACCTGTGATAGAGAAAAGAATGTGACCCGACCATGGGTAATCAGCAGAAGTGAGCAGGTGACCCAGGGTTCAGTGATTTTCAGACCCGAGATCTTGGCTAGTGCTAGTGGGAAAGAGGCTTTCTTTGGTGGGTTGTGAAACCTGGAGCTCCCAGTGACTATCATGAAAGGGGTGCTTGCCTTTAGAATAAAACTAACACAGAAGAAGCAGGGCTAAGATTTGGAAAAAGAAAGATTCTTAACATCTTTTGAATGCCTGGATCCATCCATGCCTGAGGTCTGCCTTGCTGGTTACTTGAGCCAATAAGTTTGCCTTTATGATTAAGCCAATTTGATTTCAGTTTCTGTCACTTGCAACAGAGAGCATCCTGCTAAATACAGTAGTAGATGAAGGCTGACACACGGTGGGGAGATAACTGTAGCGTTCTCATTGTAATTTTTCCTTGGTTGGACTGAGCAATGTGTGTGTGTGTGTGTGTGTGTGTGTAGTATTTTTTTTTCCCAGAGAAGAAACAATCTGAAACTATAAGTTAGGTGACAAGCAATTTTATTTTGCAAAACAATCACTATACAGCAACAAATACATTTGCAAATTTTGATTGAAAAACATGAACTAACTACAACCAGCCATTGAAGAAATGCCTTTCTATGGTAACAGGCTCTAGAATTATCAGAAGAAAGAAACCCCCCAGAGATTTGTAGCGGCATGTTGGAACCTTGGAATCCCAGCATACAGAGTATACTTTTTGTTGATTTTTTTTTCTTTTTGCTAAAGTTGAAGTAGATTTTCATGATTGACATTTTGTGAGTTTAAAAATAAGCTCTTTCCTGCAGAGGGACTTGGCCTCAACCTACACACCCAGGCTAAAAATCCTAGGTGTAAAAAAACAAACATCAGTGCTGATTTTAACACATCAGTTTTGGAAGGAATGCCTAGACTTTGCCTTTCCAAGCCACGAATCTATTTTTTTTCTTGGCTACTTAGACCATGAATAGTTTATTTTCCTCATTTTTGTGGCATGAAAAATCGGACAAAAAGTGTAATTGTAGCAAGGTCAGAATCAACCGCTTCGAGATGATTTCTTTAACAATATTGACATGGATGTTATATCTTGGCTGATGATCCTCTTTCCTGCTGTATTACTGTATGAATGTGTGGAGAAGGTCGGCTATCATCAGCAGATTCTTCCATTTAATGAAGTTCTCTCTTCAGCCTTCTTCAGCCATACTGAGTTGGTGTTACACAGGTGTCCTGCTTGGGGCTGGGATTTCAGCCTATCACCCTGCTGGAACTCAGCAGGAGAATCCAGAGAGAGTTGGTTCCTAAATGAACAGGGCCTTTGAAACTCATCATCAACTCGGATCTTTCCTGCATCATTATAAAGTACCCAATTATCGGCTGCAGGTGACCCAGAGAGAGCGAGTTCATTGAAGAAGCTGGCCTTTTAACTCTTCACAGCTCTGGATTACTTATGTATCCTTAAACAGGTTCTCAAAGGCTAAAGCCGGAGAGAAACTGGCAGTAATAGATCTAGAATTGGAACTATGAAGCTTTAATTTCTAGATCAGCGTATGGGTACCCCCACAAGAGTGGTGTTCAAAAAGCTTAATTTGCGTCGTTTATCTTGAGAGTGAAGGCAAGATAGGTTCCAACCCCTGTCCCCAGAAGAAGACATTTAGCCTGTGTGTTTCTCTCTTCTATTGGTACAAATTATCAGTTTCTTTTTGTTAACATTATAAAGAATCATATTTCCATACAAAGGAAGGGCATTTATTCATTATAATTTTGCTGAGATTTGAAATAAACATTTGTTTTAATGCCAAATCTAGTATCTTAGGGCTTATTATATAATCTGTATCTTGGGCATGTATTTGTAAGAAACAGAATTTTAATATGTAAAGCATAATTACTTATTCTTACCTTTTATAAAAAATGTAAACCAAGTCGGTAGAAAATACTTATTTTGTAGGTTAAAACTGTTCTAACCTGCTGTTAACTCCTTCTTTCTAGAGAACTTTAATCACTACCTAACACTATCAAACATGTAGGAAAATACCATAGGTCTCCACACAACTACTCTTCTCCGATTTTCTAGTGCATTTCAAGGGAAGCTGATGAATAAAATGCTCAAATCAATAGGTCAAATCCACATCATTATTAGGCAGAAAATAGACCCATCCATAGTCATACTCTGTAGTTTCTAATTTTTTTGACTGTTGTATAAAAGAATTGATTTATTAACATTTTCAGACATGTTTGCCTATGCAAAACCTATTAGTTGAGAATGAGTGCTATGTTTTTGCTCCTACAGTTTTGTTTTTTTTTTTTTTTTGGTGGAAGTCACATTGGTTGCAATATTCAGTGGGTCACAAAATGGCACCCGTGTCTCTCTGTCTTTGCATCCCTTGGCTGCTTTCCTAGATGCTACTATACTTCCTCGTTGCCTCATCCATGCTCATCACTTCCTCCTATATAGTCAGGAATTGATTCGGCTCACGGGGATCAGACACCTATCAGACTATTTGCTTTTAACAGTTCAGAACCAACCTACCAGCCCCGAGCAAGAAAAAGAACAGATAAAATACTAAAAATATCCACCCAGACTGGTAACTGACTGCTTATTCAGGCCATTGACTATTTAATTGCTTTTCACCAGTCTAAGATGAATGATTTGTGAGAGGAATTAATTGGTGATTTCCCAGACTGTAGATTAAGTCACACCAGTATTATCTGTTGGTAAGTAATACTAAGTCATAAAGTGTTCCTTCACAGAGGGCAATGTTAGAATCCTGAAAAAACTGATTTAGATATCTGTATCTCAAGTGTTGTGTAGCTATAGGTTCTCGAATAACTGTACTTGTCCTTTTTGATCAAGGCTTTTTACTTTGGGTAAGGAAGCCAAATATTTTCTCTCAGATAATTTAATTAGCAGGCAATGTCTGGAAGAGTGGGACAACATGTCCCAAACTCCCTCTGTTAGTTTCAACTTTAGCAAAGGGAAAAAAAAAAAAGAAATCTTCAGAAGTCTGTTTCTTGAATGATTACAGGAATAAAACCCAAACTATTCCATAATTCAAAATGAGATAAATCCAAAATCTTACTTAAACCAACAATCTGTAAACCCTTTTAATGTATAACTGGACCCACCCCCACAAACTCCATGTTGGTGAAAGCAAAGAAAAATAAATTTTCCTAGCATCACGGGAGAGACTTGTTTCTGGCACTAAAACAGGGTGACAGCTCTGAGTTGTTACAGGAAGCAACTTCATGCTAAAACTTTTTGTTCTTTTTTAATGTATTTTTTTTAAGTAGGGAAAGAACCCTGCTAACATCTACTTTCACATACCTAAAATTGCAACACCAAAGGGTGCAGGAGACACAGATACTGTGAATAAGGAAGTATAATATTCAAGTATATGAGGAAGTATCACAAATGGCCACAGAGAAATATATATATATTTATATCTATAACACTGTATCAAACAGATGGAAAGGGAGTGTGAAACTGGTAGTGTGGACACAAATCTAGCTGATCAACTGACATTCTAATCAGACACGAGTCCATCCTACTGAAAGTGCTTCATTCCTAAGAGATGCACTTTTATATCGCTTCCTCAACCACAGCTCAAATGCTTCGTAACTATTTTTAATTAGTTAAATAATTTATTGGATTGACTTATACTCTGATATAATTATCCAGGTCCCAAATGTTAATAACTTAACTGAATCTTTCTTCCCATTTATACAAAATAACACTTAAAAAAAAAAACCTTATTTCTTACATGCTCTTTCCTTCCTGCAATCAGACTCCTTGATTTAATTTAACCTGTAATAAGTTAAAATGGGCAGCTTTTATCTTTTCACCCAGCAACAGAAGAGTGGAATGAGCAGCTTGGATTTCAACAAGGCCTTTCAGAATGTATGGATAGCCTTCAGGCACATGAAAGGTAAAAATGCAATATTTGAAATAATAATACTCCATGCAAAACAGAGCAGAGCAAAAATAATTGTCCAATTGTACTCATGTAAAGCCAGTGTCTTCCTGCTGCAAATGGAAACCAAGTCAAGTTCTGCATATACTATTCATTGTTTTTTATAAAATTGTAACAATTACTACAGTTTGGGAATGAGATTATTTATTTTACGGTTTGTAAAGAATGACTATAACACCTGCTCAGAGCCCACTCCTGCCAAGAGCTCATGCCTAAATATTATTACTTCAATGCTAAATGAGAAATATTCACAAGCCCTGCTTAGCGAGTGCAGCAGTGACATCCTCGGCCAAAGTGGCAAGCTGAGGGGATTCGAGCAGGTTGATGCTTCCAGAAGAGGAGACATTGCTGAGTCGTCGGGGGGACGCCACGCTGGATCTGCCTGGGGATTGCGTAATGATCTCAGCTCCGTGGTCCACACGGGCCTTTGCATGCTCTCTGAAGTTCAGCTTCTGGCTGTCGATCTGTTCAAGACAAGCATCAGTCCTTGTTAACTCAAGCATCTTAACTGGCCCCTAGACTTTTCACTATGTCTCAGAGCTGATGTTAATGTCACTTTTGTTCAGCTCTGCCATTCCTACTTCCTACATGTCCAGGCCTTTGATCGTGACCCATTTTGATGAGAAGTATTTCAGAAGGATTAAAAAGCAGAAGACAGGATCAGCTTACAACCTTGGCTCTTACCTTGACGTTACCACCTCCAGGTACGTGGTGAGCATTGTCAAGTGAGCCGACTTTAGCTTGGGCCTTTTCTTTGAAATCCAGTTTTACACTCTCAATTTTCACACGGCCACCGCCTGTGAGAGAAGAAAGGCTTTTAAATGCCTTGCTACAGTGACATATTCTACTTGGGGTGACTATTTCCCAAAAATGATTATAGTAAATAGATCATCATAAAGCACAGACTTAATTTACTATCCTTTTAATCATGGGTGTGAAAGGAATTTTTTAGAATTTCTAGTCTGTATCATTTTTCCCATATCACCCAAGGTAATGATATCCTTTTAGTACCATTATATGGCTTGACCTACGTATTAATATCTTTTTCTTCTAAGCCAAACTGAAGCCTGATTGCCAGATAAGTTTCCAATGCACTTATCTATTTTGAAACTGATCGTATCCACCTTTGCTTTCTGACTAATAAATTCTTCTTCATAATCTACCCATGTCTAACAGAAATTATCAGAGGGGCTTTTCTTATCTGTATAATAAAAATTCTAAAAAGAACACAGTGAAAATATCCTATTTCATCCTTTCTAAAACTTGGAACATTTAATCTCTTACTCTTAAGGGAGCAAATTAACTTGAAATGAAGATCTCTATTCTTCTTTTTTTTTTTTTTTTTTTTTAAA